>NC_089503.1:15787937-16113770 GCF_036850995.1 Saccopteryx leptura | reverse complement strand
ATATATGTTCTACTTCTTCTTTAACCAGTCATCTATTGAAGGGCTTTTTGGTTGTTTTCATGTTTCATTGTGAACAATGCTGCAATGAACATGGGGCTGCATGTGTCTTTATGTACCAGTGTGTTTGAATTTTGGGAATATACACCCAGTAGAGGGATTGCTGGGTCATATGGTAGTTCTATTTTTAATTTTTTGAGAAACAACCATACTTTCTTCCATAATGGTTGTACTACTTTACATTCCCACCAACAGTGAATGAGGGTTCCTTTTTCTCCACAGCCTCTCCAACACTTGCTATTACCTGTCTTGTTGATAATAGCTAATCTCACAGGTGTGAGGTGGTATCTCATTGCAGTTTTGATTTGTATTTCTCTAATAGCTAGTGAAGATGAGCATCTTTTCATATATCTGTTGGCCATTTGTATTTCTTCCTGGGAGAAGTGTATGTTCATGTCCTCTTCCCATTTTTTTATTGGATTGTTTGCTTGTTTGTTGTTGAGTTTTATGAGTTTTTTTGTATATTTTGGATATTAGGCCCTTATTTGAGCTGTTGTTTGAAAATATCATCTCCCATTTAGTTGTCTGTTTATTTTGTTGTTAGTTTCTCTTGCTGTGCAAAACTTCTTAGTCTGATGTGGTCCCATTCATTTATCTTTGCCTTCACTTCCCTTGCCTTTGGAGTCAAATTCATAAAGTGCTCTGTATAACCAAGATCCATGAGTTTAGTATTTTATGTTTTCTTCTATGTGATTTATTGTTCAGGTCTTATATTTAGGACTTTGATCCATTTGAATTAATTTTAGTACAAGGGGACAAACTGTAGTCGAGTTTCATTCTTTTGCATGTGGCTTTCCAGTTTTCCCAGCACCATTTGTTGAAGAGGCTTTCTTTCTCCATTGTGTGTTGTTGGCCCCTTTATCAAAAATTATTTGACCATATATATGTGGTTTTATTTCTGGGCTTTCTATTCTGTTCCATTGGTCTGAGTGTCTATTTTTCTGCCAATACCATGCTGTTTTGATTGTCGTGGCTCTATAATATAATTTGAAGTCAGGTATTGTAATGCCCCCAGCTTTGTTCTTTTTCCTTAGAATTGCTTTAGCTATTCATGGTTTTTTATAGTTTCATATAAATCTGATGATTTTTTGTTCCATTTCTTTAAAAAATGACATTGGAATTTTAATGGGAATTGCATTAAATTTGTATATCATTTTGGGTAATATAGTCATTTTGACTATATTTATTCTTCCTATCCAAGAAAAATTTTTTTTCCATTTTATTATATCTTTTTCGATTTCCCTTAACAATGGTTTGTAGTTTTCATTATATAATTCCTTTACATTCTTTGTTATGTTTATTCTTATGTATTTTATTTTTTGTTGCAACCATGAAGGGAATTATTTTTTTGAGCTCGTTTTCTGATGTTTCATTCTTGGCATATAGGAAGGCAATGGACTTTTGTAAATTAATTTTGTATACTATGACCTTACTGTACTGGTTTATTGTTTCTAGTAGTCTTTTTGTGGATTCTTTGTGGTTTTTGATGTATAGGATCATATCACCTGCAAAAAGTGAAACCTTTACTTCTTTCTCAATATGAATGCCTTTTATTTTATTCTCTTGTCTTATTGCTCTGGTTAGGACTCCCAACACTATGTTGAATAAGAATGGGGACAGTGGACAATCTTATTGTTCCTCATTTTAGGGGGAAAGTTCTCAGTTTTATGCCATTTAATATGATGTTAGCTGATGGTTATCATAGATGGCCTTTATTATGTTGAGATATTTTTCTTCTATACCCATTTGTTGAGTGTTTTAAACATAAAATTGTGTTGTATTTTATTGAATGCCTTTTCTTCATCTATTGATAAGATCATATGGTTTTGTTTTTTGTTTTGTTAATATGGTGTATTACGTTAACAGTTTTACGTATGTTGAACCATCCTTGTGATTCTGGGGTGAATTTCACTTGATCATGATGAATTATTTTTATTTATTTTTATTTTTTATTTTTAATAATTTTATTTTTTTAATGGAGTGACATCAATAAATCAGGATATATATATTCAAAGATAACAAGTCCAGGTTATCTTGTCGTTCAATTATGTTACATACCCACCACCCAAAGTCAGATTGTCCTCTGTCACCTTCTATCTTGTTTTCTTTGTGCTCCTCCCCACCCCCTTTCCCTCTCCCATTCCCCCCTCCCCCCCGTAACCACCACACTCTTATCAATGTCTCTGGCCTTTGGGATGAAATGTTCTGTAGATGTCTATCATATCCAATTGTTCTAGTGTTTCATTTAAGGCCAATATTTCTTTACTGATTCTCTGTTTGAATGACCGATCTAGAACCATCAGCAGTTAATTGAGGTCTCCAAGTATGATTGTATTTTTGTTGGTTTTTGTTTTTAGGTCAGTAAGTAGCTGTCTTATATATTTTGGTGCTCCCATGCCTAACCTGTGGTGGCGCAGTGGATAAAGCGTTGACCTGGAAATGCTGAGGTCGCCAGTTCGAAACCCTGGGCTTGCCTGGTCAGGGCACATATGGGAGTTGATGCTTCCAGCTCCTCCCCCCTTCTCTTTCTCCTCTCCCTTCCTCTCTGTCTCTCTCCCTCTCTCTCTTCTCTCTAAAAATGAATAAATAAAATAAAAAAATTAAATATTTTGGTGCTCTTTGGTTTGGTGCATATATATTAAGAAGTGTTATGTCTTCTTGATTCAATGTCCCCTTTATCATTATGAAATGACTGTTTTTTGTCTCTGATTACCTTTGTTGTCTTGTAGTCAGCATTGTTAGATATGAGTATTGCTACACCTGCTTTTTTTTGGATGTTATTTGCTTGGAGTATTGTTTTCCAACCTTTCACTTTGAATTTGTTTTTATCCTTGTTGCTTAGATGTGTTTCTTGTAGGCAGCATACAGTTGGATTTTCTTTTTTCTTTTTTTTTAATGTAAGTATTCCTTTATTATTATTATTTTTTATTTTTATTTTATTTATTCATTTTAGAAAGGATAGAGAGAGAGAGGACAGAGATAGGGGGAGGAGCAGGAAGCATCAACTCCCATATGTGCCTTGACCAGGCAAGCCTAGGGTTTCGAACCAGTGACCTCAGCACTTTATCCACTGCGCCACCACAGGTCAGGCCAGATTTTCTTTTTTAATCCATTCTGATACTCTGTGTCTTTTAATTGGTGAGTTCAATCCATTTACATTTAGTGTAATTATTGAAACTTGAGAGTTGCCTATTGCCATTTTATATATTGCTTTCTGATAGTTTTGTATCTTGTTTTGTTCTTTTTTTCTATCATTTGTTTTTGTTTGTTTGTAATCCATGCTTCTTTCCTCTGTTACTTCTTTTTTCAAGCCATGTGCTTCTGTGGTGGTTTTTTCAAGGGTGGTTACCATGAAGTAATAGAAAGGATACATATCATGTTCATGTAGTACTTTATCTCATGAGTGCTTCTGAACTCCATCCTCCTTTGCTACTGTTAATATTTGTCCTCTCCTCTTTTTTCTTTTTGTTGAGAATGACAAGAATTTTAATGAGGAAAGAGAAACAATAGTGAAAGGAGGAATAGGTACAAACAAATGGAAGCATATACCATGTTTATGGATAGGAAGAATAAATGTCATTAAAATGTCTATATTACCCAAAGCAGTTTATAAATTCCATGCAATTCCTATTAAAATACCAATGGCATATTTCAAAGATATAAAACACATATTCCAAAAATTTATAGGGAACCAAAAAAACATGAATAGCCTCAGCAATCTTGAAAATAAAAAACAAAGTGGAGGTATCACACTTTCAGATTTCAAGTTATACTACAAGGCCATTGTACTCAAAACAGCTTGGTACTGGCATAAGAACAGGCATATAGAACAATGGAACAGAACAGAGAACCCAGTAATAAACCCATACCTCTATGGACAATTGATATTTGACAAAGGAGGTAAGAGCATACAATGGAGTAAAGACAGTCTCTTTAGCAAATAGTGTTGGGAAAATGAAAAACCACCTGCAAAAAAAATAAAATTGGATCACCAACTTACACCATTCACAAAAATAAACTCAAAATGGATAAAAGACTTAAATGTAAGTCGTGAAACCATAAACATCTTGGAAGAAAACATAGGCAGTAAACTCACCTCTAACTCTTGTAGCAATATATTTGCTGATTTATCTCCATGGGCAAGTGAAATAAAGGACAGGATGAACAAATGGGACTATATCAAACTAAAAAGCTTTTGCACAGCAAAGGACACCATTAACTAAATAAAAAGATAGCCCACACAATGGGAGAATATATTCATCAATGTGTCTGATAAGGGGTTAATAATCAAAATTTACAAAGAACTTATAAAACTCAACACCAGGAAGATAAACAATTCAATAAAAAATGGGTAAAAGAAATGAATAGACACTTCTCCAAAGAGGACATACAGATGGCCAATGGGCATATGACAAAATGTTCAACATCACTAATCATTAGGGAAATGTGAATTAAAACCAAAATGAGATATCGCCTCACATTTGTCAGAATGGTGCTTATTAACAAAACAGCACAGAATAAGTGCTGGAGAGGGTGTGGAGAAAAGGAAACCATCCTGCACTGCTGGTGGGAATGCAGACTGGTGCAGCCATTGTGGAAAACAGTATGGAAATCCCTCAAAAAATTAAAAATGGAACTTCCCTTTGACCCAGCTACCCTACTTTTAGAAATATATCCTATGAATACCAAATCACTGATTCAAAAGAATAAATGCACCCGCATGTTTATTGCAGCATTGTTTACAATAGCGAAGATCTGGAAACAGCCTTAGTGTCCATCAGTGGACAAGTGAATTAAGAAGCAGCGGTACATATACACAATGGAATACCATGCAGCTGTGAGGAAGAAGGAAATCTTACCTTTTGCGACCACATGGATGGACCTGGAAACTATCATGCTAAGTGAAATAAGCTAGGAGAGAATGAAAAGTACCATATGACCTCTCTTATTTGAGGGATTCAATGAACAATGTGAACTGAGGATCAGAATAGAGGCAGAGGCAGGATCAAAGGGACCAGAGGGAAAGTGGTCAGAGGGAATGTAGAAGAGAAGATGGGATCAGAGGAGGGAAACAGAGTAATAAAATTATATAAACACAACACAGCATTACAGAGGATAGGACAGCAAATCCTAGAGGGAAGGGGAGAAGGCATTGAGGGAAGGAGACATGGGGGGCCAAGGGGAAATAAGGGGGTGGTGGGAGATATATTTGGTGGGACACTTGAATCTATATAAACACAAATTAGAAATCATAAATTAAAAAAATCCACAAATGAGAACAACTGAACTAATAGTATGTGTATCTTCTCTTCTAAACACATATTCAATTCTCTTCCTCCCATTGAACAATTTAATTGTATTAATTACATACATGCTTTTTTATTTCTTGCAATCATAACACCTTGGAAAATATCAGAAGTTTTTCTTTCTGGATTAAGTTAATCTTGTAATGACACAATAATAATTAGACCACTAATTAAAAGTATCACATTGCACATTTGGATAAAATATAATTAATCAAAATGAAAAAATGTTCTGGATATTTAATTTCAGTTAATTAATATATTTCTCAATGATATCAATACATGACATCTATTAAGATACCCTCTAATTAGGAGTGGGCTAAATACAGATTTAAAAAAATATATCTAATATTACTGCCCTTCTTTTTAATTATTTATTCTCTTACACATGGCAATGATAAATTACCCCCAGAAAGAAATAAAAATAAACTAGCTTCCCAATCTCAGAAAATATCATATATGTCCACTTCCAAAAAACCAGAGTGTAGTCTAGTCAACCAACCTGAGGCAATCCCATTTCATGGTTTCTGGTACTGAGTAGAACATATGTCATCCCAGCATCATTTAGTAGCTCTACTCCTCACACAGTCATGTGGGTGGCACAGCTCAAAAAGCAATATATGGCTTCATTCTATTAATCATCCTATGTGTGATTTTGGGCGAGGTACATCTGTCTGTGCCTCAGTTACCTCATTCATGAAGGTACGTAACTATACTAATTTCACTTATTCTTATAAAAATAAAATATCTTTTATCATTTTTTATTTTCCAATTACAGTTGACATACAATGTTATATTAGTTGCAGGTGTACAAACCAGTGATTAGACATATAACTTACAAAGTGATCACCCCAATAAATCTAGTACCCATCTGACACCATACATAGTTCTAACAATATTATGGAACTGTATTTCCTCTGCATCCCCATGATTATTTTGAAACCACAAATTTATACTTCTTAATCCCTTCTCTTTTTACAGCCATATCCACAACCCTTTTGACAACCATCAAAATCTTCTCTGTATCTATGGGTTCGTTTCTGTTTTGTTTGTTCGATTATTCTGTTTTTTTTAGATTCCACATATTTGTGAAATCATATGGCATTTGCACTTCTCTGTCTTATTTCCCTCAGTAAAATATCTAGATCCATCCATGTTGTTGCAGATGGTAAGATTTTACTCTCTTTCTATATATGCTGGGTCATATATGCACCACTTCTTTATTTATTTGTCTGTTGGTGGACGCTTAAGTTGCTTTTATATCTTGGCAATTATAAATAATGCTTCAATGAACAGATGGATGTATATGTCCTTTTAATTTAGAGTTTTGGAGATAAAATTTCTTAATGGTTGTATTCAGTACCTCACACATAGCAATCAGTAAATCAGAAGGTTGATTATTTCCACCCTTTTCTGGTATTTGGCAGAACCCTGGTATGATTTTAGACCTTATGCCCTTGACGAAGGAGTTTTTGAAAGTAAGACAGGCAACATTTATAAGACCTATTTATAGATTTCACGACATCAGTGTGATCTGTGGTTCACAGAGCCATTCTTGGATGAAGCACACAAGTGCTCTGTAAATTCGTTATAAACTCTGAAGGAATCATGTTGAATAACTTTTTTTTCACACTGTTTATATCTCATAGTAGTCAATAATTATTTGAGTCCCAAGATGGTGGTGTTTTCTGGATATCTTGTTGATATCCCACAGAGATCAATGATTGTTTAGGGAATCTTAAGGAACATGAACCCCAGGGATGCACTCACACAAAAAACCATGAAGCCTATAATGTTTCCCATCATAACATCTTCAGAAGCAGGGGAAACAACGTCTATTCCACAGGTTCGTTGATTGGAATGCATTCTGGTTTTCTGGGAGTCGACATGCAGAATCTATTCTGGGATCTGGAAACTTGTTCCTTTGATTTTCTACTTGAGGAGTTTTATTATAGCCATGACTAAGGGAAGGAAGAATTGCAAAGGAGGGCAGTAGTATCAGACATATTTTTAAAAATTTGTAGATAGTTCTCTCTTAAATAGAGGGTGTCTGAAGAAATGTCATGTTTTGAGCGCTCCTTTGTGAAAATATTTTCTCTGTGTGTATTGAGAAACCGTCTCTATGAGAAATGGGAGCAATCTAACGTTCAGAACCAATGGTCTCAGAATAGCTTTTAGTGTGAAAGGACGGAGTGTAAACAAATTGTAAAGAAGGCTTCATTCTTCTCTCCTTCCCTCATCCCACTCTCTGCACTGACTCCATCACCGAAATCCAATAAATTGCATGGAGATCCTCCTGACAGTCACTCTGAGGCTGAGGGGCAGGAGGGGGCCCTCAGGACTGCTCATGGAGGGACACGGACGTTTGAACCACCTTTGAAGCAGAAAGGAGAGGAACTATTTTGCCTGTGAACAAAATACTTTGAATTGTCTCGCCATAGCAGGTTTCTCAACTTTGATACTATGGACATTTCGGGCCAGATAATATTTTGGTGTTTGCATGTGTTGCTCGTATGTGCGTGCGGGGGGAGGAAGGGAGACTGTTGTGTGCATCAGAGAACGTTTAGCTGCACCCCTAGTCTCTACTTGCTAGATGTCAGCAGCATCCCTCCCTATTCTGACAACAAATATGTCTCCAGATATTCAGAAATGCCCCATGGGAATACAAATCACTCCCAGTTAAGAACTACTGCTCTGTAAATAAATCAGCAGTGTAAATTTTCATCTTTAGACCTGAAAAAAGTTTTTCAAAATTATGTACTACTTTGAACTCAGAAAAAACCTCACTTTTACTGACCACTGAAGAGAGAAATCATATGATCAGAATAATTAATTATGTTTTTAAACTGGAATTTTTTTTTTTGACAGAGAGAGAGAGAGAGTTAGAGAGTTAGAGAGAGGGACAGATAGGGTTAAACAGACAGGAAGGGAGACAGATGAGAAGCATCAATTCTTCTTTGCAGCACCTTAGTTGTTCATTGGTTGCTTTCTCATATGTGCCTTGACTGGGGGCTATAGCAGAGCGAGTGACCCAGGGTCATGTCTTTGATCCCACACTCAAGCCAGCGACCCCTTGCTGAAGCTGGTGAGCCTGTGCTCAAGCTGACGACCTCGGAGTTTTGAACCTGAGTCCTCCACATCCCAGTCTGATGCTCTATCCACTGTGGCACCACCTGGTCAGACAAAACTGAGATTTCTTAATGCACATTTACCTCACCTCTTTGAAGTCATTTAAAGAATGGGCACAATACCTGGCAGTGCTGGGTTTTAACTCAGAACTTCTTTCCTCCAGGAATACTTAGCTGGTGCCTCTAGTCACGTACACATTTCCCAAAGGTTGGGGGGAGAGAATTAATGAAGGTGTCCTTACCTTCTGTTGGCATTCTTTATAGGTCAGAGGGCTTGAACGTATCCATCTCTTATTAAAAAATCATTCCCCTCTTCTTAAGTCAACCCTATAAAACACATTATGTGAGAATTCAGGCAAGTTTCTATATTGTATGTTTAAAAGTGATTGGAATAAAGTATTTATGTATTACATATGTTGTCAGAATTAAATATAAAATTTAAATTATGTACAAATATATAATATCTGTGCAGTCTGGCTTACTATTTTTTAACTTGCCATTTTAACGTAGTCATTTTTCAAGTCACTAAAGTTATTCAAGCCCTGGCTGAATAACAGTTGGTTAGGCCGTTGTCCTGATACACAGAGGTTGCCGGTTCGATGCTTGGTCAGAGCACGTCCAGGAACAGATAGATGTTTCTTTCTCTCTCTTTCCCTCTCTCAATCTTCCCCTCTCCTTCCCTTGTTTTCTTTCTAGAATTGATAACTAAAAATTAAAAAAATAATAATAAAATTAATCAAAGATATCATTTTAACAGCTGTGTAGTTTTCCATAATATATATCCACCATAACTCTGACCAGTTCTTGCCTGCTTGACACTTTACTTCTAAATTTTACTATCATCAGTAATGCTGCAATGTGACAGCACATATTTTTGTTAATAATTTTCTATTCACATCTTTGATTAGGTCTTCAAATAGATTGAAAGCAGTGAAGTTATTTGTCAAATGGGTCATTACAAAGCTCCAGAGTCATAGTTATAGGAAGTTTGAATCCAAGAGTACCAACTCACTAAATAATGGCTGACATTAAGTACTTAGTTAACAAAATCACTATGCTAATTTTATATAAAATACATAAAATCTACTTTTCCCGTCTAAAACATTTATAAAAAATACCCTGTGGGTTAGCCATCTTAACGAAGCATTCTTCTCATTTCAGTGGAAAACAATGAAGAGTGCTATATATTTTGAAAAATTATTTCCGGGGATCTCAGTGTTTCCAGTACTGACTAAAAAGTAAGCAGGAAAAAAGGGACTTGAGTTTCATAAAGGAATATGGCAAACTAAATAATACTTGATGTCTTTCTAATGATTCACTTCCAGGCCTTAAATTGTGTGGGACTAGTTTAAGGAATCTCATTGACTTATGGATGTGAATGCTTTTGTGTGATCTGTGAATCAGACTGTCAGCTCTATGCATTTAATGCTATAATGTATGGACATTTTCTAAAGTTCACAAGAGCCATGTCCTATAGGCTGAAAAAATGAACTATCCTACTTATTCTCAGGTCCTTTTAGGAGACAGTTAAAACTGAATTTGGGATCACAGAATGGAGAATAACTGTTAACATTCTTCCCCAACCCCAGTGAAGTGGAGACATGGGCAAGGAAAACTGTACCACCGTGACCGAGTTCATTCTGCTTGGATTAACAGATGCCCCTGAGCTGAGAGTCTTTCTTTTCATGGTGTTCCTGCTGATCTATGGAGTCACGGTTTGGGGAAACTTGGGCATGATCGTGCTGATTCACATCAGCTCTCGACTTCACACCCCCATGTACTTTTTTCTTAGCCACCTGTCCTTTGTGGATTTCTGTTACTCTACGACCATTGTGCCAAAGATGCTGTTTCATATCCTAAATGAGGACAAAACCATCTCCTTTCTGGGCTGCAATGTGCAATTTTACTTGTTTTGCACGTGTGTGGTAACTGAGGTCTTCTTATTGGCTGTGATGGCTTATGACCGCTTTGTGGCCATCTGTAACCCTCTGCTGTACATGGTCACCATGTCCCGGAATCTCTGTGTGGAGCTGGTGTCTTGTTGTTACCTTGGCGGAACTGTGTGTTCTCTGATCCACTTGTGTTTAGCTCTTGAGATCCCATCCTATAGATCCAATGTAATTGACCACTTCTTTTGTGACCTGCCCCCTCTCTTATCTCTTGCTTGCTCTGATGTCTCAATGAATGAACTGTTGCTATACATTGTGGCCTCCTTCAATGAGATCACAACCATAGTGATCATTGTCACCTCCTACTTGTTTATTCTCGCCACAGTCCTCAGGATGCGCTCCGCAGAGGGAAGGTACAGAGCCTTCTCCACCTGTGCCTCCCACCTCACCGCCATCATTGTCTTCCATGGGACGATCCTGTTCACTTACTGCCGGCCCAGTTCTGGCAACAGTACAAATACTGACAAGGTGGCCACAGTGTTCTACACTGTAGTGATTCCCATGCTGAACCCCCTGATCTACAGTCTCAGGAACAAGGATGTGAAAGAAGCTCTCAGAAAAGTGGTGCGCTCCAAAATATCTTCCTAGACAATATTTCAAAATGAAGGCTGGTGGAGGAATGAATCAGTGGACTGCAGTGTTATAGTTTGGAGACAGCAGTCAGGGGTAGGTCTTTAGGGATAAGTCATTTTGATTCATGCCTTTTTCCTTACTTTCGATTACCTACCAATCAGCATAAATATATTATTAATTTATATGGCAGCCTGACCAAGCGCATATCTCAATTATTTTTACCAGGACTCTCTAAGCAGTCTTCATAGAATAGTTCAGTAGGTTTGTGTAAGTATTGAGAGGTAATTGATTTCCTTTGATTGGAATGTTTTAAATTAACTATCAATAGTAAAGATAATATAATCAATGAAATAGCTAATCTATATTATTGTATCTATTAGGAAGGACTCATTTTGTTTTAATAGTAGTAATATTTATTAAAAGATGTCCTCAGTGACACAGGTATCTAATTTTTAAAATTCTGTAACATTATCTTTATCTTTTTTATTCTATCATCAATTTTATGTGAATTACTTAAATTTCCTTCTTTTGTCCTGCATTTTTTTGCATTTGATTAAAATTCCAAATAGTTTGAAACTTAATGGGAGAAAATATTCTTTTTTTTTTTGTGAAGTTAAAATGAAAACTGGATAACAGTTCATAATGGTTCATGAAATAATTTGTTATTGTTATATGATTTTGAACTTACAATGATAAATCCAAATAAAACTTTTTCAAATATGTACATATGTAATTATAACCAAAATGTTTTCTATATTTACAAATGAGTCGCCATCCATTGTATATTATCTTTAAATTTATTTATTTATGATTTTAATTTGTGTTTACATAGATTCAAGTGTCCCACCGAATATATCTCCCCCCACCCCCTTATTCCCTCTCGGCCCCCCACTTAATTTTTTATCTTACCTGGCATGACTGTGGGAAATTAGCAAAAATATTATATTACTCTTGATTGCAATCAATGAACAATTTATTTTAAAATTAAGTATGTGTTTTTCTCTATCTTGGTGTAGGATGATCAAATATTTGTGAAGTTAGAGTTATAAACCTTAATTTTTATTCTGTGGAATTTAAAAAAACACTGTTGAGTGTTCTGACCAATGTATTCAAATTAGTGAGTGATAAAATAAAGATAATGAATTGGGATTTCAACCACAAAGGCACTACATGTTTCAATAAATACCAATGTAACATTTTATATGATTTCATTCTCTCATTTTAGATTTCAAATCATCTTTGGCACTTCTTAGAGCTGCTATGCAGAATATGATTTATATTAGTGTTATTTATTTTTTTATTCATGTGATAAAAAAATACTTTCTAAGGATTTGGGGGAGAAGGAAAGAGAGAGAGAGAGAGAGAGAGAGAGAGGCATTGAATTGTTGTTCCACTTAGTTGTTATATTTAGTTGTGAACTCCTTGATTGCTTTTCATATGTGCCCTGACCACGTGGAAATGTGACCTCAGCACGCTGGGTGGGTTTCATCCACTGAGCTACCGGGTCAGGGCCTCGTGAGACGCTTACATAAATTATTTTTTTGAAATCCATATATTTGTTACAATTTTAAATTGACTTCTAACATAATTCATTATAAATTTAACTTGAAAAAAAAACCATGTTATTTTCAGTGTATACCTTCGCTCTTATGTCCATCATGATTAATTTGAAGATCATCAGATTATGCATGATTTCTTTTGTCCTTGAGTCATTTTTAATTCTAGTTACTCTGCACAAGTGTATTTGAATGATTTGTATTTCTTTTTCTTTATTGTTCTTGCTCTGACTAAGACTTCCAGTTCTATGTTGAATAGCAACAGCCAGAGTGGATCTTTGAGTTGTTTCTGATCTTATAGAAAATGCTTTCAGTTCTCATCACTGAGAATCATGTTAGCCATAAGCTTGTCATATATGGGATTTCTTATGTTGAGATATATTTCATACTTTATCAGAGGTGCGGGACAGTGGTAGGGGGGTCTGGCTGTGGAAACATTCAGAAATAATTTTTAAAAAATTTGTCCATTTCAATATAGTTTGAATTATAACAGAGTATAAACTAGCATTTATTGTGCACTCTTTTTATCAGATTACTATATTTGTGGATGTATTGGTGGTAGACTACTTGATAGGCAGAGTATATTACAAAGTTTTATGATCCCTTTTCATCTATGTTCAGTTACATAATTTAATAAATATAATTGTAACCCTTTTATTTGTTGTTAAAGACCCATCTGGTAATATGTTTTTTAGTGGAATTCTCATACAACCAGTGGAGAAATTTCCTTTCTCACATTTAGAGAAGTTTTGGAAAGTCTTTAATATTACACATTAAATGAAAACTTAGAAAAACCTATTATAAATAAGTCGTAGTTGAATTTTTTTAAAACCAATGTTAAACAGACATTGGCCAAAGTGTAAGAGATAACAAACTAGGAGGGGATTAGTTTCCAATATTTACAACAGAAAAAGTTAGATATTCTGCCAGCGTAAAACTTTTCTGGAGTCCACCATGTAGCTAAGGTCACAGGGTAATCAATTAACACAAGCATAGAGTTCCCGGGAACAGAATGTTATTGCTAGGGGGAGGGAAAGAATCTAGAGAGAGGTCCATATGAAAAGGGATTAGATTGATTAGGCTCAGGTGGATTAGATACTGAGAATCTCTGGCAAACCAACTCCCACCATAAAATAAGATGACAATGATGAATTTGAAGTTTGTGGAACACAGAAGCAATCATATTATCAACAGAACTGAAGCCTAGCTTAAAGTTCTATTCTTAATGCTAAGCAAAAGATATAAATCATTTTTTAGGCAAATTGCCATTTATGTGAGCATTTTGTTGACCTTCAGATGATATGCATTTTTGAAAAATGTAAATGTAGCACTAATAAGTAGGAGAAAATGATTGATTACAGAGAGACAAAGACATTAACAGACTCAGATTTGGTTAATGACTTAGACGTTAGAGATATCAGGAGGGTATCTAAAATAACTCTAATTCTGTGGGTACTGGTAGAAAAGGGATGAACATGTATGAATAGTGGGGAATTTCAACATAGTTATAGAAACTAATATTAGAAAAAGAAATATTCTAGAAATAGTATTGAAAAAACAGATAAAGCACATACTCAAGGAAAGTATTTTGAATGTACGGATATATCAATAAAAAATACTCAGAATAACATGCAGAGAAAAAAGTGAAGAAACACAGGAAAATATTTTATCTGCATAACAACCTTGAATAGTCTGTATAACTATTATATATTTGAAAACTCAGAAGTAAAATAGAATGAGTTTAGGGCCGAGGAAATATTTGTAGAGATAATGGTTAAGAATTTTCTAAAATAGGCCCTCGCCGGTGACTCAGTGGATAGAGCATTGACCTGGCATATGGATGTCCCCGGTCTAATACCCTGTCAGGGCCCTCAGGAGAAGCAACCACCTGCTTCTTTCTCTCCCTCTCCCCCTTCTCTTTCTCTTTCCCTCCTGCAGCCACTGGCTTGATTGGTTTGAACATGACCTTGGCCATTGAGGATAGCTTGGTTGGTATGGGAGTGTCAACCTCAGGCACTAAAAATAGCTCTGTACCCAGGCACTGACCCTAGATGGGGTTGCTGGGTGAATCTCGGTCAGGATGCAAGTGGGAGTCAGCCTTACTATCTCCCCTCCTATCACCTAAAAAAAAAAGGACTATCTAAAATAACAAAAGACACTGCAGGACCAAAATCACAGATAACTCAAACAGAACGAATACACACACATACCAAAGAAGGAAAGAAAGTAAAGCAGTAAATATTGAATGCAAAAAGCATTACATATTAAGAAATCATTTATAACTACTACAATCTTAACACTGAGTAATTTCCTTGTGAAGTGCTATCAGTTGCATTGTAGGATATTAAGCATCATCCATGGCCTCTATACTCTAGATGCCAGTAGCATCCCCTTCTTGTTATGACAATCAAAAATAATCCACAAATCAACTGCCAAATGTCTTTTACAATATGTGTGTGTGTGGGAACCATACTATTTCCACTTTTGAATAATCAATCTAAAGAAAGTTAAACATTAGAATGGATTGCTTGCCTGCAGCTGAAATTTAGAAACAAGGAGATTGATAAATGAAAGTATTAAAGAGGAAAAACAATAACATAACTGTCACCACAGAATAGTATACAATAAAATATCTTTCTTGATTGTAAAAACCTGCCAAGGCAATACACCAGGGAAAATAATCCTTTCAATGAACTGAAAGAAATAATTAGATATTCACATACGAAAATGTTGAATTTCAACCATTGCCTCATATCATACACAGACATTAACTCAAAGTGGATCACAGACCTAAACTTTAAGAGCAAAAGTACAAGTGATATGTTTGATGAAGGATTTATGTCAATCGTATATATGGAACACTTACAACTAGAGTGTGGAGAGCCAAGAAAAAATTTAAAATAGGCAAAATATTTGAGTAAACTTTTCACCAAAGATAATGTATTCTAAAAGGAATTTGTATCATATGGAAAGAGGCAGGCAGCCATACCATAAGTTTAAGATGCCTTAACTGAAGAATTAAAAAATTAAAGATGGCCTTAAGAGCAACAATATTTATGCTTCCCAATTTTTTTCTGGCCCACAGGTTTCTATAATGGGGGGTAATTCAACAATTATGGCTTGATGAGAGATTTTGTTTTGTTAATTGTCCAAGGCAATATGGAAATGAAAAACCATATAGTAGTTGAGAGTATAAAAAACTATTCACTCAAAACACTGTACACTCAGTGATACACTTGGGCTAGCAGAACACTGTAGCCTACATTGACATTGGCTAGTCAGAAGATGAGCACACATAGACTAGGTCATTGAAGGGGTCCCATTGAATGACTTTGGCATTGGGCATGCATTAGGGAAATGCAGCCTCAGCATTGGCTCTGAGTCTGATCTTTTCCCCATGCAGTCGTAAGGGTGGGAAAAGCCACAGAGCAGCATGGAGCCCTTTTCCTGCAATTTATCATAACTTTATGCAAGTTACAACTCAGTGCTTGTGCCTCTCTCATCTCCTTTGTAAGACAGATCTAGAGACAGGATTGTTTTCCTGATGGGTTATCATGACGATTAAATGAGTTAATGCTGTATAATATTTAGAATAGGTTCTAGCACATCACAAGTGGCCAATAAATGTGAACTATTATATAGTTTCCTTACCAGTGGCTTCGTTACTTTTATGGTATTTAAAGAATTCTGTTGTGGCTTTAGTCACTGTGTCCTATAGAAATTCAGGAGATTTTTTTAATATCATAGGAAAAGGAGAATTTCTAAGCAATATTCATGTTATTAGGGCAAGGATAAGCTGTGATCCACAAATATGACACCAGGGTGTAATATCATAATGCACAATACAATCTAAAAGGAGCCGTATATGGCTGTAAACAGTTCTTTCCCCAAATTGGGATAATTTAAAAAATAAATTTCCTGATGGTATCCCACAGAGATTACTTATTATTTGTGTTAAATCACATGTAGTCTTAGTTTAATTTCTATATATTTTGTTATACCTTAGAGATTAATAATTTATTTGGAACTTGGGGGACCCCATTTCCCGGGAGCTTAAATTATACTATAAGTCTCTGTGTACTATGCTTGTTTTAACATCTTCAGCACCAGGAAGGAAATGTCCTCCACTCAGGTTTGTGAGCTAAAACTAGGTTCTGGTTACTTGAAAATGCAAATGGATATTTTCCCAAAGCAAACAATTATTTAAAGATATAGCTAAATCATTTGTCTTTCAATTGGAGAATGATTTAATAGACCATATTCCTATACACCTGCTATTTGAAAAGGTTTTGTCTTTTAACCTTCAGGCACAGTTAATTGTGAAATTAGAATAATTTCCTCTGCAACATCAAATGTTGATGTGTATGAGAAAATACAGAATAAACTAATGGTAGGTTTTCTCTCTCTCTCATCTCTTTCCATTTTATTTCACACCAGTTTTTGTCATGGAATCTAAAATTTATGACCATGGTGTCATTCCCTATTAGTCACCCTAATTCTTTTTTATGTTAATAGAGTATTTTATTATTTTTAAATTAAATTTATTGGGTAACATCGGTTAATAAGATTATATTGGTTTCAAGTGTACAATTCTATGAATCATCATCTTGCATTCTGTTCTCTCTCCTGAAAGTCAAATCTTCTAACATTATCACATAGCTGACCCCTTTTACCCTTTGCCACTCCCCACCTCTCTTCCCTCTGGTAACCTCCATACTGCTGTCACCTAACTCTGAGGGTGGAATTTATGTGTCTGAATGATGGCCTGAAGAGAGAAAATCAGGACTTGGGGACTCTCTAAATGAATTCGAGGAGTGAGGTCTTTCGGATTTGTTTTGGGTTTATCATGAACGAGTTTTTTATTATTAGCCTCGACTATAGTAATGAATTTTTCCAAGGTGATTTTCCTGAATTATCTCTGAAATGGGCAAATTATTGAGGATTTGGGGTATTTTTTGATCAAGTAATGAGAAAACCATGATTTCAGGAAGGTGATTTGCTTCCACTTTAAAGTGATCTCAAGACATGGAGAAAATGCCAGGTTATGTTTTCAGTCGGAATCTCTTCCCTCAGTTTTTATGCATACATGCATACGGTGTGCTCTGCCTATTGTCTAGGAGAGAGACAGAGAATAAAATTCTTTAATTACTATGCCTTTTCTTTAAGGAAAGATCTAACTGGTAGATCCAATTTATATAGAATATACAATGTAACCACTTCCACAATCAGGTACTTCAGTGAGCCTGGTAAAGTTTTCACTTGCCCCCTTTTTAATATGAGTAAAGGATTAACCCTTCATTATAGCCAAATGACAGTGATAACATAAAATATATATAATATATATTCATACCTCCATATGTGCATAACTTCCATCCACATGTATACACAAAGCATTTTTATTATATATCTTTCATAAAAAAATTAACTATCTTCAAATCATAATTTCAAATAGTGTGACAATTTCTACCCAGATATGATGCACCATAGTTTAACAGTTGCTATCTTTTTGACAATTAAACTGACCCATTATGAACAATGCTGCAATGTAGCTTTGAATATAGTTTTTCACAATTTTGTCAATGTAATGAAATATCTCATTAAAATACCTCATTACATTATAAGATAGCTTTTGTTGTTGTCAGGGTTAAGTCTAATAATATATGTGGTCTATTTACTTTCCAGAAAAATTTATAGAAACGTCTCATCTTCCTATGTCTTTATTAGCATAAGTCATTGCTATTATAATTGATCAAACCACTTTGTAAATGTGACATGAAAATTGTCATTTTAAGTACATATTTTAATTCTCTTTTTTCATAATTCCAAATTTATAGGGTTTTCATGAGACAAATTCTCAAAAATTTGTCACACACCTTAAAAATGGAATTATGAAAAGTTTTCTCTGCATCAAATTTATGTTCCTGATAGATACCACTAAAAAAGTCTATATTTTATAGAATCACAGTAGGTGTTATCATGATAGATAGAGTATATATTTTTTCAGAGAATAGAAATCAATTTTTCAGTGAATTTGAGTGTATCATTGAATCTGCTTTAAAAGCCATCAAACCACTGAATTTTAGTTGATCATCTCAATCTACTGTAACAAAGTTGGGATCATTTAACGTTTCCAGAGATGTTTTATGTGAATTTTGATCAGTGGGACCAACTAAGACAACTGATAGTTTGAACTCTTTTACAACTTTTTTTCTTTCTTATCTCCTGAATACACTTTTTGATAGATGTCAATGTTAAATTTTCTGAAATTATTTACTGGTTGTTTTCCTCCATTTTCTATTTCTAGAATAAACAGAGAGGTTATTATTTGGTTTCCTAACCGGACATTTGGTAGCAATGGAGGAGGAGAATTGCACTGCCGTGACCGAGTTTATTTTGCGTGGACTAACAGATGCCCCTGAACTGAGAGTCTTTCTTTTCATGGTTTTTCTGCTGATTTATGGAGTCACGGTTTGGGGAAATTTGGGCATGATTGCGCTGATTCATGTCAGCTCTCTACTTCACACCCCCATGTACTTTTTCCTCAGCCACCTGTCCTTTATAGATTATTGTTACTCCACAATCATTGTACCAAAGATGCTAGCTAATATTTTAAATGAAGACAAAGCCATCTCCTTTGTGGGATGCATGGTGCAGTTTTATTTATTTTGTGCCTATGCAATCACCGAGGTCTTCCTGTTGGCTGTGATGGCCTATGACCGCTTTGTGGCCATTTGTAACCCTCTGCTGTACATGGTCTCCATGTCCCAGAATCTCTGTGTGGAGCTGGTGTCTTGTTGTTACCTTGGCGGAACTGTGTGTTCTCTGATCCACTTGTGTTTAGCTCTTGAGATCCCAGCCTATAGATCCAATGTAATTGATCACTTCTTTTGTGACCTGCCCCCTCTCTTATCTCTTGCTTGCTCTGATGTCTCAATGAATGAACTGTTGCTATACATTGTCACCTCCTTCAATGAGATCACCACCATCGTGATCATCGTCACCTCCTACTTGTTTATTCTCATCACCATCCTCAGGATGCGCTCCGCAGAGGGAAGGCGCAAAGCCTTCTCCACCTGTGCCTCCCACCTCACCGCCATTGTTGTCTTCCATGGGACAATCCTGTTCACTTACTGCCGGCCCAGTTCTGGCAACAGTACAAATACTGACAAGGTGGCCACAGTGTTCTACACTGTAGTGATTCCCATGCTGAACCCCCTGATCTACAGTCTCAGGAACAAGGATGTGAAAGAAGCTCTCAGAAAAGTGGTGCGCTCCAAAATATCTTCCTAGAAAATATTTCAAAATGGAGGCTGGTGGAGGAACGAATCACTGGACTGCAGTGTTATAGAGTGTAGAGAGCAGTCAGGGGTAGGTCTTTAGGGATGAATCGTTTTGATTCATGCCTTTATTGTTACTTTCAACTACCTACCAATCAGCATAAATATATTATTAACTTGTATGGCAGCCTGACCAAGAGCATATCTCAATTCTTTTCATAAGTACTATCTAAATAGACTTCATAAAATAAAAATGATTGTGTTTGTGTAGGTATTGAGAGCTTACTGCTTTCCTTTGGTTGGAATGTAGTTTTAAATTAACTGTCAATTTTATGCTAATCTAAACAAAGAAATAAAAAATCTAGATTATTGTGTCTATTAGGGAAGATTTGTTTACTTTTAATAGTAGTAATATTTATTACAAGTTGTCCTAATAGACACAGGTATCTAATTCTAAAAATTCTGTAACATCATATTTATCTTTTTTATTCTATCATCAATTTTGCTGGAATTTCTTAAATTTCCTTCTTTTGTCCTACATCATTGTATTTGGTTAAAATTCTGAATTGTTCAGAAACTTATTGGGAGGAAAAATTCCAGCTGTTTTTGTGTGGGAAAAATTAAAACTGGACAACAGACTTATAGTGGTTCATGAAATAATTTGGGGTTATTATATGATTTAAACTTATAATGATAAATCCAAATAAAACTTTTTCAAATATGCACATGTGTAATATAACCAAAATGTTTTATATATTTATAAATAATCCACCTTCCTTTGTATATTGTTATTAACTTAATTTTTAACTGATATTTAAAGTAATGATCTACTCTTGCCAGGTAGTTCAGTTGGTTAGAGTGTTGTCTGAATATACCAGGTTGTAGGTTTGATCCCCAGTCAGGGCATATCAAAGAATAAACAAGTGAGTGCACAAATAAGTGGAACAACAAATTTATGTTTCTTTTTCTCTCTTTCTCCCTTTTTCTCTCTGTCTAAATAATAAGTAAAAAATTTAAAAAGAAATTAGTAAAGTATGATTTAAATAAGTGTACAGTCCATTCTTTGTGTCACAATATATGAACACATCTTTATACAGAAATTAGTTCTAAGTATAGAACTTATTTCAGATGCTTTCCCCTTTGTAACTATAGAAGTAAATAGACATTATTTCATCTTCCTAGATTTTCTCTTGCAGAGCTCATAAATTCAGTAAGAATGTCTTACATGAAGATTTGATTACATGTGCCACCTAAATCGCTCAACTTCATAACAGAAGACATGAAATTGATATCCAAGAAGCTCAGAGAGCACAAAGCAGAGAGAAAGAAAGTAAAAAAAGAAAAGATTGAATGCAAGGACCATTATACATTTGACCCTTGACTATGTGGGATTGGGGTACCAATACACATATAGTAAAAAATTTGCATATAACTTTTGACTCCCATCAAATTTTAATACCTTCAGTTCCCTCTGGTTCCAGCACCATTGTGGATACCAACACTTGCAGATGCTCATGTCCTCTATATAAAATGGCATAGATCAATTCTTATAGTTGGTCTTCTGCCTCCATAGACTCGAGGACAGGTATTTATTGGAAAAAAAAAATCTGTGTATAAGCACAACCACATTGTTCAAACCCATGCTGTTCAGGGTCAACTGAGTAATGAGCAGGGCTGTTCAACCTCAGCATTGTTGACATTTTGTATTGATAACTTCTGCTGTGAAGTACTATCCTGTGCATTGTAGGCTGCTTGTAGCAGTACCCATAGCCTCTACACATTAGATGCCAGCATCGCTATCTTCTAGTTGTGCTAATCAAAAATATTTCATCGTTGTCAAGTGTCTGCTGTGTGTTTGGTTTTGGGAGGTGGCTGTTGGGATTAGTTTCAAAACCAACACTGATCTAAAGGGAAAATGGTAAGCGCATGTCTGGTAAAGGAATTGTATCTAAAATATACACAGAACTTTAATATTTAAATACACTTCTAAAGAAACCAAAGGTAAATAAAATAAAATAAAATAAAATAAAAATTCATACATGACCAGGTGGCTCAGCGGATAAAGCATTGTCCCCACCTGTGAGGTCCTGGGTTCGATCCCCAGTCAGGACATGTGTGAAAAGCAATGAGTACAGAACCAAATGGAACAACTCAGTGGAACAGTGAGTTGATGCTTCTCTCTCTCTCTCTCTCTCTCTCTCTCTCTCCCTCCCTCTTTCCTCCTCCTCCTCTCTCTCTCCTTCTCTCCCTGAATTTAATAGAAAAATTAAAAAAAGAGCAAGACAAATTATCAAATATTTTGAATTGAATGTAAATACACAATCTATAACATTTTAAAAGATGCATTTTATGACCATAGACTGCATCTCTTAAAATGTGTATAATTTTGTTAGCCAGTGTCATCCCAATAAATTCAATAAGAAGGAAAAAAAGATATATTTTAAAAGAAGGAAATTTAGAGATTTAAAAGAAAAATTTCAAACTAGAACCTTAGATTTCATAATGAGAGACTAGAAAAAAATGAACTAAAAAAAAGCAAACAAATGAACAACAACAAGATAAATAAAATGAAGGCTATAATAAAGGCTAGAGTATAACCCAATAATACAAAGATAAAAAATAATATAAAAATAAATAAATTTAAAATTTGAAAAGATCAGTAAAATGGACAATTTATGAGGACTTACAGAGAGAAAATGAAGTGACATACTAATTAACATGATCCGAGGGAAGACTGACTTTCCAGATATTAAATATTATGAACAATATATGCCAACAAATTAGTCAACTTAGACGATAAAAAAAGACAAAGTTTCCAAAAAGTGACAGTAAAAAAATTAAAAATCTGTATAAACGTATAACAAGAAAATAAATTGGATTTATAATTAAAATATTCTTCCATCCTATCAAGACACAGATAGCTTCACTGGTTATTTGAACTAAATATCTATGTAAGAAATAATAGCAATTGTTGATTAACTCAGGTCCAAAATGGTGGAGATCACTTTCCAATTCATGTTACTTAGCAAATGTTACCCTGATACCAAAGTAAAAAAAGTAATACAAGGAAAGACAACATGACATCACATCCCTCACAATTGTAGATTAAAAAAATTCTCAACAAAAAATATTATAAAATAAATCTAATAATACACGCTAAATATTTTAGAAGAATAGTGACTACACACACATACATAAACCACTAGAACTAATAATTGAGTTCATCACAGACATGATATACAATCAAAACAGAAAAACAATTTTATTTTTATATAGTCACAAGATAATGCCTGAATGTGAAATTAAGAAAACAATTTTATTAATAATGACATGAAAGAATACTTAGAAATAATTTTAACAAAAGAATAGTACTTAATACCAAAATTGTAACACATGGTGTTTGACCTGGTGTAAGGTAGACATATACATCAATGTAATAACATTGATAATTACAAAATAAACAGATTAGTGGTTGGTTGATTTTTGACAGAGCTACCAGGGCTATTTAATGGGAAAGGACCCTCCTTTCAATAAATGATAAAGAGTAACTGACTATTCATATGTAAAAGGTTGAACTAAAATTTATACTTCACAGCAAATACAAACATGAACTCAAAATGGACCATGGATATAAATTTAAGAGCCAAAGTCACAAGATATATCTCTGCTGAAAGGTTTATAACCATAATATACAAAGAGCACGTACAACTAGAGCACAGGAAGTCAAATATGCAAAATATTTGCATGGACATTTCACCAAAGAAGAATGAGTTTTAAGGTGTGTCTACTGCAAGAAAAACAAATATTAAAAATTGAAGACAGCCTTCAAAACAACAGTAGTCCAAGTTATTTCTGCTTTGACTTATGCATGAAATTAATACATAAAATATGGGCTGGTGAGGGTTTCTTTTTAGTTTTAAAGGATGTTTGATTTTTCAGTCCATTCAAGTTATAATGCAGTGCTTGTACCTCTACCATCTCCTTTGTAAGACAGACTTAGAGATAGTACTTTTCCTCTTGATGGTTATCATGATGATTAAATAATTTAATATTATCTAATATTTAGAATAGGTTCTAACACATAACAAGGGCCTGAGAAGTGCGGACTATTAACAGCTATCTGACCAGCAGGTTATCTCCTTCCCAGTATTTGAAGGGATTCCGATGGGGCTTTAGTCACTGTTCCTTGCTGGAGGTGAGGGGATTTTGTAATATTATAAGAAAGAAGGAATTGATAAAAATATTCATGTTATTTTATTATGGAAATGTGATCTGTGACCCACATATATGACAGTAGGATGGAATGCCATATAGCACCATGAAATGTGGAGGGAGAGATGTTTGGTTTTGAACAACTGTTTCTCAAATTAAGGCATTTAAAAAAATTCTAGATGATATTCCATAGAGATTAATTATGTGTTTTATACCTCATGTAGTTAGTTTGCTTTTACTTTATTTGTATAGCATTAAAGATTAATAATTGATTTGGAAATTGAGGACCCGTTCCCCAGGGGATAAAATTAGAGTATAAGTCTCTAGCTGTGCACCATATTCATCCTACCTGTTCAGCACCACAGAGGAACTGCCTGTCACTCAGGTTTGTGAGCTACAACTAGGCTCTGGTTACTTGGAAAGGGAAATGGATATATTTATCCAGCAAACAATCATTTAAAGATACATTTAACTCATATGTCTTCTTTTCTTTTAAATTTTTATTGATTGATTGATTGTTTTAGAGAAAAAGAAGGGGGTGAAGAAACATCAATTTGTTCTGTTTTTTTATGCACTCATTGGTTTATTCTTGTATGTACCCTGACTAAGGATAAAAATCTACAATGTTGGGGTAAAAACCAAAACCAAAAACAAAAACCCTGCAACCTTGTTATATCAGGACACTATCTTAACCAACTGAGTGCCAGGTCACTCATGTGTCTTCTAAGTAGAGAACTATTTAATAAACCATATTCCCAAGCACTTACTGTTTCAAATGTTTTTTTTGTCTTTCAGTGTTGAGATACAGTTGATGGTGAAATTGGAATAATTTCCTTTGGAACACCAGATGTTGATATGTATAAAAGAATGGTAAACAAATGGTAGTGTCTCTCTCTCTCTCTCTCTCTCTCTCTCTCCTTTTCTTTCTACCTTTCTCCACACCAATTTTTGTCATGGCATCTAGCTCCCTAACTGTCACCCTAATTCTGAGAGTTAAATTTATGAGCCCACTAGTTGGTCATGGGGAATCAGGACATGTCGACTTTCTCTGCTGAGTAAATAAGATGAATTATTTTAGGTTTGTTTTGGGTTTATTATAAAATTTTCTCTTATTATCAGCCTAGAACATTAACAAGAGGTGTTTCCAAATTGATTTTCCTGTTTTACCTCTGAAGTGGGCAAATAAGTCAGTTTTTCTGAGTCAAGTAATGAGAAAACCATGACTTTAGCAAGGTGATTTGTTTTGAATTCTTTAAAATTAGTTCAAGATAGGGAGGAAATACCAGGCTATGTTTTCAGTCCAGAACCTTTTTACCCAATTTTCATTAGATAATGTTTATGACATCATGGGTATACTCCTCTAAAAAGGAGGGCAGAGAATAAATTTCTCACATTCCTTATGTCTTTCCTTTTTTTTATATCCCTGCCCCCACAAATGCACAGCTTCCCTCATTATCAACTTCCCCTACAAGAGCGGTACCTTTATTAGAATTGATGAAACTGCATTGACACATTATTATCACCAGAGATCCATAGTCTACCTCAGGGCTCACTCTTGCTGTTGTATGTTTATGTCTTTGGACAAATGTTTGATGAGCTATATCTACCAATATATTTCCAAATAGAGCAGTTTCAGTGCCCTATAAATTCTATATGCTCCACCTGTTTATACCTCTCTCCCCACCAGCCCATGAAGCAATTGATCTTTTTACTGTTTCAAGAGTTTTGACTTTTCCTGAAGATCATATAGTTGGATCTTACAGTACCTAGCCATTCAAAACTTGCTTCTTTCACTTAGAAATGTGCATTAAGTTTCTCGTATGTCTTTTCATGACTTGCAAGCTTCTTTCTTTCAGTGCTGAATTTCATTGTCTGGATGGACCACAGTTTATTGCATATAAATTTTCTTTAAGGATGGTCTTAATGGTAAATAGGACTTATAGTATATATAATGTAATTACTTACCCCAACGAACTACAAGAATTTTAACTCACCTTTTTCTCTATGTGTGTAAAGGATTTATCTTTTAGTGTTGTAGCCAAATCAAAGTGATAACATTTGGTGAATCTACCATATACATTCATAACTCAACCTATACCGTTTATTTAAATCTTTATATCTACCAAAATGTATTAGATATTTAAAAGAATAACTATATCCACAAAATTATTTCAAATAACATAACTTTCTGCCTTAGATATGATATACCATAGTTTAACAATTGCTCTATTTTTTCACATTGTGAATATTATAAACAATGCTGTAATGTTACATTGGATACAGTTTTTCATAATTTGTAAATGTAATGCAACATTTCTATAATAACTTACTAGGAATAAAATCTCATAATCTCATAAATATATCAGATAGCTTTTATTGTTGTCAGAAGTAAGGATATATGTTGTCTAATTGCTTTCTAGAAAAATTTATACAAGAGATATCTTTCTGAATCATTATTGATATTGACCACTACTATTGTAATAAATTAAGACACTGTCAATTTGACTAGTAGAAATGATGATGGATTTTAGCATATATTTTAAATCTCTGTTTTTTATTCTTCATCATTCCAAATTTAAAGAATACTCATGAGCTACTAATCTCAAAGAGATCTGTCACACTTCCCAGTGAAGAAACTGTACAGGACCTCACCAGCTGAAATTTCTAAACTGACCTAAAAAATTAGTGTATGCAGGATCACAATAGCTGTTGTCTAACTTGAACAGAATTTTTTACATTTTTCTGGGACAGGAGTTTATCGCATGTGGCTTGAAAGTATATAAATGGATTTATTTCAAAGTCCATCAGAGCACATATGTAAATTCACCATGTCAATTTATTATGGTAGATAACAGTGGGAGATCATACAGGTTTCTGCTGTAAATTCAGTCAGTGGAATCCACTGACACACTGAACATTTAGAATTGTTTGCCAATTGTATTGCAAATACACAGTGACATCAGTGTGAAAGCTTTTCTTAATATAAATATTTTTTCTTATTCCAATTTCAGAAGACACACAAAATGTATCATTTTATTTTCCTAACTTGACATGTGGTGGCAATGGGGGAGGAGAACTGCACCATTGTGACAGAGTTCATCCTTCTTGGATTATCAGATGTCCCTGAGTTGAAAGTCTTTCTCTCCCTGCTGTTCCTTCTCATATATGGAGTCACATTTTCGGCTAACCTGGGCATGATCGCACTGATTCACATCAGCTCTCGACTTCACACCCCCATGTACTTTTTTCTCAGTCACCTGTCCTTTGTGGATTTCTGCTACTCTACGGTCATTGTGCCAAAGATGCTGTTCAATATCTTCAGCAAGGATAAGACCATCTCCTTCCTTGGATGCATGATACAGTTCTACATGTTTGGCACATGTGTAATCACTGATGTGTTTCTGCTGGCCATGATGGCCTATGACCGCTTCTTGGCCATATGTAGCCCTCTGCTGTACATGGTGACCATGTCCCAGAAACTCCAAATACTGCTGGTTTCTTGCTGCTACTTATGTGGGACTGTGTGTTCTCTGATCCACTTGTGTTTAGCTCTTGAGATTCCATCCTACAGATCAAATGTGATTAACCACTTCTTTTGTGATCTACCCCCGATTCTTAATCTTGCTTGCTATGATGTTTCCTTAAATGAACTCATGGTTTTCATTGTGGCCACTTTCAATGAGATCATCACCATTGTGATCATCTTTACCTCCTACTTGTTTATTCTCATCACCATCCTCAGGATGCGCTCCGCAGAGGGAAGGCGCAAAGCCTTCTCCACCTGTGCCTCCCACCTCACAGCCATCATTGTCTTACAGGGAACAATCCTTTTCACGTACTGCCGGCCCGGTTCTGGCAACAGCGTGGATACTGACAAGATGGCTTCAGTATTTTACACGGTAGTGATCCCCATGCTAAACCCCCTGATCTACAGCTTGAGGAACAAAGATGTGAAAGAAGCTCTCAAGAAAGTGTTGGAGTCCAGATTAACTCTGAGATGCTCTGTTCTTAGCTGAATTCAGGGTTTTATTAGACACTTTAAAGAGGGCTTATTGGGGTGCATGTTAAGGAAAAGTAAAATTGGGAAAGGTTTTACATGATAGGGATCTATGCATGATTTGCTGTTTTCCATGTGTCTGTTTTATTAAAGCCACTTGAGCTCCTATCTGACTGTGGTCACTATTAGCTTGGTACCCTCATCTGCTTTTCTTTGCATCCCAGCACTGGTCATGCACTGGATATTCACAAGGTGACCTCTGTGTGCTACATATTAATTATGCCTATATTGAACTCCCTAATTTACAGTCTAGAAAACAGATATGTCAAACATATCTTTTTGGAAAGTGATTAGCTAAAAAGGTCTTTCTTAAGGATGAAATGGGGTCTGACCCCTTTTCAGATATGTCTCTTTTTGATGTTTGGTTCTCACTGCTGGAAAAGTCAGTTTAATATGAATTTCCTCAAATCTGTGGGTAATCAAGATAAGGTATGATGCCATGGACAATGCCTTCTTTTCTTTCATCCCCAGGAGTAGAAGGACTGAGAGGGAGTTAATTGGCTAAGGTCACAAAGCTGACAAGAAATAATATAATAGAATTATGAAATTAGTTCAGTTTCACTTTAAATTTAGTTTGTATCTTGAACCTTCTCTCAACATTATAATTTCCTTAAGATGAATAATAATAATAACAATAAAAATCTCTGTTATCCTAATCATCTGTAAAGGCTATTAAATTAAAGTATTTAGAAAATATTTAAAAGACAATGAAATATTTTTATTTATCTTAAATCTCTGTTCAAATACTAATTCAATACTTGTAACTTGCTGAAAATTGCATGTTTTAAATCTGTTATATTTTTTTCATTCTGTTTTGAAGTATATAATAGCTCATTTTATATAATACAGGAATAAGATTAGAGAAGAGGATTTAAATAAAAACACTTGTGTAACCCACTGCTCTGTCCACATACAGACTGAAAAGAATTTTTCCATATTTCTTTCTCCTAAACCTAAAATAAAATGACTATTTGTGAGAAAATGAATCTGTGTTGTTTTTCATAACTAGATAAGTAATTAATTGATTGCAAAGCAAACAACATTTGAAATGTACTAGTTTTGAGGGTTGATTATAGAATTGCCTACTATGCAGCTATGAACCCATGACCACTATTAAAATTTTGTTTATAATATGGTCTAATTTTTTACAGATATGCAGAAAGTGAATATATAGTTAAAAATGTAATACTAATGTAAATACCATCTCATTATTTGTTTTTATTCTATTAAAACATTAAGTTAATAAGGCTACCATTTAACTTAAACTGTATATATTGGGAATTTCAGCTCTTTCAATTTGTTTTGACTAATGTAATGCTATAAACACAGCAAGGGAAATGGAGTCCTTCTCTCCTCGGCCGTGGAAAAGCCCAGGTCCTTGATCCCCAACTCCCATTTATGCAGTTTCTCTGCAGGTGTCAATAGCACCACGTCTGTTCTCCAGGGTGAGGGCAGGGAGGGACTCCTCATCTGGTGTGAAGACTGTGATGTGTAACATAAACCTAGAGCTGCTAATCTGGGGACATCTGCTGATATAACTGAGCCAGAATGAAGTTATTTCAGATGCTTTCCCCTTTGTAACTATAGAAGAAAAAATCATTATATCATTTTCCTAGATTTTCCTGCAGAATTAATAAATTCAGTGAGATTAGAAAATCTTACATAAGGATTTGATTACATGTACCACCTAAATCGCTCAATTCCATAACAGAAGACACAAAACTCACATCCAAGAAGCTCAGAGAGCACAAAGCAGAGAGAAAGAAAAGTTAAAAAAATTGAATACAGGAACCATTGTGCATTTGTCTCTTTACAATGTGGGATTGGAGTACCCACACACATATAGTAAAAAGTTTCTATATAAGTTTTGGTTGCCCCAAACATAAATACCTTCAGTACCTGTTGGTTCCAGGACCATTGTGGGTACCAAAATCTGCAGATGCTAATGTCCGCTGTATAAAATGGCATAGATCAATACATATAGTTGGCATTCTTCCTCTGTAGATTCCAGGATAGGTATTTATTTGGAAAAAAACAGTGTGTAAGCAAAACCACATTGTTCATACTCATGCTGTTCAGGGTCAACTGAGTAATGAACAGGGCTGTTCAACCTCAGCATTGTTGACATTTTGTATTGATAACTTCTGCTGTGAAGTACTATCCTGTGATAGTAGGCTGCTTAGCAGTACCCATAGCCTCTACACATTCGATGCCAGCATCACTGTCTTGTAGTTGTGCCAATCAAAAATATATATTTCATCATTGTCAAGTGTCCGCTGTATGTTTGGTTGTGGGAGGTGGTTTGTGGGATTAGGTTCAAAACCAACTCTTTTTTAGAAAAACTGATCTAACGGGGAAAAAGTAAGCCCTTGTCTAATAAAGGATTTGTACCTAGAATATAGACAGGATTTTAAAGTTAAACAGCACACTTCTCAAGAAATCAAAATAAAAACAAATATAAATAAAATTGTGAAACTAACCAGGTGGCTCAGTGGATAAAGTATTGTCCCTAACTCTGAGGTCCTCGGTTTGAACCCCAGTCAGGACATGTGTGAAAAGCAGTGAGTACAGAACCAAATGGAACACTCAGTGGAACAAAGAGCTGATACTTCTCTCTCTGTCTGTAGTCAATGGAAAAATTAAAAAAGAAAAGAGCAAGAGATATTATAAAATAATTTGAATTGAATACAAGTAAAACATAATCTATAACATTTTAAAAGATGCATTTTATGATCATAAATTACATCTTTTAAAATGTGTATAATTTTGTTAACCAGTGTTACTCCAATAAATTCAATAAAAAGGGGAAAATACATTTTGAAAGAGGGAAATTTAGAGCTTTGAAAGAAAAGAAATATTTCGAAACTAGAACCTTAGATTCCATATTTAGAGACTAGAATAAAAAAGAACTAAAAACAATCAAATGAACAACAACAAAAATCAAATAAAAGGATGGATATAAAGACTAGAGTATAATCCAATAATCCAATAATCCAAAGGTGAAAAACAATATAAAATCAATAAATGTAAATTTTGAAAAGATCAATAAAATGGACAACAATTTATCTGAATTTACAGAGAGAAAATGAAATGACATACTAAGTAATGTGATCGGGGGGAGACGGACCTTGTACATATTGAAATGATTTTAATAAATATTGTAAACAAGTTATGCCAACTAATTAGTCAATTTAGATGATAAGAACAAATACCTAAAATGATAGATTTACCAAAAACTGACAGTAGAAGGAACAGAAAATCTAAACAAATGTATAACAAGAAAATAAATTTGATTTATAATTAAAATATTCTACCCTCTTATCAATATCCAACAGTGTGTTGGTTACCAAGGGTGGGGGGAGGGAGGACATGGGAGGGAGGGAGGGAGAGAGTTAGGGGGAGGGGGAGGGGCACAGAGAACTAGATAGAGGGTGGCGGAGGACAGTCTGACTTTGGGCAAGGGGTTTGCAACATAATTTAATGACAAAATAACCTAGACATGTTTTCTTTGAATATATGTACCCTGATTTATTAATGTCATCCCATTACCATTAATAAAAAATTTATTATAAAGAAAAAAAAAATCCAACACAGGTGACTTTACTGGTTAGTTTAACTAAACATATTTATTAGAAATAATAGCAATTGTTGTTTAACTCATGTCAAAAATGGAGGAGATCTCTTTCCAATTCATGTTATATAGCAAGTCAAAAAAGAAATACAAGGAAAGACAACACAACATAACATCCCTCGCAATTGTAGATAAAGAATGCTTAAAAAGTTACCAAATAAATCTGATAATACACACTAAATATTATAAAAGAATAATAAATCACAACCCACACACATATCACCACCACCAGCACTAATAATTGAATTCATCACAGTCACAGGATATGCAGTCAAAACAGGAAAATAATTTTATTTTTATATAGTTGCAAAATATCTGAATGTGAAATTAAGAAAACAAATTGATTAATAATGGCATGAACGAATACCTAGAAATAAATTTAACAAAAGAACAATACTTAAATCCAAAATTGCAAAACATGGTGTTTGTCCTTGTATAAGGTAGACATATACATCAATGTAATAGCATTGATAATTACAAAATAAACAGATTAACAGTTGATTGATTTTTTGACACAGCTACCATGGGTATTTAATGGGAAAGGATCTTCTTCAATAAATAATATAGAGCAATTGATTATTCATATAAAAAAGGTTGAACTGAAACCTAGACTTCACACCATATATAAACATTAATTCAAAATGGACCATGGATATAAATTTAAGAGCCGAAAGCACCGATATATCTCAGATGAAAGGTTTATGTACATAATATATAAAGAACATTTACAAGTAGAGCATAGAAAGTCAAATAGATAAAATATTTGCATAGATTTTTCAACAAAGAAGAGTGAGTTTAAGGTACCTCAACTAAAAGAGAAACAGAAAAATTAAAAATTGAAGGAAGCTTTCAAAACAGTAGTCCAAGTTATTTCTGCTTCTACACATGCTTTTATATTCATGAAAGTAATACATGTAATATGGGCTGGTGAGGGTTTCTTTTTAGTTTTAAAGGATGTTTGATTTTCAGTCCATTCAAGTTATAATGCAGTGCTTGTACCTCTACCATCTCCTTTGTAAGACAGACCTAGAAATAGTATTTTTTCTCTTGATGGTTATCATGATGATTAAATAATTTAATATTATCTAATATTTAGAATAGGTTCTAACACATAACAAGGGCCTGAGAAGTGCGGACTATTAACAGCTATCTGACCAGCAGGTTATCTCCTTCCCAGTATTTGAAGGGATTCTGATGTGGCTTTAGTCACTGTTCCTTGCTGGAGGTGAGGGAATTTTATAATATTATAAGAAAGAAGGAATTGATAAAAAATATACATGTTATTTTATTATGGAAATGTGATCTGTGATCCACATATATGACAGTAGGATGGAATGTCATATAGCACCATGAAATGTGGAAGGAGAGATGTTTGGTTTTGAACAACTGTTTCTCAAATTAAGACATTTAAAAAATTCTTGATGATATTCTATAGAGATTAATTATGTGTTTTATATCTCATGTAGTTAGTTTGCTTTTACTTTATTTGTATAGCATTAAAGATTAATAATTGGTTTGGAAATTGAGGACCCGTTCCCCAGGGGATAAAATGAGAGTATAAGTCTCTAGCTGTGCACCAGATTCATCCTACCTATTCAGCACGACAGAGGAACTGCCTGTCACTCAGGTTTGTGAGCTACAACTAGGCTCTGGTTACTTGGAAATGGAAATGGCTATCTTTATCCAGAAAACAATTATTTAAAGATACATTTAACTCATATGTCTTCTTTTCTTTTAAATTATTATTTATTGATTGTTTTAGAGAAAAAGAAGGGGGTGAAGAAATATCAATTTGTTGTTCCACTTATCTATGCATTCATTGATTCATTTTTGACTGTAGCTTGACCAAGGATAAAACCTGCAACCTTGGTATATCAGGACACCATGTTAACCAACTGAGGACCTGGACAGGTCACTAATGTGTCTTCTTATTAGAGAATGATTTAATAAACCATATTCCTGTGCACTTACTGTTTCAAAAGTTTTTTGTCTTTCAGTATTGAGAGACAGTAGATGGTAAAATTAGAATAATTTCCTGTGGAACACCAGATTTGATGTAAACAAATGATAGTCTCTCTCTCTCTCTCTCTCATTTCTTTCTACCTTTCTTCACACCAATTTTTGTCATGGTATCTAGCTCTCTAACTGTCACCTTAATTCTGAAGGTCAAATTTATGAGCCCATTAGTTGGTCATGGGGAATCAGGACATGTAGACTTTCTCTGTTGAGTAAATAAGATGAATTACTTTGGTTTGTTTGGATTTATTATAAAATTGTCTCTTATTATCAGCGTAAAACATTAAAAAGAATTGTTTCCAAATTGATTTTTCTGTTTTAACTCTGAGTGGGCAAATGATTCAGTTTTTCTGAGTTAAGTATTGAAAAAACTATGGCTTCAGCGGGTGATTTGTTTTTAATTCTTTAAAATTTCATTACATATATATTTATGACATCATGAGTATACTCCTCTAAGAACGAGGGCAGAGAATACAATTTCTCACATTCCTTATGTCTTTCCTTTTCTTTATTTCCCTGACCCCACAAATGCACAACTTCCCTCATTTTCAACTTCCCCTACAAGAGCTGTACCTTTATTAGAATTGATGAACCTGTGCCTGACCTGTGGTGGCGCAGTGGATAAAGCATTGACCTGGAAATGCTGAGGTCCCCAGTTCGAAACCCTGGGCTTGCCTGGTCAAGGCACATATGGGAGTTGATGCTTCCAGCTCCTCCCCTCTTCTCTCTCTCCTCTCTCTCCCTCTCTGTCTCTCTGCTCTCTAAAAATGAATAAATAAAAAAAAAATTAAAAAAAAAAAAAGAATCGATGAACCTGCATTGACACATTATCATCACCCGAGGTCATAGTCTACCTCAGGGCTCACTCTTGCTGTTGTACGTTTGTCTTTGGACAAATGTATGATGACTTTTATCCACCATTATAATATCGTATAGAGTGGTTTCACTGCCCTTAATATTCTCTATACTTCACCTGTTTATCGCTCTTTCCTCCCAACTTCTGATGCAATTGATCTTTTTACTGTTTCCACAGTTCTGCCTTTTCCTGAAGATCATATAGTTGGAATCTTAGAGTATGTAGCCATTCCAGATTTGCTTCTTTCACTTAGAAATGTGCATTTAAGTTTCTTGCTTGTCTTTTCATGGCTTGAGAGCTTATTTCTGTCAGTGCTGAATCTTATTATCTGGATGGACCACAATGTATTGTATATTAATATTCTTTAAGGACAGATCTGATTGGTAAATCACAGTTATAGAATATACAGTGTAATTACTTCCCCCAGCCAACTACAAGAGAGAAGTACATGAGTTCTAACTTACCTTTTTCTCTATGTGGTTAAAAGATTTATCTTTTAGGGTATGTAATCAAATTGAAGTGATAACATAAGGTATTTCTACCAAATACACTCAGACCTCAACATATACCTTTTATTTAATACACATATACAGCAAATGTACTAGTTATTTAAAGGAAAATAACTATCTTCTCAAAATTATTTCAAATAACAAAACTTTCTGCCTTCTATATATGATAACATACCATAGTTTAACAACTGCTCTAGTTTTTCTCATTGTGAATATTATAAACAATGCTGTAATGTTACTTTGGATACAGTTTTTCACAATTTGTGAATGTAACTAAACATTTCTAATAACAGCTTACTAGGAAAAACCTCATAAATATATCAGATAGCTTTTATTATTGTCAGAGGTAAGGATATATGTTGTTGAATTCCTTTCTAGAAAAATATTTACAAGAGTTGTATCTTTCTTAGTCATTATTAATATTGATCAATAGTATTCTAATCAATTAAGTCACTGTTAATTTGACAAGGAGAAATGATGATGGACTATAGAATATATTTAAAATATTTATTTTATTCTGTGTTATTCTAAATTTAAAGAGTACTGATGAGCCACTAATCTCAAAGAGATCTGTCACACTTCCCAGTGAAAAAACTGTATAGGACCTCACCAGCTGAAATTTTAGACTGACCTAAAAAATTAGTGTATGCAGGATCACAGTAACTGAACAGAATGTGTTACTTTTTTCTGGGACAGGAGTTGATCTCATGTGGCTACAAAGTATATCATTGGATCTATTTCAAAGTCCATCAAAAACACTTATGTTAATTCACTAACTAAATTTATTGTGTTAGATAACAGGAATCCTACATGTTTCTGCTACTTCTTTAAATTTGGTCAGTGGGATCTGCTGACACACTGTACATTTAGAATTGTTTGCTAATTGTATTTCAAATACACAGTAACATCAGTATGAATGTTTCCCTTAAGTTAACATAAATGTGCCATTTTTTCCTCTTATTCCCATTTCAGAACACACACAAAACATATCTTTTGTTTTCCTAACTTGACATGTGGAGGAAATGGGGGAGGAGAACTGCACCATTGTGACAGAGTTCATCCTTCTTGGATTATCAGATGTCCCTGAGTTGAAAGTCTTTCTCTCCCTGCTGTTTCTTCTCATATATGGAGTCACATTTTCGGCCAACCTGGGCATGATCGCACTGATTCACATCAGCTCTCGACTTCACACCCCCATGTACTTTTTTCTCAGTCACCTGTCCTTTGTGGATTTCTGTTACTCTATGGTCATTGTGCCAAAGATACTGTTTAATATTTTCAGCAAGGATAAGACCATCTCTTTCCTCGGATGCATGATACAATTCTACATGTTTTGCACATGTGCAATCACTGATGTGTTTCTGCTGGCCATGATGGCCTATGACCGCTTCTTGGCCATATGTAGCCCACTGCTATACATGGTGACCATGTCCCAGAAACTCCAAATACTGCTGGTTTCTTGCTGCTACTTATGTGGGACTGTGTGTTCTCTGATCCACTTGTGTTTAGCCCTTGATATTCCATCCTACAGATCAAATGTGATTAATCATTTCTTTTGTGACCTACTCCCGATTCTTAGTCTTGCTTGCTATGATGTTTCCTTAAATGAACTCATGGTATTCACTGTAGCCACTTTCAATGAGATCATCACCATTGTGATCATCTTTACCTCCTACTTGTTTATTCTCATCACCATCCTCAGGATGCGCTCCGCAGAGGGAAGGCGCAAAGCCTTCTCCACCTGTGCCTCCCACCTCACAGCCATCATTGTCTTACAGGGAACAATCCTTTTCACTTACTGCCGGCCCAGTTCTTTCAACAGCGTGGATACTGACAAGGTGGCTTCAGTGTTTTACACGGTAGTGATCCCCATGCTGAACCCTCTGATCTACAGCTTGAGGAACAAAGACGTGAAAGAAGCTCTCAAGAAAGTTTTGGGGTCCTGATTAACATTTTGAGATGTTTTTTCTTAGCTAGATTCAGTGTTTCATTAGACACATTAAAGAGGGCTTATTGGGGTGCATGTTAAGGAAAAGTAAAATTGGGAAAGATTTTACATGCTAGGGATCTATGCATATTTTTTTGTTTTCCATATTTCTGTCATATTAAAGCCACTTGACCTTCCCATCTGACTGTGGTCACTATTAGCATAGTACCCTCATCTGAATTTCTTTTGCATCCCAGCACTAGTCCTGCAGTGGATATTAACAGGATGAGCTCTGTGTGCTATGTATTGATTATGCCTATATTGAACTCCCTAATTTACAGTCTAAAAAACAAATATGTCAAATATATCTTTTTGGAAGTGATTAGCTAAGAAAATCTTTCTTAAGGAAGAAATGGGGCCTGACCTCTTTTCTCAAATGTCTATTTTTGATGTTTGGTTCTAACTGTTGGAAAAGTCAGTTTAATATGAATTTCCCCAAATCTGTGGGTAATCAAGATAAGGTATGATGCCAAGGGCAATGCCTTCTTTTCTTTCAGCCTCAGGAGTGGAAGGACTGAGAGGGAGATAACTGGCAAAGGCCACAGAGCTGACAAGTAAATAATATAGTAGAATTCTTAAGTCAGGTCAGTTCTACTTCAAATCCAGTTTTTATCTTCAACCTTCTCCCATCATTATAATTTTCTTAAGATAAATAAGAATAATAACAATAAAAATCTCTGTTATCCTAACCATCTGTAAAGGCTATTAAGTAAAAGTATTTAGAAAATATTTAAAAGATAATGAAATATTTTATTTATCTTAAATCTCTGTTCAAACAGTAATGCAAGACTAGTAAATTGCTGAAAATTGCAGGTTTTTAATGTGTTTTTTTATTTTCATGCTGTTTTGAAGTATATAATAGCTCATTTTATATAATACAGGAATAAGATTAGAGAAGAGGATTTAAATAAAAACACTTGTGTAACCCATTACTCTGTCCACATTCAAACTGAAAAGAGTATTTTCTTGTTTCTTTTTTGACAGCAACCTAAAATAAAATGACTATTTGTGATAAACTGAACCTGTGTTGTTTTTAATAACGGAATAATAATTAATTGATTACAGTGCAAACATTTGAAGTTTATTAGTTTTTGGATAGATTAGAGGATTGTCTAGTATGCACCTATTAAGCCATGACCACTATTAAAATTTTGTTTAAAATATGGTCCAGTTTTTTTCCACAGATACACAGAAAGTGAATATAAATATTTAAACAATGGAATGCTGATGTAAATATGTAAGTACTATCTCATTATTTGTTTTTATTCTATTAAAACATTACATTAATAAGGCTACCATTTAACTTAAACTGTATCTATTGGGAATTTCAGCTCTTCCAATTTGTTTTGACTAGTGTAATGCTATAAACACAGCAAGGGAAATGGAGTCCTTCTCTCCTTGGCCGTGGAAAAGCCCAGGTCCTTGATCCCCAACTCCCATTTATGCAGTTTCTCTGCAGGTGTCAATAGCACCACGTCTGTTCTCCAGGGTGAGGGCAGGGAGGGACTCCTCATCTGGTGTGAAGACTGTGACGTGTAACATAAACCTAGAGCTGCTAATATGGGGACATCTGCTGATATAACTGAGCCAGAATGAAGTTATTTCAAATGCTTTCAACTTGGTAACTATAGAAGAAAAAAAATCATTCTTTCATTTTCCTAGATTTTTTCTTGGAGAATTCATAAATTCAGTGAGAATGTCTTACATGAGGATTTGATTACATGTGCCATCTAAATCACTCAACTTCATAACAGAAGACACGAAAATCAGATCCAAGAAGATCAGAGAGCACAAAGCAGAGAGAAAGACAAGTTAAAAAAATTGAATAAAGGAACTATTGTGCATTTGACCCTTGACAATGTGGGATTGAAGTACCCACATACATAAAGTGAAAAATTTGCATATAAGTTTTGGTTCCCCCCAAATGTAAATACTTTCAGTACCTTTTGGTTCCAGGACCCTTGTGGGGACCAAAATCTGCAAATGCTAACTAAGGTCCCCTGTATAAAATGGCATAGATCAATGCATATAGTTGGCACTTTTCCTCTGTAGATTCGGGACAGGTATTTGTTTAGAAAAAACCTGTGTGTAAGCACAACCACACTGTTCATACCCATGCTGTTCAGGGTCAACTGAGTAATGAACAGGGCTGTTCAACCTCAGCATTGCTGACATTTTGTATTGATAACTTCTGCTGTGAAGTACTATCCTGTGCATAGTAGGCTGCTTAGCAGTACCCATAGCCTCTACACATTAGATGCCAGCATTGCTGCCTTATAGTTGTGCTAATCAAAAATATTTTATCGTTGTCAAGTGTCCGCTGTGTGTTTGGTTGAGGGAGGTGGTTGGTGGGATTAGGTTCAAAACCAACTCTTTTTTAGAAAAACTGATCTAACGGGGAAAAAGTAAGCACTTGTCTGATAAAGGATTTGTATCCAGAATATAGACATTTTATAGTTAAACAGCACACTTTCAAAGTAATCAAAGTAAAAGGAACATAAATAAAATTGTGGAACTGACCAGGTGGCTCAGCGGATAAAGCATTGTCCCCACCTGTGAGGTCCTGGGTTCAATCTCCAGTCAGGTCATGTTTGAAAAGCAGTGAGTACAGAACCAAATGGAACAACTCAGTAGATCAGTGAGTTGATGCTTCTCTCTCTCTCTCTCAGTCCCCTCCTCTCTCTCTCTCTCTCTCTCCTTCTCTCTCTGAAGTCAATGGAAAAAATTAAAAAAGAAAAGAGCAAGAGAAATTATAAAATAATTTGAATTGAATGCAAGTAAAACCTAATCTACAACTTTTTTTTTTTTTTTTTTTTTTTACGGAGACAGAGGGAGAGACTCAGAGACAGGGACAGACAGACAGGAATGGAGAGATGAGAAGCATCAATCATTAGTTTTTCGTTGCGCGTTGCAACACCTTAGTTGTTCATTGATTGCTTTCTCATATGTGCTTTGACTGCGAGCCTTCAGCAGACCGAGTAACCCCTTGCTGGAGCCAGCGACCTTGGGCTCAAGCTGGTGAGCATTGCTTAAACCAGGTGAGCCCACGCTCAAGTTGGCGACCTCGGGATCTCGAACCTGGGTCTTCCACATCCCACTCCAACACTCTATCCACTGCGCCACTGCCTGGTCAAACTCTACAACATTTTAAAAGATGCATTTTATGATCATAGATTATATCTTTTAAAATGTGTATAATTTTGTTAACCAGTGTTACTCCAATAAATTCAATAAAAAAGGGAAAATACATTTTGAAAGGGGGAAATTTAGAGCTTTGAAAGAAAAGAAATATTTAGAAACTAGAACCTTAGATTCCATATTTAGAGACTAGAATAAAAAAGAACTAAAAATAATCAAATGAACAACAACAAAAATCAAATAAAAGAACGGATATAAAGACTAGAGTATAATCCAATAATCCAATAATACAAAGGTGAAAACCAATATAAAATCAATAAATGTAAATTTTGAAAAGATCAATAAAATGGACAACAATTTATCTGAATTTACAGAGAAAAAATGAAATGACATACTAAGTAACATGATCAGGGGAGACGGACCTTGTACATATTGAAATGATTTTAATAAATATTGTAAACAAGTTATGCCAACTAATTAGTCAACTTAGATGATAAGAACAAATACCTAAAATGATAGATTTACCAAAAACTGACAGTAGAAGAAACATAAAATCTAAACAAATGTATAACAAGAAAATAAACTTGATTTATAATTAAAATATTCTATCATCTTATCAACATCCAACACAGATGACTTCACTGGTTAGTTTAACTAGACATATTTATTAGAAATAATAGCAATTGTTGTTTAACTCATGTCAAAAATGGAGGAGATCTCTTTCCAATTCATGTTATTTAGCAAGTGTTAACCTGATACCAAAGTAAAAAAAAAATACAAGAAAAGACAACACAACATAACATCTTTCGCAATTGTAGATAAAGAATGCTTAAAAAGTTATCAAATAAATCTGATAATACACACTAAATATTATAAAAGAACAATAAAAAACTACCCACACACACACCACCACCACCAGCACTAATAATTGAATTCATCACCATCACAGGATATACAGTAAAATAGAAAAACAATTTTATTTTTATATAGTTGCAAAATATCTGAATGTGAAATTAAGAAAACATCTTGATTAATAATGACATGAACAAATACTTAGAAATAAATTTAACAAAAGAACAATAGTTAAATCCAAAATTGCAAAACATGGTGTTTGTCCTTATATAAGGTAGACATATAAATCAATGTAATAGCATTGATAATTACAAAATAAACAGATTAACAGTTGATTGATTTTTAACACAGCTACCAAGGCTATTAAATGGGAAGAACCCTCTTTTCAATAAATGATAAAAAGCAATTGGTTATTCATATAAAAAAGGTTGAACTGAAACCTAGACTTCACACCATATATAAACATTAACTCAATATGGACCATGGTTATAAACTTAAGAGCAAAAAGCACCGATATATCTCAGGTGAAAGGTTTATGTCCATAATATATATATAAAGGACATTTACAAGTAGAGCATAGGAAGTCAAATAGATAAAATATTTGCATGGACATTTCACCAAAGAAGAGTGAGTTTAAGGTGCCTCAACTAAAAGAGAAACAGAAAAATTAAAAATTAAAGACAGCCTTCAAAACAACAGTAGTCCAAGTTATTTCTGCTTTGACTTATGCATGAAATTAATACATAAAATATGGGCTGGTGAGGGTTTCTTTTTAGTTGTGAAGGATGTTTGATTTTCAGTCCATTCAAGTTATAATGCAGTGCTTGTACCTCTACCATCTCCTTTGTAAGACAGACCTAGAGATAGCATTTTTTTCTCTTGATGGTTATCATGATGATTAAGTAATTTAATATTATCTAATATTTAGAATAGGTTCTAACACATAACAAGGGCCTGAGAAGTGTGGACTATTAATAGCTATCTGACCAGCAGGTTACCTCCTTCCCAGTATTTGAAGGGATTCTGATGTGGCTTTAGTCACTGTTCCTTGCTGCAGTTCAGGGGATTTTGTAATATTATAAGAAAGAAGGAATTAATAAAAATATACATGTTATTTTATTATGGAAATGTGATCTGTGACCCACATATATGCCAGTAGGATGGAATGCCATGTAGCACCATAAAATGTGGAGGGAGAGATGTTTGGTTTTGAACTGTTTCTCAAATTAAAACATTAAAAAAATTCTTGATGATATTCTATAGAGATTAATTATGTGTTTTATACCTCATGTAGTTAGTTTGGTTTTACCTTATTTTTATAGCATTAGAGATTAATAATTGACTTGGAACTTAGGGGACCCGTTCCCCAGGGGATAAAATTAGAGTATAAGTCTCTAGCTGTGCACCATATTCATCCTACCTATTCAGCACCACAGAGGAACTGCCTGTCACTCAGGTTTGTGAGCTACAACTAGGCTCTGGTTACTTGGAAATGGAAATGGCTATATTTATCCAGAAAACAATTATTTAAAGATACGTTTAACTCATATGTTTTCTTTTCTTTTAAATTTTTATTTATTGATTGTTTTAGAGAAAAAGAAGGGGGTGAAGAAATATCAATTTGTTGTTCCACTTATCTATGCATTCATTGATTCATTTTTGACTGTAGCGTGACCAAGGATAAAACCTGCAACCTTAGTATATCAGGACACCATGTTAACCAACTGAGGACCTGGCCAGGTCACTCATGTGTCTTCTAATTAGAGAATGATTTAATTAACCATAATCCTGTGCACTTGCTATTTCAAATGTTTTTTGTCTTTCAGTATTGAGAGACAGTAGATGGTAAAATTAGAATAATTTCCTGTGGAACACCAGATTTGATATAAACAAATGATAGTCTCTCTCTCTCTCTCTCTCTCTCTCTCTCTCTCTCTCATTTCTTTCTACCTTTCTTCACACCAATTTTTGTCATGGTATCTAGCTCTCTTACTGTCACCCTAATTCTGAGGGTTAAATTTATGAGCCCACTAGTTGGTCATGGGGAATCAGGACATGTCGACTTTCTCTGCTGAGTAAATAAGATGAATTATTTTGATTTGTTTGGGTTTATTAAAAAATTGTTTCTTATTATCAGCCTAAAACGTTAAGAAGAAGTGTTTCCAAGTTGATTTTTCTGTATTAACTCTGAGTGGGAAAATAATGCAGTTTTTCTGAGTTAAGTAATGAGAAAACTATGGCTTCAGCAGGTGATTTGTTTTTAATTCTTTAAAATTTCATTACATATATATTTATGACATCATGAGTATACTCCTCTAAGAACGAGGGCAGAGAATACAATTTCTCACATTCCTTATGTCTTTCCTTTTCTTTATATCCCTGCCCCCACAAATGCACAGCTTCCCTCATTATCAACTTCCCTTACGAGAGCGGTACCTTTATTAGAATTGATTAACGTGCATTGACACATTATTATCCCCCGAGGTCCATAGTCTACCTCAGGGCTCACTCTTGCTGTTGTACATTTCATGTCTTTGGACAAATGTATGATGACTTTTATCCACCATTATTGTATCATATAGAGTGGTTTCACTGCCCTTAATATTCTCTATACTTCACCTGTTTATAGCTCTTTCCCCCCTCCCCAATTTCTGATGCAATTGATCTTTTTACTGTTTCCACAGTTCTGCCTTTTCCTGAAGATCATATAGTTGGAATCTTAGAGTATGTAGCCATTCCAGATTTGCTTCTTTCACTTAGAAATGTGCATTTAAGTTTCTTGCTTGTCTTTTCATGGCTTGAGAGCTTATTTCTGTCAGTGCTGAATCTTATTATCTGGATGGACCACAATGTATTGTATATTAATATTCTTTAAGGACAGATCTGATTGGTAAATCACAGTTATAGAATATACAGTGTAATTACTTCCCCCAGCCAACTACAAGAGAGAAGTACATGAGTTCTAACTTACCTTTTTCTCTATGTGGTTAAAAGATTTATCTTTTAGGGTATGTAATCAAATTGAAGTGATAACATAAGGTATTTCTACCAAATACACTCAGACCTCAACATATACCTTTTATTTAATACACATATACAGCAAATGTACTAGTTATTTAAAAGAAAATAACTATCTTCTCAAAATTATTTCAAATAACAAAACTTTCTGCTTTATATATAATATAGCATAGTTTAACAACTGCCCTAGTTTTTCTCATTATGAATATTATAAACAATGCTGTAATGTTACCTTGGATAGTTTTTCACAATTTGTGAATGTAACTAAACATTTCTAATAACAACTTACTAGGAAAAACCTCATAAATATATCAGATAGCTTTGATTATTGTCAGAGGTAAGGATATATGTTGTCAAATTGTTTTCTAGAAAAATTTTTACAAGAGTTGTATCTTTCTGATTCATTTCAATATTGATCAATAGTATTCTATTCAATTAAGTCACTGTTAATTTGACAAGTAGAAATGATGATGGACTATAGTATATATTTAAAATATTTTTTTATTCAGTTTTGTTCTAAATTTGAAGAGTACTGATGAGCCACTAACCTCAAGGAGACCTGTCACACTTTCCAGGGAGAAAACTGTATAGGACCCCACCGGCTGAAATTTTAGACTGACCTAAAAAATTAGTGTATGCAAGATCACAGTAACTTAGCAGAATGTGTTACATTTTTCTGGGATAGAAGTTGATCTCGTGTGGCTACAAAGTATATCATTGGATCTATTTCAAAGTCCATCAGAAACACTTATGTTAACTCACTAACTCAATTTATTGTGTTAGATAACAGGAATCATACATGTTTCTGCTACTTCTTTAACTTTGGTCCGTGGGATCTGCTGACACTGTACATTTAGAATTGTTTGCCAATTGTATTTCAAATACACAAAAACATCAGTATGAAAGTTTCTCTTAAGTTAACATAAATGTGCCATTTTTTCCTCTTATTCCCATTTCAGAACACACACAAAACATATCTTTTGTTTTTCTAAACTTGACATGTGGTGGCAATGGGGGAGGAGAACTGCACCACTGTGACAGAGTTCATCCTTCTTGGATTATCAGATGTCCCTGAGTTGAAAGTCTTTCTCTCCCTCCTGTTCCTTCTCATATATGGAGTTACACTTTCGGCTAACCTGGGCATGATCACACTGATTCACATCAGCTCTCGACTTCACACCCCCATGTACTTTTTTCTCAGTCACCTGTCATTTGTGGATTTCTGCTACTCTACGGTCATTGTGCCAAAGATGCTGTTCAATATCTTCAGCAAGGATAAGACCATCTCCTTCCTCGGATGCATGATACAATTCTACATGTTTTGCACATGTGTAATCACTGATGTGTTTCTGCTGGCCATGATGGCCTATGACCGCTTCTTGGCCATATGTAGCCCACTGCTATACATGGTGACCATGTCCCGCAAGCTCCAAATACTGCTGGTCTCTGGCTGCTACATCAGTGGGACTGTGTGTTCTCTGATCCACTTGTGTTTAGCTCTTGAGATTCCATCCTACAGATCAAATGTGATTAACCACTTCTTTTGTGATCTACCCCCGATTCTTAATCTTGCTTGCTATGATGTTTCCTTAAATGAACTCATGGTTTTCATTGTGGCCACTTTCAATGAGATCATCACCATTGTGATCATCTTTACCTCCTACTTGTTTATTCTCATCACCATCCTCAGGATGCGCTCCGCAGAGGGAAGGCGCAAAGCCTTCTCCACCTGTGCCTCCCACCTCACAGCCATCATTGTCTTACAGGGAACAATCCTTTTCACGTACTGCCGGCCCGGTTCTGGCAACAGCGTGGATACTGACAAGATGGCTTCAGTATTTTACACGGTAGTGATCCCCATGCTAAACCCCCTGATCTACAGCTTGAGGAACAAAGATGTGAAAGAAGCTCTCAAGAAAGTGTTGGAGTCCAGATTAACTCTGAGATGCTCTGTTCTTAGCTGAATTCAGGGTTTTATTAGACACTTTAAAGAGGGCTTATTGGGGTGCATGTTAAGGAAAAGTAAAATTGGGAAAGGTTTTACATGATAGGGATCTATGCATGATTTTCTGTTTTCTATATTTCTGCCGTATTAAAGCCACTTGAGCTCCTATCTGACTGTGGTCACTATTAGCTTGGTACCCTCATCTGCTTTTCTTTGCATCCCAGCACTGGTCATGCACTGGATATTCACAAGGTGACCTCTGTGTGCTACATATTAATTATGCCTATATTGAACTCCCTAATTTACAGTCTAGAAAACAGATATGTCAAACATATCTTTTTGGAAAGTGATTAGCTAAAAAGGTCTTTCTTAAGGATGAAATGGGGTCTGACCCCTTTTCAGATATGTCTCTTTTTGATGTTTGGTTCTCACTGCTGGAAAAGTCAGTTTAATATGAATTTCCTCAAATCTGTGGGTAATCAAGATAAGGTATGATGCCATGGACAATGCCTTCTTTTCTTTCATCCCCAGGAGTAGAAGGACTGAGAGGGAGTTAATTGGCTAAGGTCACAAAGCTGACAAGAAATAATATAATAGAATTATAAAATTAGCTCAGTTTCACTTCAAATTTAGTTTTTATCTTGAACCTTCTCCCGTCATTATAATTTCCTTAAGATAAATAATAATAATAACAATAAAAATCCCTGTTATCCTAACCATCTATAAAGGCTATTAAGTTAAAGTATTTAGAAAATATTTAAAAGACAATGAAATAATTTTTTTATCTTAAATCTCTGTTCAAACAGTAATGCAATACTTGTAACTTGCTGAAAATTGCATGTTTTAAATCTGTTATTTTATTTTCATGCTGTTTTGAAGTATATAATAGCTCATTTTATATAATACAGGAATAAGATTAGAGAAGAGGATTTAAATAAAAACACTTGCCTGACCTGTGGTGGTGCAGTGGATAAAGTGTCGACCTGGAAATGCTGAGGTAGCCAGTTCGAAACCCTGGGCTTGACTGGTCAAGGTACACATGGGAGTTGATGCTTCCAGCTCCTCCCCCCTTTTCTCTTCTGTCTCTCTCTCCTCTCTCTCCCTCTCTGTCTCTCTGCTCTCTAAAAATGAATAAATAAAATAAAAAATAAAAACACTTATGTAACCCATTACTCTGTCCACATGCAGGTTGAAAAGAATACTTTCATGTTTCTTTCTTGACAGCAACCTAAAATAAAATGACTATTTGTGAGAAAATGAATCTGTGTTGTTTTTCATAAGTGGATAAGTATTAATTGATTACAGAGCAAACAACATTTGAAATTTACTAGTTTTGGGGATAGGTTATAGAATTGCCTAGTATGCAGCTATTAACCGATGACCACTATTAAAATTTTGTTTATAATATGGTCTAATTTTTTACAGATATGCAGAAAGTGAATATATAGTTAAAAATGTAATACTAATGTAAATACCATCTCATTATTTGTTTTTATTCTATTAAAACATTAAGTTAATAAGGCTACCATTTAACTTAAACTGTATATATTGGGAATTTCAGCTCTTTCAATTTGTTTTGACTAATGTAATGCTATAAACACAGCAAGGGAAATGGAGTCCTTCTCTCCTCGGCCGTGGAAAAGCCCAGGTCCTTGATCCCCAACTCCCATTTATGCAGTTTCTCTGCAGGTGTCAATAGCACCACGTCTGTTCTCCAGGGTGAGGGCAGGGAGGGACTCCTCATCTGGTGTGAAGACTATGACGTGTAACATAAACCTAGAGCTGCTAATCTGGGGACATCTGCTGATATAACTGAGCCAGAATGAAGTTATTTCAGATGCTTTCCCTTTTGTAACTATAGAACAAAAAAAACCATTATTTCATTTACCTAGATTTTTCTTGGAGAATTAATAAACTCAGTGAGATTAAAACATCTTACATAAGGATTTGATTACATGTACCACCTAAATCGCTCAACTTCATAACAGAAGACACAAAACTCACATCCAAGAAGCTCAGAGAGCACAAAGCAGAGAGAAAGAAAAGTTAAAAAAATTGAATACAGGAACCATTGTGCATTTGTCTCTTTACAATGTGGGGTTGGGGTACACACACATATAGTGAAAAATTTGCATATAAGTTTTGGTTCCCCCAAAACATAAATACCTTCATTACCTGCTGGTTCCAGGTCCATTGTGGGGACCAAAATCTGCAGATTCTAATGTCCCCTGTATAAAATGGCATAGATTAATATATATATAGTTGGCGCTCTGCCTCTGTAGATTCCAGGATAGGTATTTATTTGGAAAAAAACAGTGTGTAAGCAAAACCACATTGTTCATACTCATGCTGTTCAGGGTCAACTGAGTAATGAACAGGACTGTTCAACCTCATCTTTGTTGACATTTTGTATTGATAACTTCTGCTGTGAAGTACTATCCTGTGATAGTAGGCTGCTTAGCAGTACCCATAGCCTCTACACATTCGATGCCAGCATCACTGTCTTGTAGTTGTGCCAATCAAAATATATATTTCATCATTGTCAAGTGTCTGCTGTGTGTTTGGTTGTGGGATGTGGTTGGTGGGATTAGGTTCAAAACCAACTCTACTTTAGAAAAACTGATGTAAAGAGAAAAAAGTAAGCACTTGTCTGATAAAGGATTTGTATCTAGAATATAGACAGGATTTTAAAGATAAACAGCACACCTCTCAAGAAAACAAAGTATAAAGAAACATAAATAAATTGTGAAACTAACCAGGTGGCTCAGTGGATAAAGTATTGTCCCTAACTCTGAGGTCCTCGGTTTGAACCCCAGTCAGGACATGTGTGAAAAGCAGTGAGTACAGAACCAAATGGAACACTCAGTGGAACAAAGAGCTGATACTTCTCTCTCTGTCTGTAGTCAATGGAAAAATTAAAAAAGAAAAGAGCAAGAGATATTATAAAGTAATTTGAATTGAATGCAAGTAAAACATAATCTACAACATTTTAAAAGATGCATTTTATGATCATAGATTACATCTTTTAAAATGTGTATAATTTTGTTAACCAGTGTTACTCCAATAAAGTCAATAAAAAAGGGAAAATACATTTTGAAAGAGGGAAATTTAGAGCTTTAAAAGAAAAGAAATATTTCAAAACTAGAACCTTAGATTTCATATTTAGAGACTACAATAACAAAGAACTAAAAACAATCAAATGAACAACAACAAAAATCAAATAAAAGGATGGATATAATAAAGATTAGAGTATAATCCAATAATACAAAGGTGATAAACAATATACAAATCAATAAATGTAAATTTTGAAAAGATCAATAAAATGGACAACAATTTATCTGAATTTACAGAGAAAATGAGATGACATACTAAATAACGTGATCAGGGGAAACGGACCTTGTACATATTGAAATGATTTTAATAAATATTGTAAACAAGTTATGCCAACTAATTAGTCAACTTAGATGATAAGAACAAATACCTAAAATGATAGATTTACCAAAAACTGACAGTAGAAGAAACAGAAAATCTAAACAAATGTATAACAAGAAAATAAATTTGATTTATAATTAAAATATTCTACCATCTTATCAATATCCAACAGAGATGACTTCACTGGTTAGTTTAACTAGACATATTTATTAGAAATAATAAGAATTGTTGTTTAACTTATGTCAAAAATGGAGGAGATCTCTTTCCAATTCATGTTATTTAGCCAGTCAAAAAAGAAATACAAGGAGAGACAACACAACATAAGATCCCTCGCAATTGTAGATAAAGAATGCTTAAAAGGTTACCAAATAAATCTGATAATACACACTAAATATTATAAAAGAATAATAAATCACAACCCACACACATACCACCACCACCAGCACTAATAATTGAATTCATCACAGTCACAGGATATACAGTCAAAACAGGAAAACAATTTTATTTTTATATAGTTGCAAAATATCTGAATGTGAAATTAAGAAAACAAATTGATTAATAATGACATGAAAGAATACTTAGAAATAAATTTAACAAAAGAACAATACTTAAATCCAAAATTGCAAAACATGGTGTTTGTCCTTGTATAAGGTAGACATATACATCAATGTAATAGCATTGATAATTACAAAATAAACAGATTAACAGTTGAATGATTTTTGACAGAGCTACCAAGGCTATTTAATGGGAAAGGATCTTCTTTTCAATAAATGATAAAAAGCAATTGATTATTCATATAAAAAAGGTGGAACTGAAACCTAGACTTCACATCATATATAAACATTAACTCAAAATGGACCATGGATATAAATTTAAGAGCCCAAAGCACTGATATATCTCAGGTGAAAGGTTTATGTCCATAATATATAAAGAACATTTACAAGTAGAGCACAGAAAGTCAATAGATAAAATATTTGCGTAGACTTTTCACCAAAGAAGAGTGAGTTTAAGGTGCCTCAACTAAAAGAGAAACAGAAAAATTAAAAATTGAAGGCAGCTTTCAAAACAGTAGTCCAAGTTATTTCTGCTTCGACCCATGCTTTTATATTCATGAAAGTAATACATGTAATATGGGCTGGTGAGGGTTTCTTTTTAGTTGTGAAGGATGTTTTATTTTCAGTCCATTCAAGTTACAACTCATTGCTTGTGCCTCTACCATCTCCTTTGTAAGACAGACCTAGAAATAGTATTTTTTCTCTTGATGGTTATCATGATGATTAAATAATTTAATATTATCTAATATTTAGAATAGGTTCTAACACATACAAGGGCCTGAGAAGTGCGGACTATTAATAGCTATCTGACCAGCAGGTTATCTCCTTCCCAGTATTTGAAGGGATTCCGATGGGGCTTTAGTCAATGTTCCTTGCTGGAGTTTAGGGGACTTTGTAATATTATAAGAAAGAAAGAATTGACAAAAATATTCATGTTATTTTATTATGGAAATGTGATCTGTGATCCACATATATGACAGTAGGATGGAATGTCATATAGCACCATGAAATGTGGAAGGAGAGATGTTTGGTTTTGAAAAATTATTTTTCAAATTAAGGCATTTAAAAAAATTCTAGATGATATTCCATAGAGATTAATTATATGTTTTATACCTCATATAGTATTAGTTCGGTTTTACTTTATTTTTTTAGCATTAGAGATTAATAATTGACTTGGAACTTAGGGGACCCGTTCCCCAGGGGATAAAATTAGAGTATAAGTCTCTAGTCATGCACCATATTCATCCTACCTATTCAGCACGACAGAGGAACTGCCTGTCACTCAGGTTTGTGAGCTACAACTAGGCTCTGGTTACTTGGAAATGGAAATGGCTATATTTATCCAGAAAACAATTATTTAAATATACGTTTAAATCATATGTCTTCTTTTCTTTTAAATTTTTATTTATTGATTGTTTTAGAGAAAAAGAAGGGGGTGAAGAAATATCAATTTGTTGTTCCACTTATCTATGCATTCATTGATTCATTTTTGACTGTAGCTTGACCAAGGATAAAACCTGCAACCTTGGTATATCAGGACACCATGTTAACCAACTGAGGACCTGGCCAGGTCACTCATGTGTCTTCTAATTAGAGAATGACTTAATTAACCATATTCCTGTGCACTTACTGTTTCAAATGTTTTTTGTCTTTCAGTATTGAGAGACAGTAGATGGTAAAATTAGAATAATTTCCTGTGGAACACCAGATTTGATGTAAACAAATGATAGTCTCTCTCTCTCTCTCTCTCTCTCTCTCTCTCATTTCTTTCTACCTTTCTTCACACCAATTTTTGTCATGATATCTAGCTCTCTAACTGTCACCCTAATTCTGAGGGTTAAATTTATGAGCCCATTAGTTGGTCATGGGAATCAGGACATGTAGACTTTCTCTGTTGAGTAAATAAGATGAATTACTTTGGTTTGTTTGGATTTATTATAAAATTGTCTCTTATTATCAGCCTAAAACGTTAAGAAGAAGTGTTTCCAAATTGATTTTTCTGTATTAACTCTGAGTGGGCAAATGATTCATTTTTTCTGAGTTAAGTAATGAGAAAACTATGGTTTCAGCGGGTGATTTGTTTTTAATTCTTTAAAATTTCATTACATATATATTTATGACATCATGAGTATACTCCTCTAAGAATGAGGGCAGAGAATACAATTTCTCACATTCCTTATGTCTTTTTTTTTCTTTATATCCCTGCTCCCACAAATGCACAGCTTCCCTCATTATCAACTTCCCCTACAAGAGCGGTATCTTTATTAGAATTGATTAACGTGCATTGACACATTATTATCCCCCGAGGTCCGTAGTCTACCTCAGGGCTCACTCTTGCTGTTGTACATGTCATGTCTTTGGACAAATGTATGATGACTTTTATCTACCATTATTGTATCATATAGAGTGGTTTCACTGCCCTTAATATTCTCTATACTTCACCTGTTTATAGCTCTTTCCCCAAACTTCTGATACAATTGATCTTTTTACTGTTTCCACAGTTCTGCCTTTTCCTGAAGATCATATAGTTGGAATCTTAGAGTATGTAGCCATTCCAAATTTGCTTTTTTCACTTAGAAATGTGTATTTAAGTTTCTTGCTTGTCTTTTCATGGCTTGAGAGCTTATTTCATTCGGTACTGAATCTTATTATCTAGATGGACCACAGTATATTGCATATTAATATTCTTTAAAGACAGATCTGATTGGTAAATCAGACTTATAGAATATACAGTGTAATTATTTCCCCCAGCCAACTACAAAGAGAAGTACATGAGTTCTAACTTACCTTTTTCTCTATGTGGGTAAAAGATTTATCTTTTAGGGTATGTAATCAAGTTGAAGTGATAACATAAGGTATTTCTACCAAATACACTCATACCTCAACATATACCTTTTATTATTACACATATACAGCAAATGTACTAGTTATTTAAAAGAAAATAACTATCTTCTCAAAATTATTTCATATAACAAAACGTTCTGCCTTATATATAATATACCATAGTTTAACAACTGCTCTCGTTTTTCTCATTGTGAATGTTATAAACAATGCTGTAATGTTACTTTGGGTATAGTTTTTCACTATTTGTGAATGTAACTAAACACTTCTAATAACAACTTACTAGGAAAAACCTCATATATATATCAGATAGCTTTTATTATTGTCAGAGGTAAGGATATATGTTGTCCAATTGCTTTCTAGAAAAATTTTTACAAGAGTTGTATCTTTCTGAGTCATTAATATTGATCAATAGTATTCTAATCAATTAAGTCACTGTTAATTTGACAAGTAGAAATGATGATGGACTATAGTATATATTTAAAATATTTTTTTATTCTGTGTTATTCTAAATTTAAAGAGTACTGATGATCCACTAATCTCAAAGAGATCTGTCTACTTCCCAGTGAAAAAACTGTATAGGACCTCACCAGCTGAAATTTTAGACTGACCTAAAAAAATTAATGTATGCAGGATCACAGTAACTGAACAGAATGTGTTACTTTTTTCTGGGACAGGAGTTGATCTCATGTGGCTACAAAGTATATCATTGGATCTATTTCAAAGTCCATCAGAAACACTTATGTTAACTCACTAACTCAATTTATTGTGTTAGATAACAGGAATCATACATGTTTCTGCTAATACTTTAACTTTGGTAAGTGGGATCTGCTGACACACAGTACATTTAGAATTGTTTGCTAATTGTATTTCAAATACACAGTAACATCAGTATGAAAGTTTCCCTTAAGTTAACATAAATGTGCCGTTTTTTCCTCTTATTCCCATTTCAGAACATACACAAAATATCTTTTGTTTTTCTAAACTTGACATGTGGTGGCAATGGGGGAGGAGAACTGCACCACTGTGACAGAGTTCATCCTTCTTGGATTATCAGATGTCCCTGAGTTGAAAGTCTTTCTCTCCCTGCTGTTCCTTCTCATATATGGAGTTACACTTTCGGCCAACCTGGGCATGATCGCACTGATTCACATCAGCTCTCGACTTCACACCCCCATGTACTTTTTTCTCAGTCACCTGTCCTTTGTGGATTTCTGCTACTCTATGGTCATTGTGCCAAAGATGCTGTTCAATATTTTCAGCAAGGATAAGACCATCTCTTTCCTTGGATGCATGGTACAATTCTACATGTTTTGCACATGTTCAATCACTGATGTGTTTCTGCTGGCCATGATGGCCTATGATCGCTTCTTGGCCATATGTAGCCCACTGCTGTACATGGTGACCATGTCCCGGAAACTCCAAATACTGCTGGTTTCTGGCTGCTACCTGTGTGGGATTGTGTGTTCTCTGATCCACTTGTGTTTAGCTCTTGAGATTCCATCCTACAGCTCAAATGTGATTAACCATTTCTTTTGTGACCTACTCCCGATTCTTCGTCTTGCCTGCTATGATGTGTCCTTAAATGAACTGATGGTATTCATTGTGGCCACTTTCAATGAGATCATCACCATTGTGATCATCTTTACCTCCTACTTGTTTATTCTCATCACCATCCTCAGGATGCGCTCCGCAGAGGGAAGGCGCAAAGCCTTCTCCACCTGTGCCTCCCACCTCACAGCTATCGTTGTCTTACAGGGAACAATCCTTTTCACATACTGCCGGCCCAGTTCTGTCAACAGTGTGGATACTGACAAGGTGGCTTCAGTGTTTTACACAGTAGTGATCCCCATGCTGAACCCTCTGATCTACAGCTTGAGGAACAAAGATGTGAAAGAAGCTCTCAAGAAAGTTTTGGGGTCCTGATTAAATCTTTGAGATGCTCTTTTCTTAGCTAGATTCAGTGTTTCATTAGACACATTAAAGAGGGCTTATTGGGGTGCATGTTAAGGAAAAGTAAATTGGGAAAGATTTTACATGTTAGCGATCGATGCATGTTTCTTTTGTTTTCCATATTTCTGTCATATTAAAGGCACTTGACCTTCCCATCTGACTCTGATCACTATTAGCATAGTAGTATCCTCATCTGCATTTTTTTTGCATCCCAGCACTAGTACTGCAGAGTTGTATCTTTCTCAGTCATTATTAATATTGATCAATAGTATTCTAATCAATTAAGTCACTGTTAATTTGACAAGTAGAAATGATGATGGACTATAGAATATATTTAAAATATTTTTTTTATTCTGTGTTATTCTAAATTTAAAGAGTACTGATGATCCACTAATCTCAGAGAGATCTGTCCACTTCCCAGTGAAAAAACTATAGAACCTCACCAGCTGAAATTTTAGACTGATCTAAAAAATTAGTGTATGCAGGATCACAGTAACTGAACAGAATGTGTTACTTTTTTCTGGGACAGGAGTTGATCTCATGTGGCTACAAAGTATATCAGTGGATCTATTTCAAAGTCCATCAAAAACACTTATGTTAATTAACTAACTCAATTTATTGTGTTAGATAACAGGAATCATACATGTTTCTGCTAATACTTTAACTTTGGTCAGTGGTATCTGCTGCAGTGGATATTAACAAGATGAGCTCTGTGTGCTATATATTGATTTTGCCTATATTGAACTCCGTAATTTACAGTCTAAAAAACAAATATGTCAAACATATCTTTTCGGAAACTGATTAGCTTAGAAAATCTCTCTTAAGGAAGAAATGGGGCCTGACCTCTTTTCAGAAATGTCTATTTTTGATGTTTGGTTCTAACTGTTGGAAAAGTCAGTTTAATATGAATTTCCCCAAATCTGTGGGTAATCAAGATAAGGAATGATGCCAAGGGCATTGCCTTCTTTTCTTTCAGCCCCAGGAGTGGAAGGACTGATAGGGAGATAATTGGCAAAGGCCACAGAGCTGACAAGTAAATAATATAGTAGAATTCTGAAGTCAGGTCAGTTCCACTTCAAATCCAGTTTTTACCTTCAACCTTCTCCCATCATTATAATTTTCTTAAGATGAATAAGAATAATAACAATAAAAATCTCTGTTATCCTAACCATCTGTAAAGGCTATTAAGTTAAAGTATTTAGAAAATAATTAAAAGATAATGAAATATTTTTATTCATCTTAAATCTCTGTTCAAACAGTAATGCAAGACTAGTAAATTGCTGAAAATTGCAGGTTTTTAATGTGTTTTTTTATTCTCATGCTGTTTTGAAGAATATAATAGCTCATTCTATATAATACAGAAATAAGATTAGAGAAGAGGATTTAAATAAAAACACTTGTGTAACCCATTACTCTGTCCACGTGCAGGTTGAAAAAAATATTTTCATGTTTCTTTTTTGACAGCAACCTAAAATAAAATGACTATTTGTGAGAAACTGAACCTGTGTTGTTTTTCATAACTGAATAAATAATTAATTGATTACAGTGCAAACATTTGAAATTTATTAGTTTTTGGATAGATTATAGGATTGCCTAGTATGCACCTATAATTAAACCATGACCACTATTAAAATTTTGTTTAAAATATGGTCCAGTTTTTTTCACAGCTACACAGAAAGTGAATATAAATATTTAGACAATGGAATGCTGATGTAAATATGTAAGTACCATCTCATTATTTGTTTTTATTCTATTAAAACATTAAGTTAATAAGGCTGGTTTTTAACTTAAATTGTATCTATTGGGAATTTCAGCTCTTTCAATTTGTTTTGACTAGTGTAATGCTATAAACACAGCAAGGGAAATGGAGTCCTTCTCTCCTTGGCCGTGGAAAAGCCCAGGTCCTTGATCCCCAACTCCCATTTATGCAGTTTCTCTGCAGGTGTCAATAGCACCACGTCTGTTCTCCAGGGTGAGGGCAGGGAGGAACTCCTCATCTGGTGTGAAGACTGTGACATGTAACATAAATCTAGAACTGCTAATCTGGGGACATCTGCTGATATAACTGAGCCAGAATGAAGTTATTTCAAATGCTTTCAACTTTGTAACTATAGAAGAAAAAAAATCATTCTTCATTTTCCTAGATTTTTTCTTGCAGAATTTATAAATTCAGTGAGAATGTCTTACATGAGGATTTGATTACTTGTGCCATCTAAATCACTCAACTTCATAACAGAAGACACGAAAATCAGATCCAAGAAGCTCAGAGAGCACAAAGCAGAGAGAAAGAAAAGTAAAAAAAAATTGAATAAAGGAACTATTGTGCATTTGACCCTTGACAATGTGGGATTGAGGTACCCACATACGTATAGTGAAAAATTTGCATATAAGTTTTGGTTCTCCCAAAATGTAAATACCTTCAGTACCTGTTGGTTCTAGGACCCTTGTGGGTACCAAAATCTGCAAATGCTAACTAAGGTCCCCTGTATAAAATGGCATAGATCAATACATATAGTTGGCACTTTTCCTCTATAGATTTGGGACAGGTATTTGTTTAGAAAAATCCTGTGTGTAAGCACAACCACACTGTTCATACCCATGCTGTTCAGGGTCAACTGAGTAATGAACAGGACTGTTCAACCTCATCTTTGTTGACATTTTGTATTGATAACTTCTGCTGTGAAGTACTATCCTGTGCATTGTAGGCTGCTTAGCAGTACCCATAGCCTCTACACATTAGATGCCAGCATCGCTGCCTTATAGTTGTGCTAATCAAAAATATTTTATCGGGATGACGTCAGAGTAATGGCGGGGTAGGAAGCGATACCGATAAATCTCCCCCAAAACTCAACAAGATCTTCAACCAGAAACAGAAAAACCTATACTTGGAGCCTCCAGATGCTTCGCAATACACCCAAAGGTATGGTCGAGTGAAAAATTGGCTAAATATATAACCAAACCCCGAAGGAAATAGGGAGTAAGAAATGCTCCGCCTTCCTCACTAACCTAAACAGGGCGGCTTTCTCTGGTAACTGTGAATATAGAAACTGAGGCGGGCAAAGGGGGTGAATAGATCCAGGCCGCAGCACAAACGGCCGAACCAGGCTGTGGCACGGAGATCCAAGCCGAGAAAAAACTGATCCTGTGGCAACCCGGGCAATACAAGCTAACACTCGCGCCAAACCCAAACAAAGAAAGACAAGCGGGGCAGCCATTTTACCCGGTCTCCTGGTCGGCATGCGCGCAGTTAGTGGGCGAGAGATTTCTTCCTAAGCCCCGGGAGTGGGTGCCCGTGTTGCCCCACGGAGAGGCAGGGTCAGAGGCCTTTCTGTGGGCCAAGGGCAGAGTCTCTGGGCAGCCCCAGCGCCCTGGGAAAGCCACGCACGGGAGGGAGTGAGAACTAATTCCAATGGTGGAGATTTTCCGTGGTGGAGGGGGTTTCACTCAGAGGGAAATGCGGCAGGCATCATATCCTGGTCTGCACGCGCAGATAGTGAATGAGAGTTTCCTCCGAGTGCCTCAGCAGTGCGCGCCCATGTTATCGCACAGAGGGGCAGAGTCAGGGGCCTTTGTGTGGGCCAAAGCAGAATCTCGGGCCGCCCCAGTGCCTTGCAAAAGCCGTGCACGGGGACGGAGCGAGACTCAATTCCAACGCTGCAACTTTTCCATGCGGTTGGGGGTTTCACTCAGAGCGTGAGACTGCTGGCCGGATATCCTGGTCTGCGCGCGCAGCCAGTGAGTGAGAGTTTCCTCCAAGCACCCCGGAAGTGGGTGCCCACCTGTGTTACTGGACAGAGTGGCAGACAGAGCCAGAGGTCTTTGAGTGGGCAGAAAGCCCGCCTGATTATGCTAGCAGCTCTGACTGTCTGAGCCTTACCCAGAGCCCTGTGCTGAGTGGAAATAGAGTGGGGAGTTGCCAGCTCTTTGAGCCTCTTACTATCCAGGCAGAGGAAGCAGCAACCCCATAGCTGGATTATCAGGCTACTAATTGAGGAAGGAAAGACTAGGAGAAAGGCTCCAGGAACACGGACTCTCTCACTGTCGGAGCCTATAAATGCTAATGAGCCTCGACTGCCAACGAGACTAAAGCACAATACATGACATTGCCATAGAGACTTATCAACTGCAAACCTCTACCTGAGCGTGCCAAAGGGGCAGAATCCTAGGGGTACAGAGTCACCAACCAGGAAGAGGGAGAGAAAAGAAAAAGCAAGAAGATAACTTCTCAAAATCAAGAATAATCTGCAGACTTTATAACATATCCCATTTTATTATATTTGTTTGTTTGCTTCTCTTATCTTCATTCTTGATACTTTTTTTCCTCCTCCAATTTGGCCGATTAACTCTCCGCCGGTCTTACTCTCTCCTCTCCTTGAACTACACTACCCATAAGTGTTACATCTCCCATTATCTTTTCTCTTCTCTTCCTTTCTCTCTATGAGGGTTGCACTCCAAAACCCTTAACTCTCTCTCTCTCTCCTTTCTTTTTTCTTCTTTTAGTGGTTCCCTCTTTTTTTTTCTCTCTCTCTTTCTTTTCTCCCTCTATATTAGTTTCTTCCTTTCTCCTTTACATCTCCTCTCATTCAAACCTCAATAACAAAGAAATTATCTTATCGGGGACTCAAACTTATGTTTGTGGCATTTTGGGGGGTTTTTACTTCACCTTTTAAACTCACTAGCAGTGCTCCCATCCCTGGCTCTCCATTTTATCTAGTTCTTGTTCCACTAAATACAATAGTAATTTTTTAATTTGTCCCCCCATTTTTCCGTTTTCCTCTTATTCCTCTCATCATAACTCTTAGACAACCAACACCTAAAAGCAAATCATTTTATTCTTGACCCAAATTTTTTCCTTATTTGCTTTTTGTGGGTCCATACGCTCTTTTTTTTTCTTTTTTATTTTTCGTTTTCCTTTTTTTTTTTTTGCCCCTTTATTACTTTTCCCCAATTCAGGCCCTCCATCACAGGCATTGTTTGTTATAATTCACAGTTCACCACAAGATTTTCTCAAGAAAGAGGGGAGAGAAGAGGAGAGGAAAAAAGGAGGGGGGGGAATAATTTCCTTTTTTAAAAATTTTTATTTTATTTTATTTTTCTTTATTTCATTATTAATTTTTTTTTAAAAAACTTTTCGATTTTTTATTTTTTTTATTATTTTTTTAACTTTTTATTCTTTATTAAATCTCATTAATATTATCAACAAAACCACCCTCAGATGCCATTAAGGAAGAGAAAATCGAATATCATGCTTACAAAAGAAAGAGAGGTAACACAGCTAGATGAGGAAAAATCTATGGAGAAAAAATTTAATATATTGGAAACCTTGGAGCTAAATGACAGAGAATTCAAGATAGAAATCCTAAAAATCCTCTGAGATATACAAGAAAACACAGAAAGGCAATTTAGGGAGCTCAGAAAAACAACTCAATGAACACAAAGAATATATGTCCAAGGAAATTGAAACTATAAAAACAAATCAAACAGAGATGAAAAACTCAATTCACGAGCTGAAAAACGAAGTAACAAGCTTAGCTAATAGAACAGGTCAGATAGAAGAGAGAATTAGTGAAATAGAAGACAAGCAACTTGAGGCACAACAGAGAGAAGAAGAAAGAGACTCAAAAATTAAAAAAAATGAGATAACCCTACAAGAATTATCTGACTTCATCAAAAAGAATAACATAAGAATAATAGGTATATCAGAGGGAGAAGAGAGAGAAAATGGAATGGAGAACATACTCAAACAAATAATAGATGAGAACTTCCCAAGCCTGTGGAAAGAACTAAAACCTCAAGTTCAAGAAGCAAACAGAACTCCGAGTTTTCTTAACCCCAATAAACCTACTCCAAGGCATATCATAATGAAATTGACACAAACCAACAGCAAAGAAAAAATTCTCAAGGCAGCCAGGGAAAAGAATACAACATATAAAGGAAGGCCCATTAGATTATCATCAGTTTTCTCAGCAGAAACTCTACAAGCTAGAAGAGAGTGGACCCCAATATTTAAAGTCCTGAAAGAGAGGAAATTTCAGCCACGAATACTATACCCATCAAAGCTATCCTTCAAATATGAAGGAGAAATAAAAACATTCACAGATACAGAAAAGATGAGGGAATTTATCATCAGAAAACCCCCACTCCAGGAATTACTAAAGGGGGTTCTCTAATCAGATACAAAGAACAAAAAAAAAAACAGAGCCACAAATAAAAGATCCAAGAAGAACACAATAAAACCAAATTTAAACTGACAAAATCAAAAAGAAAGAGGGGGAGAAGATGGAGATAAACAGTAGCAAAGGACGATGGAGTGCAAAAGTACTCACAAAATAGTTCGCTACAATGAACAGGGTAGGGACCCTTTTCATTACTCAAAGGTAACCACCATTGAAAAAACCACCACAGAAGCACATGAGATAAAAAAGATAGCAACAGAGGAAAGACGTATGGAATACAACCAAATAAAAACAAAAGATAGAAAAACGAAAGAGAAGGATCAAACAAGACACAAAACTAACAGAAAGCAAGATATAAAATGGCAATAGGGAACTCACAAGTATCAATAATTACACTAAATGTAAATGGATTAAACTCACCAATAAAAAGGCACAGAGTAGCAGAATGGATTAAAAAAGAAAATCCAACTGTATGCTGCCTATAGGAAACTCATCTAAGTAACAAGGATAAAAACAAATTCAAAGTGAAAGGCTGGAAAACAATACTCCAAGCAAATAACATCCAAAAAAAAGCAGGTGTAGCAATACTCATATCGGATAATGCTGACTACAAGACAGGAAAAGTACTCAGAGACAAAAATGGCCATTTCATAATGGCTAAGGCGACACTGAATTAAGAAAACATAACAATTCTTAATATATATGCACCAAACCAAGGAGCACCAAAATATATAAGACAGCTACTTATTGATCTTAAAACAAAAACTGACAAAAATACAATCATACTTGGAGACCTCAATACACCGCTGATGGCTCTAGATCGATCATCCAAACAGAATCAACAAAGACATAGTGGCCTTAAACAAAACACTAGAGCACCTGGATATGATAAACATCTACAGGACATTTCATCCCAAAGTGACTGAGTATACATTTTTCTCCAGTATACATGGATCATTCTCAAGAATTGACCATATGTTGGGCCACAAAAACAACATCAGCAAATTCAGAAAAATCGAAGTTGTACCAAGCATATTTTCTGATCATAAAGCCTTGAAACTAGAATTCAACGGCATAAAAGAGGAAAAAAATCCCACAAAAATGTGGAAACTAAACAACATACTTTTAAAAAATGAATGGGTCAAAGAAGAAATAAGTGCAGAGATCAAAAGATATATACAGACTAATGAAAATGACAATACGACATATCAGAATCTATGGGATGCAGCAAAAGCAGTGATAAGAGGGAAGTTCATATCACTTCAGGCATATATGAACAAACAAGAGAGAGCCCAAGTGAACCACTTAACTTCACACCTTAAGGAACTAGAAAAAGAAGAACAAAGACAACCCAAAACCAGCCGAAGAAAGGAGATAATAAAAATCAGAGCAGAAATAAATGAATTAGAGAACAGAAAAAGTATAGAAAAAATTAATAGAACAAGGAGCTGGTTCTTTGAAAAGATCAACAAAATAGACAAACCCTTGGCAAGACTTACCAAGGAAAAAAGAGAAAGAACTCATATAAACAAAATCCAAAATGAAAGAGGAGAAATCACCACGGACACCGTAGATATACAAAGAATTATTGTAGAATATTACGAAAAACTTTATGTCACTAAATTCAACAACCTAGAAGAAATGGATAAATTCCTAGAACAATACAACCTTCCTAGACTGAGTCAAGAAGAAGCAGAAAGCCTAAACAGACCTATCAGTAGAGAAGAAATAGAAAAAACCATTAAAAACCTCCCCAAAAATAAAAGTCCAGGCCCTGACGGTTATACCAGCGAATTTTATCAAACATTCAAAGAAGACTTGGTTCCTATTCTACTCAAAGTCTTCCAAAAAATTGAAGAAGAAGCAATACTTCCAAACACATTTTATGAGGCCAACATAACCCTCATACCAAAACCAGGCAAGGAGGGCACAAAAAAAGAAAACTACAGACCAATATCTCTAATGAATACAGATGCTAAAATACTAAACAAAATACTAGCAAATCGAATACAACAACATATTAAAAAAATAATACATCATGATTAAGTGGGATTCATCCCAGAATCTCAAGGATGGTTCAACATACTTAAAACGGTTAACGTAATACACCATATCAACAAAACAAAGAACAAAAACCACATGATCTTATCAATAGACGCAGAAAAGGCTTTCGATAAAATACAACACAATTTTATGTTTAAGACTCTCAACAAAATGGGTATAGAAGGAAAATATCTCAACATGATAAAGGCCATATATGATAAACCATCAGCTAACATCATATTAAATGGCACTAAACTGAAGGCTTTCCCCCTTAAATCAGGAACAAGACAGGGTTGTCCACTCTCTCCACTCTTATTTAATGTGGTACTAGAGGTTCTAGCCAGAGCAATCAGACAAGACAAAGAAATAAAAGGCATCCATATAGGAAAAGAAGAAATAAAGATATCACTTTTTGCAGATGATATGATCCTATACATCGAAAACCCCAAAGAATCCACAAAAAGACTACTAGAAAAAATAAGCCAATACAGTAAGGTCACAGGATACAAAATTAACATACAGAAGTCAATAGCCTTTCTATATGCCAACAATGAAACAATTGAGAACGAACCCAAAAGAATAATCCCCTTCACGATTGCAACAACAACAAAAAAAATACTTAGGAATAAACATAACAAAGAATGTAAAGGACTTATATAATGAAAATTATAAACCATTGTTAAGGGAAATCGAAAAAGATATAATGAGATGGAAGAATATACCTTGTTCTTGGCTAGGAAGAATAAATATAATCAAGATGGCTATATTACCCAAAGCAATATACAAATTTAATGCAATTCCCATCAAACTTCCAATGACGTTTTTTTAAAGAAATAGAGCAAAAAATCATCAGATTTATATGGAACTATAAAAAACCCCGAATAGCCAAAGCAATCCTAAAGAAAAAGAATGAAGCTGGGGGCATTACAATACCTGACTTCAAACTACATTATAGGGCCACGACAATCAAAACAGCATGGTATTGGCAGAAAAATAGACAATCAGACCAATGGAACAGAATAGAAAGTCCAGAAATAAAACCACATATATATAGTCAAATAATTTTTGATAAAGGGGCCAACAACACACAATGGAGAAAAGAAAGCCTCTTCAATAAATGGTGCTGGGAAAACTGGAAAGCCACATGCAAAAGAATGAAACTGGACTACAGTCTCTCCCCCTGTACAAAAATTAACTCAAAATGGATCAAAGGTCTAAACATAAGACCTGAAATAATTAAGTACATAGAAGAAGACATAGGTACTCAACTCATGGACCTGGGTTTTAAAGAGCATTTTATGAATTTGACTCCACAGGCAAGAGAAGTGAAGGCAAAAATTAATGAATGGGACTACATCAGACTAAGAAGTTTTTGCTCAGCAAGAGAAACTGATAACAAAATAAACAGAAAGCCAACTAAATGGGAAATGATATTTTCAAACAACAGCTCAGATAAGGGCCTAATATCCAAAATATACAAACAACTCATAAAACTCAACAACAAACAAACAAACAAACAATCCAATAAAAAAATGGGAAGAGGATATGAATAGACACTTCTCCCAGGAAGAAATACAGATGGCCAACAGATATATGAAAAGATGCTCATCTTCTTTAGCTATTAGAGAAATGCAAATCAAAACGGCAATGAGATACCACCTCACACCTGTTCGATTAGCTGTTATTAGCAAGACAGGTAATAGCAAATGTTGGAGAGGCTGTGGAGAAAAAGGAACCCTCATACACTGTTGGTGGGAATGTAAAATAGTACAACCATTATGGAAGAAAGTATGGTGGTTCCTCAAAAAACTGAAAATAGAACTACCTTATGACCCAGCAATCCCTCTACTGGGTATATATCCCCAAAACTCAGAAACATTGATACGTAAAGACACATGCAGCCCCATGTTTATTGCAGCATTGTTCACAGTGGCCAGGACATGGAAACAACCAAAAAGCCCATCAATAGATGACTGGATAAAGAAGATGTGGCACATATACACTATGGAATACTACTCAGCCATAAGAAATGATGACATCGGAACATTTACAGCAAAATGGTGGGATCTTGATAACATGATACGAAGCAAAATAAGTAAATCAGAAAAAACCAGGAACTGTATTATTCCATACGTAGGTGGGACATAATAGTGAAACTAAGAGACATTGATAAGAGTGTGGTGGTTACGGGGGGGAGAGAGGAATGGGAGAGGGAAAGGGGGTGGGGAGGGGCACAAAGAAAACAAGATAGAAGGTGACAGAGGACAATCTGACTTTGGGTGGTGGGTATGCAACATAATTGAACGACAAGATAACCTGGACTTGTTATCTTTGAATATATGTATCCTGATTTATTGATGTCACCCCATTAAAAAAATAAAATTATTAAAAAAAAAAAACAGGAAAAAAAAAAACAAAACCCTATCTCACAAAGGGGCAATTTCCAAATAAAGCTCCACTGTTTAATGTTTAAGAAAAAAAAATATTTTATCGTTGTCAAGTGTCTGTTGTGTGTTTGGTTGTGGGAGGTGGTTGGTGGGATTAGGTTCAAAACCAACTCTACTTTAGAAAAACTGATCTAACGGGGAAAAAGTAAGCACTTGTCTGATAAAGGATTTGTATCTAGAATATAGACAGGATTTTAAAGTTAAACAGCTCACTTCTAAAGAAATCAAAGTAAAAAAGAACATAAATAAAATTGTGGAACTGACCACGTGGCTCAGCGGATAAAGCATTGTCCCCACCTGTGAGGTCCTGGGTTCAATCTCCAGTCAGGTCATGTTTGAAAAGCAATGAGTACAGAACCAAATGGAACAACTCGGTAGATCAGTGAGTTGATGCTTCTCTCTCTCTCTCTCCCTTTCTCCTTCTCTCTTTGAAGTCAATGGAAAAAATTTAAAAAAAAGAGCAAGAGAAATTATAAAATAATTTGAATTGAATGCAAGTAAAACCTAATCTACAACATTTTTTTTTTTTTTTACGTAGACAGAGGGAGAGACTCAGAGACAGGGACAGACAGACAGGAATGGAGAGATGAGAAGCATCAATCATTAGTTTTTCGTTGCGCATTGCAACACCTTAGTTGTTCATTGATTGCTTTCTCATATGTGCCTTGACCGCGGGCCTTCAGCAGACCGAGTAACCCCTTGCTGGAGCCAGCGACCTTGGGCTCAAGCTGGTGAGCCTTGCTTAAACCAGGTGAGCCCACACTCAAGCTGGCGACCTCGGGGTCTCGAACCTGGGTCTTCCGCATCCCAGTCTGACACTCTATCCACTGCGCCACTGCCTGGTCAAGCTCTACAACCTTTTAAAAGATGCATTTTATAATCATAGATTACATCTTTTAAAATGTGTATAATTTTGTTAACCAGTGTTACTCCAATAAATTCAATAAAAAAGGGAAAATACATTTTGAAAGAGGAAAATTTAGAGCTTTGAAAGAAAAGAAATATTTCGAAATTAGAACCTTAGATTTCATATTTAGAGACTACAATAACAAAGAACTAAAAACAATCAAATGAACGACAACAAAAATCAAATAAAAGGACGGATATAATAAAGACTAGAATATAACCCAATAATACAAAGGTGAAAAACAATATAAAATCAATAAATGTAAATTTTGAAAAGATCAATAAAATGGACAACAATTTATCTGAATTTACAGAGAAAATGAGATGACATACTAAGTAACGTGATCAGGGAAGACAGACCTTGTAGATATTGAAATGATTTTAATAAATATTGTAAACAAGTTATGCCAACTAATTAGTCAACTTAGATGATAAGAACAAATACCTAAAATGATAGATTTACCAAAAACTGACAGTAGAAGAAACAGAAAATCTAAACAAATGTATAACAAGAAAATAAATTTGATTTATAATTAAAATATTCTATCATCTTATCAACATCCAACACAGATGACTTCACTGGTTAGTTTAACTAAACATATTTATTAGAAATAATAGGAATTGTTGTTTAACTCATGTCAAAAATGGAGGAGATCTCTTTCCAATTCATGTTATTTAGCAAGTGTTAACCTGATACCAAAGTAAAAAAAAAAATACAAGGAAAGACAACACAACATAACATCTTTTGCAATTGTAGATAAAGAATGCTTAAAAAGTTATCAAATAAATCTGATAATACACACTAAATATTATAAAAGAATAATAAATCACTACCCACACACACACCACCACCACCAGCCCTAATAATTGAATACATCACAGTCACAGGATATACAGTAAAATAGAAAAACAATTTTATTTTTATATAGTTGCAAAATATCTGAATGTGAAATTAAGAAAACAACTTGATTAATAATGACATGAACGAAAACTTAGAAATAAATTTAACAAAAGAATAATTAAAATCCAAAATTGCAAAACATGGTGTTTGTCCTTGTATAAGGTAGACGTATAAATAAATGTAATAGCATTGATAATTACAAAATAAACAGATTAAAAGTTGATTGATTTTTAACACAGCTATCAAGGCTATTAAATGGGAAAGGACCCTCTTTTCAATAAATGATAAAAAGCAATTGATTATTCATATAAAAAAGGTTGAACTGAAACCTAGACTTCACATCATATATAAACATTAACTCAATATGGGCCATGGATATAAACTTAAGAGCAAAAAGCACCGATATATCTCAGGTGAAAGGTTTATGTTCATAATATATATATAAAGGACATTTACAAGTAGAGCATAGGGAGTCAAATAGATAAAATATTTGCATGGACATTTCACCAAAGAAGAGTGAGTTTAAGGTGCCTCAACTACAAGAGAAACAGAAAAATTAAAAATTGAAGACAGCCTTCAAAACAACAGTAGTCCAAGTTATTTCTGCTTCGACCTATACTTTTATATTCATGAAAGTAGTACATGGGATATGAGTTGGTGAGGGTTTCTTTTTAGTTGTGAAGGATGTTTGATTTTTCAGTCCATTCAAATTATAATGCAGTGCATGTACCTCTACCATCTCCTTTGTAAGACAGACCTAGAGATAGCATTTTTTCCCTGATGGTTATCATGATGATTACATAATTTAATATTATCTAATATTTAGAATAGGTTCTAACACATAACAAGGGCCTGAGAAGTGTGGACTATTAATAGCTATCTAACCAGCAGGTTATCTCCTTCCCAGTATTTGAAGGGATTCTGATGTGGCTTTAGTCACTGTTCCTTGCTGGAGTTGAGGGGATTTTGTAATATTATAAGAAAGAAGGAATTGATAAAAATATACATGTTATTTTATTATGGAAATGTGATCTGTGACCCACATATATGCCAGTAGGATGGAATGCCATATAGCACCATGAAATGTGGAGGGAGAGATGTTTGGTTTTGAACAACTGTTTCTCAAATTAAAACATTAAAAAAAATTCTTGATGATATTCTATAGAGATTAATTATGTGTTTTATACCTCATATAGTATTAGTTCGGTTTTACTTTATTTTTTTAGCATTAGAGATTAATAATTGACTTGGAACTTAGGGGACCCGTTCCCCAGGGGATAAAATTAGAGTATAAGTCTCTAGCTGTGCACCATATTCATCCTACCTATTCAGCACCACAGAGGAACTGCCTGTCACTCAGGTTTGTGAGCTACAACTAGGCTCTGGTTACTTGGAAATGGAAATGGCTATATTTATCCAGAAAACAATTATTTAAATATACGTTTAAATCATATGTCTTCTTTTCTTTTAAATTATCGTTTATTGATTGTTTTAGAGAAAAAGAAGGGGGTGAAGAAATATCAATTTGTTGTTCCACTTATCTATGCATTCATTGATTCATTTTTGACTGTAGCTTGACCAAGGATAAAACCTGCAACCTTGGTATATCAGGACACCATGTTAACCAACTGAGGACCTGGCCAGGTCACTCATGTGTCTTCTAATTAGAGAATGATTTAATTAACCATATTCCTGTGCACTTACTGTTTCAAATGTTTTTTGTCTTTCAGTATTGAGAGACAGTAGATGGTAAAATTAGAATAATTTCCTGTGGAACACCAGATGTTGATGTAAACAAATAATAGTCTCTCTCTCTCTCTCTCATTTCTTTCTACCTTTCTTCACACCAATTTTTGTCATGGTATCTAGCTCTCTTACTGTCACCCTAATTCTGAGGGTTAAATTTATGAGCCCATTAGTTGGTCATGGGAATCAGGACATGTAGACTTTCTCTGTTGAGTAAATAAGATGAATTACTTTGGTTTGTTTGGATTTATTATAAAATTGTCTCTTATTATCAGCCTAAAACGTTAAAAAGAAGTGTTTCCAAGTTGATTTTTCTGTATTAACTCTGAATGGGCAAATAATTCAGTTTTTCTGAGTTAAGTAATAAGAAAACTATGGCTTCAGCAGGTGATTTGTTTTTAATTCTTTAAAATTTCATTACATATATATTTATGACATCATGAGTATACTCCTCTAAGAATGAGGGCAGAGAATACAATTTCTCACATTCCTTATGTCTTTCCTTTTCTTTATATCCCTGCCCCCACAAATGCACAGCTTCCCTCATTATCAACTTCCCCTACAAGAGCGGTACCTTTATTAGAATTGATGAACCTGCATTGACACATTATTATCACCCAAGGTCCATAGTCCACCTCAGGGCTCACTCTTGCTGTTGTACATTTCATGTCTTTGGACAAATGTATGATGACTTTTATCCACCATTATTGTATCATATAGAGTGGTTTCACTGCCCTTAATATTCTCTATACTTCACCTGTTTATAGCTCTTTCCTCCCAACTTCTGATGCAATTGATCTTTTTACTGTTTCCACAGTTCTGCCTTTTCCTGAAGATCATATAGTTGGAATCTTAGAGTATGTAGCCATTCCAGATTTGCTTCTTTCACTTAGAAATGTGCATTTAAGTTTCTTGCTTGTCTTTTCATGGCTTGAGAGCTTATTTCTGTCAGTGCTGAATCTTATTATCTGGATGGACCACAATGTATTGTATATTAATATTCTTTAAAGACAGATATGATTGGTAAATCAGACTTATAGAATATACAGTGTAATTACTTCCCCCAGCCAACTACAGAGATAAGTTCATGAGTTCTAACTTACCTTTTTCTCTATGTGGTTAAAAGATTTATCTTTTAGGGTATGTAATCAAATTGAAGTGATAACATAAGGTATTTCTACCAAATACACTCATACCTCAACATATGTCTTTTTTTTTTTTTCTTAAGCTGGAAACCGGGAGAGACAGTCAGACAGACTCCCGCATGCGCCCTACCGGGATCCACCCAGTACGCCCACCAGGGGGCGACGCTCTGCCCACCAGGGGGCGAAGCTCTGCCCCTCTGGGGTGTTGCTCTTTTGTGACCAGGGCCACTCTAGAGCCTGGGGCAGAGGCCAAGAAGTCATCCCCAGCGTCCGGGCCATCTTTGCTCCAATGGAGCCTGGCTTCAGGAGGGGAAGAGAGAGACAGAGAGGAAGGAGAAGGGGAGGGGTGGAGAAGCAGATGGGCGCTTCTCCTGTGTGCCCTGGCCGGGAATCGAACCCGGGACTTCTGCACGCCAGGCCGATGCTCTACCACTGAGCCAACCGGCCAGGGCCTCAACATATATCTTTTATTTAATACACATATATACCAAATGTACTAGTTATTTAAAAGAAAATTATCTTCTCAAAATTATTTCAAATAACAAAACTTTCTGCCTTATATATATGATAATATACCATAGTCTAACAACTGCTCTAGTTTTTCTCATTGTGAATATTATAAACAATGCTGTAATGTTACTTTGGATACAGTTTTCCACAATTTGTGAATGTAACTAAACATTTCTAATAACAACTTACTAGGAAAAACCTCATAAATATATCAGATAGCTTTTATTATTGTCAGAGGTAAGGATATATGTTGTCAAATTGTTTTCTAGAAAAATTTTTACAAGAGTTGTATCTTTCTGATTCATTTTAATATTGATCAATAGTATTCTAATCAATTAAGTCACTTAATTTGACAAGTAGAAATGATGATGGACTATAGTATATATTTAAAATATTTTTTTTTATTGTGTTATTCTAAATTTAAAGAGTACTGATGAGCCACTAATCTCAAAGAGATCTGTCACTCTTCCCAGTGAGAAAACTGTACAGGACCCCACCAGCTGAAATTTTAGACTGACCTAAAAAATTAGTGTATGCAGGATCACAGTAACTGAACAGAATGTGTTACATTTTTCTGGGACAGGAGTTGATCTCATGTGGCTACAAAGTATATCACTGGATCTATTTTAAAGTCCATCAAAAACACTTATGTTAATTAACTAACTCAATTTATTGTGTTAGATAACAGGAATCATACATGTTTCTGCTAATACTTTAACTTTGGTCAGTGGGATCTGCTGACACACTGTACATTTAGAATTGTTTTCTAATTGTATTTCAAATACACAGTAACATCAGTATGAATGTTTCCCTTAAGTTAACATAAATGTGCCGTTTTTTCCTCTTATTCCCATTTCAGAACACACACAAAACATATCTTTTGTTTTTCTAAACTTGACATGTGGTGGCAATGGGGGAGGAGAACTGCACCACTGTGACAGAGTTCATCCTTCTTGGATTATCAGATGTCCCTGAGTTGAAAGTCTTTCTCTCCCTGCTGTTCCTTCTCATATATGGAGTCACATTTTTGGCCAACCTGGGCATGATCGTACTGATTCACATCGGCTCTCGACTTCACACCCCCATGTACTTTTTTCTCAGTCACCTGTCCTTTGTGGATTTCTGCTACTCTACGGTCATAGTGCCAAAGATGCTGTTCAATATCTTCAGCAAGGATAAGACCATCTCCTTCCTCGGATGCATGATACAATTCTACATGTTTTGCACATGTGCAATCACTGATGTGTTTCTGCTGGCCATGATGGCCTATGACCGCTTCTTGGCCATATGTAGCCCACTGCTGTACATGGTGACCATGTCCCGGAAACTCCAAATACTGCTGGTCTCTGGCTGCTACGTCTGTGGGACTGTGTGTTCTCTGATCCACTTGTGTTTAGCTCTTGAGATTCCATCCTACAGATCAAATGTGATTAACCATTTCTTTTGTGATCTACCCCCGATTCTTAATCTTGCCTGCTATGATGTTTCCTTAAATGAACTAATGGTATTCACTGTGGCCACTTTCAATGAGATCATCACCATTGTGATCATCTTTACCTCCTACTTGTTTATTCTCATCACCATCCTCAGGATGCGCTCTGCAGAGGGAAGGCGCAAAGCCTTCTCCACCTGTGCCTCCCATCTCACAGCTATTGTTGTCTTAGAGGGAACGGTCCTTTTCACGTACTGCCGGCCCAGTTCTTTCAACAGCGTGGATACTGACAAGGTGGCTTCAGTGTTTTACACAGTAGTGATCCCCATGCTGAACCCCCTGATCTACAGCTTGAGGAACAAAGACGTGAAAGAAGCTCTCAAGAAAGTGTTGGGGTCCAAATTCACTCTTTGACATGCTCTTTTCTTAGCTAGATTTAGTGTTTCATTAGATACTTTAAAGAGGGCTTACTGGGGTGCATGTTAAGAAAAAGTAAAATTGGGAAGGATTTTACATGCTAGGGATCTATGCATGATTTTCTGTGTTCCATGTTTCTGTCATATTATAGCCACTTGACCTTCCCATCTGACTGTGGTCACTATTAGCATGGTACACTCATCTGTATTTTTTTGCATCCCAGCACTGGTCATGCAGTGGATATTAACAAAGTGACTTTGTATATATTGATAATGCCTATATTGAACCCCCTAATTTAGAGTCTAAGGCAGTGGGTTTCAAAGTGTGCACCAGGGAGTACTAGTGTGCCTTAGAAGATTTCCAGATGCACCCTATGGTATTACAGAGAAATATGTGCCTGTTGGGGACCAAAAAACCAACAGGGTTTTTGGAGTTTAGATTTTTGGGGAACAGAGGGGTGATGAATTGGCTGTAAGCTGACAGTCTGCCCAACCCCCCCCACCTCACTTGCCTGATTAGGTTGCAAAAGGCTGTTAAGCTGTGGTGCTGGATTGTTTACACTACCCCCCATATTCCCTGGAAAGACTGGAGGCAAGTTTCTTCTGTCCTTTGGTGTAAAGTTAAGATGATATGTATGGTGGGGTTTTCTTCATTCAACACAATTAAGTCTATAAAGAGAGGAATTCTTCAATGTATTGATGAGGAAATGAAAGTTTGCTTTTCAAATATATGCCAAACATTGAAGAAATTGCTAGGACACATCAGGCTCATGTTTCTCATAAACACAAGAAAGAAAAAACTTAACACATTTGCACCAGGACCTGCTGAATTTACTAAATCTTACTAAGAATGTGTCTATATATATAAAAAGATAACTTTTTGTTGTTTTTAAATTTTTTTTTTTTCATTTTTCTGAAGCTGGAAACAGGGAGAGACAGTCAGACAGAGTCCCACATGCGCCCGACTGGGATCCACCTGGCACGCCCACCAGGGGGCGACGCTCTGCCCACCAGGGGGCGATGCTCTACCCATCCTGGGCGTCGCCATGTTGCGACCAGAGCCACTCTAGCGCTTGAGGCAGAGGCCACAGAGCCATCCCCAGCGCCCGGGCCATCTTTGCTCCAATGGAGCCTTGGCTGCGGGAGGGGAAGAGAGAGACAGAGAGGAAAGCGCGGCAGAGGGGTGGAGAAGCAAATGGGCGCTTCTCCTGTGTGCCCTGGCCGGAATCGAACCTGGGTCCTCCGCATGCTAGGCCGACGCTCTACCGCTGAGCCAACCGGCCAGGGCCGTTTTTAAATTTTTAACCCCTCTTTTTATGAATTCTGAAAAGCATAACTAAAAATGTAACATCAAAATGTTTTTTTAAATGTTTTTTAATGTCAGAATAAATTTAATTTTGTGTTTATTTTGTTTAATTACCATAAAAGAACTCTTGGACTTTATATTTTTTCTTTAATATTTGACTTAATTTTATTATAACATATTTCTCAGAAAATTGTATATAGTGTGCCTACAATTATTTGTATTATTATAAATGTGCCCGACTTCAAAAGTTTGAAAACCACTGGTCTAAGGAATAAATATGTCAAAATGTTTTTGGGAAAGTCACTAGTCAAAAAGGTCTTTTTTTATAATTTTATTAATTTTAATGGGGTGACGTTAATAAATCAGGGTATATATGTTCAAAGAAAACACCTCCAGGTTATCTTATCATTCAATTATGTTGCATACCCATCACCCAAAGTCAAATTGTACTCCCTCACCTTCTATCTGGTTTTCTTTGTGCCCCTCCCCTCCCTTCTCTCCCTTCCTCTCCTCCCTCCCCCCCTCCCTGGTAACCACCACACTCTTGTCCATGTCTCTTAGTCTCGTTTTTATGTCACATCTATGTATGAAATCATGCAGTTCTTAGTTTTTTCTGATTTACTTATTTCACTCTGTATAATGTTGTCAAGATCCAAAATATACAAAGAACTCATAAAACTCAACAACAAACAAGCAAACAATCCAATAAAAAAATGGGAAGAGGACATGAACAGACACTTCTCCCAGGAAGAAATACAAATGGCCAACAGATATATGAAAAGATGCTCATCTTCATTAGTTATTAGAGAAATGCAAGTCAAAACTACAATAAGATACCACCTCACACCTGTTGGACTAGCTGTTATCAACATGACAGGTAATAGCAAGTGTTGGAGAGGCTGTGGAGAAAAAGGAACCCTCATCCACTGTTGGTGGGAATGTAAAGTAATACAACCATTATGGAAGAAAATATGGTTGTTTCTCAAAAAACTAAAAATAGAACTACCATATAACCTAGCAATCCCTCTACTGGGTATATATCCCTAAAACTCAAAAACATTGGTAGGTAAAGACACATGCAGCCCCATATTCATTGCAGCATTGTTACAGTGGCCAAGACATGGAAACAACCAAAAAGCCCTTCTATAGATGACTGGATAAAGAAGATGTGGTACATATATACTATGGATTAAAAAGGTCTTTCTTAAGGATGAAATGGGACCTGACCTCTTTTCAGAAATGTCTATTTTTTGATGTTTGGTTCCAACTGTGGAAAACTCAGTTTAATATGAATTTCCCCAAATCTATGGGTAATCAAAATAAAGCATGATACCATGGACAATACCTTCTTTTCTTTCAGCCCCAGGAGTAGAAGGATTGATAGGGAGTTAATTGGCTAAGGGCACAGAGCTGACAAGTAAATAATATATCAATAGAATTATGAAGTCAGGTCAGTTTCACTTCAGTCTAGTTTTTATCTTCAGCACTGTCCCTTCATTATAAGTTTCTTAAGATGAATAATAACAATAACAATAAAAAACCCTGCTATCCTAACCATCTGTAAAGGCTATTAAGTTAAAGTAATTAGAAAATATTATGAAATACTTTTATCTTAAATATCTGTTCAAAAAGTAATGCAAGACTAGTAACTTGGTGAAAATTTCATGTTTTAAATGTGTTGTTTTATTGTCATGCTCTTTTGAAGTATAAAATAGCTCATTAATGCAGGAAGATCTCAGATTAGAGAAGAGGTTTTAAATTAAAAAACTTGTATAACACATTACTCTGTCCACCTGCAAGCTGAAAAGAGTATTTCCATGTTTGTTTTTTTGACAAAAGTCTAAAATAAAATGATTATTCGTGAAAAACTGAATTTGTGTTGTTTTTCATACCTGGATAATGAATTGATTGCAGTGCAAACAACATATGAAATTTATTAGTTTTTGGATAGGTATGGATTGCCTAGTATGCACCTATTAAGCCATGACCACTATTAAAATTTTGTTTAAAATATGGTTCCAGTTTTTTTCCACAGATACACAGAAAGTGAATATAAATATTTAAACAATGGAATGCTGATGTAAATATGTAAGTACCATCTCATTATTTGTTTTTATTCTATTAAAACGTTAAGTTAATAAGGCTACCTTTTAACTTAAACTGTATCTATTGGGAATTTCAGCTCTTTCATTTTGTTTTGACTAGTGTAATGCTATAAACACAGCAAGGGAAGTCCTTCTCTCCTTGGCCCGCCGTGGAAAAGCCCAGGTCCTTGATCCCCAAGTCCCATTTATGCAGTTTCTCTGCAGGTGTCAATAGCACCACGTCTGTTCTCCAGGGTGAGGGCAGGGAGGGACTCCTCATCTGGTGTGAAGACTGTGATGTGTAACATAAACCTAGAGCTGCTAATCTGGGGACATCTGCTGATATAACTGGGCTGGAACGGTTGAAAATGGAGGAGCCAAGATGATTTTTACATCAAATATATCTTTTGCATGATTGTTATCACAGCCAATGACAGAAGAAAAGTACAGAACAGATTTTATCTAAGATGAAGATACTAGAGTCTAAATTAAACCAGAGAATTCCTTTTTACATCATATTTTAACCTACACCCATTGGTTGACTTAACAAATATCGTGAATGGCTGAACATCACTTACAGTGAAGGAGAAATGATGGTGAACAATGTAGGCAAGGGCTGTAGCTTTAGAGAACTTGGACTAGAGGGCCGGAGGTCTCTGTTTTATTTTTATTTATTTATTTGTTAATTTAATTTATTTATTTATTAGTTATATCCCTTTAAGTGCAAGGATAGAACACTTATAGGGTGATACAGGTACATAGGAAAGAGACAAACACACCTAATTTAACCCACCGACCTCCCCTCTGAGTGAGGCAGTTTATTAACTCCATATACATGAAGGCATCCTAAGGACAGGGTTGAATCGACATGAAGGTGTGGTTGCTGTTTGCTTGTCTCACTGGAACATACTCCTGAACAGATCAGAATATGTGAAAGGACCCTTTCTGACAACAAAGTGAACCTTTTACTCTATTACTTTACCTTATTTTGGAGAAAAAACTAAGATCAATAATTAATTCTCCTTACACTCATTTTAGGCACAAAGGGAAGAAATATGAAATATTCAGCAGTCTGTGCTGGTGAGACTATATAGGACCTAAGTCACAGTACGTGAACTTCAGCACTGAGAATCTTTGACAAAATACTTTGGAGTGTAAAACACAGTCTCACTCAGAACATAATTTAGTGCCAACTGCTTTTTTCAGGGCACCTTTCACATCCTTATTCCTTAAGCTGTAGATCAGTGGGTTTAACATGGGGATGACAACGGTGTAGAAAACAGAGGCCATTTTGTCAGTGTCCATGGAGTAACTGGAGCTGGGACGGAAATACATGAACAAGAGTGTCCCAAAGAGTATAGCCACAGCAGTTAAGTGGGAGGCACAGGTAGAGAAGGCTTTGCGTCTCCCCTTGGCTGAGTTCATTCTAAGGATGGTGGTTATGATGAAGCTGTAGGAGAGGAGAATCGTGAGGATGCTGGACCCCACAACACATCCAATGAACGTGAACATCACTATCTCATTGATGGTTGTGTCTGAGGAGGAGAGGGCTAATAAGGGTGGGATATCACAGAAAAAGTGTTTGATGATATTGGAATTGCAGAATGACAATCGAAATGTGCAACAGGTATGGATTGCTGAATCCGCCAAGCCTGTGATGTAGGCAATAGTCACGAACTGGGCACTGATGCTCCAGGACATGACAGTTGTATAAAGAAGAGGATTGCAAATGGCTACGAAACGGTCATAGGCCATGATGGCCAACATGAGACATTCTACATCTGCAAAGGCACCAAAAAGATACATCTGAATGGCACATAAATGATATGGAATCCTCTTTTGCACGGATAAGAAATCGACCAGCATCTTGGGAGAGACCGTGGATGAGTAGCAGACATCACAGAAAGACAGACTGCTCAGGAAATAGTACATGGGCGTGTGGAGTCTGGGGTCCAGGTTGATGAGCAGGATCATGCCTAGGTTGGCGATCACAGTGATGCCATAAACCAGCAGGAAGAGCACAAAGAGCCCTTGCTGCACATCCTGTCTGCCAGAAAGTCCTAAGAGTATGAAGTCAGTGAACACAGTGCAGTTCTCACCAGCCATCAGTCAGGTCTGGGGGCCCCTGGGTGTGGAGGAAGGAAATGGAGGTGGGTTGATTGACATCATATTACTATTTTAATATTTAACTATTGATTCAGTTTTTCTGTAATTAGAAAAAGAGGTAAACAGTAAGTCTGCTTTAGTTAAAATCACTCTTCTGGAAATACATTTAATTTCTATAAATTGATGAGCTGAAAATGCTAATAATATTGCCTATATCTGTATAGCACTGTATAGTTTATAGTGCACTTTCATTCAAAATAAATCATGGTAATTTCACTAAAACCTATGTAGTACTTGTGATAATTTATGCCACTTTTATAGTACATTAAGAAATTGATGTCCTTCTTGGAAATAGTTCTTAGAATTAGTTGGTCCAGATAACCCACATATTCTGACAAGATTGCTTTTGTTTTTAATGTTATAGAAATGTTATATCCTGTAACAGAGATGTGTAGTGAGTAAGAGATGCAGATAATGAATATATTTCTTTGTTATTCCCTCATCAGCCAGACTTGTGAAGCAGGCAGAGCTCTTACAAGTTTCTAGATATAAAATTTCTCTGATATCCCATGAACCCCTCAGGTCCTATCTAGCCTCAAACACAAGGGACAGAGATAGTGTGTGATTTACGACCCACTGAAGCAGTGAGGGTGGTACTTTCTAGGGGAGAAGTTTGAATGGTCTCCATGAGTGATATGTTAGAGTTTACATGAAAGGATGTCTCAGAGCTAACCATGCCTTTTTGACAGCTGCTGTTCAGGAGAGACTGTGAAAAGCTTTTGGGATGCTACTAGTACAGGTGACTGAGAGGAAAAAAACAGAACTGTATGAGTTCTTCAACTCTAATCTACTAGAATTCCCATAGTGTATTCGCCAACAGATCAGATCAGTAAGCCACATTTGAAAATGCTCATTGGTCCAGTGTCTCATTACCCCAGAAATATTCATGTCTAAAGTAAAATTCCATCACATGTTTCTAGAAATTGTAATATTATTTTGTTGTTTTCATTGCTTCTCATTGAACATCTTCAAATTCTGCCTCCCTTCTGTGGTGTTGATGGTTTTTGGGAGATCAATGGAATTCTATGTCTCACTGCTGCATCTTACCCAATCAGTTATGTTGTATATAATATCATACATGACTTCCTTGGTTCTGTGGGAATATAAAGAAAGGGTAATTAAGGGTAGATGAAAGACAGAAAGAGAATATATTATATAAATAACAATCTGGAGATCAATGTGCAGAATCCCAAATCTTAGCCTAAACTCTTCTTAGATGAATCATCAAAACAGGTTTTTGATGGAAAAATGAATATATTTTATAAAATATACAAACCTATAGGTTAGAATTGTAAAGTAATAAAAAATGTTCTACCACGCCCCCATCCAAGCTTCCATTTTATTATATTTCTTGCTATCTAAGAATATGTAATTAATTAAAATAAAAAATATATCAGTATCTACATGGCTTTCTGGTGTCAATGGTGCCCCTAAGCATAATAATAAGTGAACAACTGTCTGCTTATAAACTCTTTCTTCCAAAAAATGGTTGTCTGATCCTGAGACATGGACTATTATCATATAAGTAGATGACAATGCTACCAAAGAAAACCAGGTTTAGTCAAGATTCCCTGATGCATGACACAGGAAAAAAAGAGACTGTGTGTTGCTAAAAATACCTCTGTTTTATGTGCAAGGCAGTATTTTAGCAAAATAAAAGATAATTTAATTAAATATTCTATGACTATTGAATGTTTTACTAATTTCACTAGTATATCTTGTAGACATATTCTATAAAATAAACTGCTAAATATTAAAATATTTTACTAATTGAATATATTGGGATGATACTGGGTTACAAAACCATACAGATTTTAAGTGCACAAATCAATACAACACCATCTACCCACTGCATTGTGTGTCCTCTGCCCCATGCAACGTTTCTTTCCTTCCCCACCTCCCTGCCTCCCTGCCCCCTGCCTCCCCAACTCCCTGCCTCCCCGCCTCCCTGCCTCCTGCCTCCACATAGCCGACTCTCCTCTCTCTCTCTGGCTATCAACACACTGTTGTCTGTGTCTGTGGAACAGCTGTCAATCTGTTCCATGTGTCCGTGCCTCTGTCTCTATTTTGTTCATCATTTTATTTTGTTCATTGGATTACAGAAATAACTGAGATCATATGATATTTGTCTTTTTCAAACTGGCTTATTTCACTTAGCATAAAAATTAATAATGAATCTACAGTCTGTTAGTAATTCTTATTATAGAACCATTTAAAGTTATATATATATATACCCCTTTGTATATTTTTAAGTCATTTAAAGAAAAGCAAGTGAATTTTCAGAATGTAATGTCCCTGCACCAAACCCTGAACAACAACAAAATAAACATTTCAGAGACAGTCCTTGAGCTTTGACAATAATAAATGTCCAATGTGGAAGGTAGTTTTGAATGTTTTCACCAAAGAAAAAGACTTGATTTTACCACTGCCCACGGCACTGCAGATCAGCGAACAGACGGAAATGTTTGCGAGACTGCTCTGGGGTCCGGCGGCGTAGTGCGTGCTGACACTGAACCACGCCGGACGGAACTGTTACGCCGCTTACCTCTCAGGTCCGTGGCAGCATTTACAACCCATTTGTTTGACTGACCTTTGCCAAAGGACAGGTAGATCCCTTTTCAATCCAAAGAGATGTGACACAAAGAAGTGAAACCAAAATATGTGAAAACTTACATGTCTTTTTTATTTTAAGCTGTCTTTTCCATTGAAATGAACATAAATACAAGAAAAATAAGTGTCCTCGAGATATCGAGGATCCTGCCTTGTTTCTGTGCATGGGTATGTTTATGTGTGTCTGTGGATATATGAAAATTTGAATATGGGTAGCGGTCTAATTTTTATTGTTTCTAGACTTAAAAACTATGGTATGAATGAACATATATGGATAGTTCTTAATGTTTTATCTCTATTATTATTTGAAAAAGACAAGGGCAAATCTTAAATCTACATGTGCAATATCTTTTGCAGAGTAGTAAAGAGTAATGGTTTACTTTTCAACCTTGATTAAAATGTAAATCAGATATTTAATTTTTATATACAACTGACAAATGAAATCAGGCAAATTAACACAGATCTAACAAGGAAATATCATTGTTTAGCTATTAGATTGAAAAGTCTATTTAACTGAGTAAGCAAATATAAAATGATTCATTAACAAAATTATTAATTCTTGATTCTTCATTTTTCTAAGAGTAAGCTTTTTCTTCCCCCTCTGTTCTTTTTAAGCCATTTAGAAACCTACCTGAAATGTGCAAGTCTTTCTATCCTTATCTCTGGTACATGAACAATAGGCAGGTTGCATTTTATTTCTACCCAGTGACCTTTGGGATTTAAATCTCTAAAACCTCTGCTTGCATCCATTCTTCTGTTTTGAGAACATCATTAATTAGATTCTGGTTCTGTTTCCCCCTGGGAGTGCTGCAACAACTTGAGCAAAGGCTGAACGTTATTTCTTCACTCTTTTTACTAAATTGATCAATGTCAGAAATTTACCAGAATTTATTTCAATGCTGTGCTTCCATGGTTACCACAGTCTCTACCCTCCTCCATGAAACCAGATGTCTAATGAAACTGAAGTAGATCCTTTACTTAATGTTTTTTCCCCTTTGCATTATTCATCCCCTTTTCTCCATTTCTGAAACAGCTTCTTCTTATTTATTTTCATTTTTTATTTACACAACATATTTATTACCATAGTATCTGTTAGCAAAAATAGCATAAAAATTAAAACCTAAAGTCTAATCAAAAATATATATAAAAATTAAGTTGGATTGCCTATAATATATATTTAATGTACTTCTCCTTGTTACTGAATTTATTGCGGTGACACTGGTTAACCAAATTAGTCAGGTTTTGGGTGCACAATTCTACAATACATCATCTGTATACTTTGTGGGTTCAACACCCCAAGTCAATTCTTTGTCCATCACCATTTATTTTCCCCTCCCCACTGCCCTCCCCACCGGCAATCACCACACTGTTGCTAGTGTCCATGTCTTTTTCTTTTTTGCCTTTATTGACCTATCCCCCCACTCCCCTCACCTAGTCCCCTAATCCCCCACCCACTGCACTCCCTCACAGCTAGGAATCTGTCTCAATTTATGGTAATCCTTTTATTCGTCACTGTCTGATTTCTTTCCTGGAAGTAGATATTAACCACTCTCATTGCAATGATTTTTTTAAAATGTTGAAGGTGTGGGAAGCATTTCTCTCCTGTTTTCTTTGACTGGCCTAATAATTAAATCAACATTAAAACAAATTAACAGGAGAAAAAACATTAAATTTAAAATTTTTAATATTTAATTTTGCATGTGTGCGATCCCCACACCAAATATGAGAGTCAAAAAGTGACCAAAGGAGGCAGCTTATATATATTTTGACGAGAAAACAGTATATGTGTGAAGGATGGAAGACTTGAGAGGACAGAGGGGTTTGAGTTTGGGTCAGTGAAGAAGTGACAAGTCTTGTTTGTAGGCTCTAAATTCCCTGTCTCTGGTGATAAGAGAGTAAATGTAAATCATTGCCAATTGATATTAATGTGAATACTGTTGTTCTGTTTTTCTATTAAATACTGTTCTTAATAACTGTTCCTTTACAACTTAAACTTTATAAATTGGGCATCTCGGCTTTTAAAAAAATAATAATTTTATCTACTATAATGCTATAAGAACCTCAAAGGAGATGGAGTCCTTTTTTACAATAACATAGAGAATATCTCTCTATTTACCCCCAACCTCCATTTTTGCTGCTTCTGTACACTTGTCAATAGGACCTTATCTGTTCTTCAGAATGAGGGGAGGAAGAGAGCTCCACAGGTTGATTTGAAGATTAATGGGTGCAATACAAAGCTAGAGCTGCTGATCCCGGGGGTGTCTGCTTCCGCAACTGGGGCAGAGGAAGAAGGAATAGAGGATCCGACAAGTTCTCTACATCCAGAGATCCCTGTCCCCGGTACCTATCCCTCATAGGCCAAAAGAAGAAGTTCAGATAGCTTTGTGTAAGATGACATTCTGAAATAAAATAAAACACAATCATTATTTTTTAAATTTACATAGGCTCTAAAGTAAAATAAAATAAAAAGATTTTTTTTGAAGAAGAATAGACCAAGCCTCAAATACATTAATTTTGTAGGGGACAGTCATTCATTTATTCAATAAATGTTTTTAAATATCATACAGAAGCTGAACAGTGTTAATAGATAGCAAGGTAGAAATATTGTGAACAAGACAGAAATGAGACCCACATTTATAGACTATGAGTTAGAGCAGCAGCTTTTTAATTAATTTATTCATTCATTTACTACTTCCATATTTCTGTGATGTTGGATTATTCATAGGCTAATACTGGTACGTGGGAAGAATATGAACAAACCTGATATAATTCACTAACAATACATTCTGTTTGAACAAATTTATTAAACTCATTAAAAAAATGGAATCATAGAAGAATAAGTTAACTAGACAGTGGTGCAGGGGTCGCTTTGCCCAGGGTATCTTACTGGGGCCCACCCATGAAGAGAGAGGAGCTGTATAAAAAGACCCGACCATTTTTTTTTTTGCAAGTGAACTTATTAATACTCTTTCTGGTTTAGAAAGAAGATTCATGTCAATAATGACCGCTCTTTACATTCCACTTAGGTTCAATGAGAAGCAGTGAAAACCATCTAGAGGCTGTATTGGTGAAATTATAGGAAACTATGTCTAAGTACCTGAACATTAGCTCCCTGAACCTTTCAGTAAATAAAGGTACTTTGGGGTAAAAAACACAGTTTCAGTCAGAACATAATTTAGTCCCAATTGTTTTTTTCAGGGCGCCTTTCACATCCTTATTCCTTAAGCTGTAGATCAGTGGGTTCAGCATAGGGATGAAAACTGTGTAAAACACAGAGGCTATTTTGTCCGTGTCCATAGAGTAAATTGAACTGGACCGAATATACATGAAAATTAATGTCCCGTGAAATATAGCCACAGCAGTTAAGTGGGAGGCACAGGTGGAGAAGGCTTTGCGTCTCCTCTCGGCCGAGTTCATTCTAAGGACGGTGGTTATGATGTAGCTGTAGGAGAGGAGGACAGTGACCATACTGCATCCTATTACACAGCTACTGGAAATGAGCAGCGTTATTTCACTGATGCTTGTATCCGAGGAGGAGAGGGCTAGTAAGGGTGGGACGTCACAGAAAAAGTGATTGATGATATTGGAATTGCAGAATGACAGTGTAACTGTGCAAGAGATGAAGATTGTCATGTCCACCAAACTTTCAATGTACACAATAGCCAAAAGCTGGAGACACTTCCTATTGGACATGGCAGTTGGGTAAAGAAGTGAGTTGCAAAAGGCTACATAGCAGTCATACGCCATGGCAGCCAACATAAGACATTCCACATCTGCAAAGATCCCAAAAAAGAACATCTGAATGAAGCATAAATGATATGGAATCCTCTTCTGTTCAGATAAGAAGTCGGCCAGCATCCTGGGAGAGACCGTGGAGGAGTTGCAGACATCACAGAAAGACAGACTGCTCAGTAAATAGTACATGGGCGTGTGGAGTCTGGGGTCCAGGTTGATGAGCAGGATCATGCCTAGGTTGGCGATCACAGTGATGCCATAAACCAGCAGGAAGAGCACAAAGAGCCCCTGCTGCACATCCTGTCTGCCAGAAAGTCCTAAGAGTATGAAGTCAGTGAACACAGTGCAGTTCTCACCAGTCATCCCTCAGGTCTGGGGGCCCCTGGGTGTGGAGGAAGGAAGTGACAATGGAGTATTAACATCATCTTACTATCTTAAGTCTGGTCTTGTCTATTTTTCAGTAACTTGTAAAAGAGAGAAACAGTGGTAAATCTTGTGTTCAGGTAAAATGAGTCTTCTGGAAATATATGTAAGTTAACAGAAATCGGTAAAGTGATAATGATAACAGTATAGCTTACATATGTGTGACATACTCTCATCTAAGGCAAATGATGTGATTTCCATATCATCCAGTGTAGGGTTATGGGTATTTTTCTACTTCTATTTTATAGATTAAAAAATTGATGTCTTTAGAATTGAAGAAGTTGTTCTTACATTTAGTTGATTTAGATATCAATGCCTCCTGATAGATCGTTGTTGTTGTTTTAAAAACTTGGTAGAAATATTGTTTTCTCTGTAACAGAGAAGAAATATTAATTGAGAGGTGCAGGTATTGAGTATATTCTTTTTTTTTTTTACAGTATCCAAAATTGTAGAGTAGGTAGAGCTATGGGAGCTTCCAGGATATAACATCCCCCTTTTTCCCATTATCTCCTCATCCTATTCAACCTCAATAAACAAGGAGTAATGAAAGTCTGAGATTTATGACCCAGCGGATCACGGAGGGTAATGGTAGATGGAGTTGGGGGGTGTAAGTGTCTCCATGAACAATATATTCGAGTGGACACAGAAATATGCCAGGGTGAACCATGCTCCCTCTGACCGATGCTTAATTACTCAGGGGAGATCATGAGGCATTTTGGTACCTAATGGTAGGGATACTAGTAGCACAGGCGACAGAGGCAAGAAAGAGAGTATAGTTTAGTGTGTGAGTCCCTCTGCTCGCATCTACCAGAATCCACATAATCTATTCACCAACAAATCAGATATGTAATACGCATGATAAAAATACCCATGTCTGAACCCCATAAACTCAGAGCCATTCATGTCTGAACTGTGTGTGTTCCATCTCAATTCTCTAGGTTTACTGTTTTATTTATTTATTTATTACTTTTTAAATCCAGGTCTTCTTGTCTATCTCTGAAATCTCTAACCTTTGCTTTATAAAAGTTGGCCCAATTAAATTTTATATCCCATTGTTTTACTTTACCTGAACTTATTATGTTTTATATAATCACAGACATGTCCTCTCTTCTGTGAGTATATCAGGGAGGTGGAGTTGACGGTAGATGAAAACAGCTAAAGAAAATCTGAATAATGGTCTAGTGATCAGTGTGCTGGTTTCCAAACCCTTGGTGTAACCAACCTCATTTAAATATTCATCCTAGAAGCCCATCTTTAAAGAAATAGTGCTTTCCTTAAAAATGAAGATTTAAAAGAATATATACAAATATAGGTAAGAGCTTAAAATCAAACAAAAATATTTGAGTACTTCCACAATTCATGCTGTCTCCTGTATTCACCATTATGTGTATTTTAAATAGGTAGATAAAAGTACTGTAATGAAAAGTTTGTATAATATTTCATACATGCCCTGTTTTATAACATTCTTTCAGTAGAAAAAGGATAAAAGATCTAAACATATCTAAATTAGACATTATTAAAACAGCAAAAAGCCTTAGTCTCTGCCCCAGGACTACTGACGTTGCATTCAGCTCTATCTGCCGGAGGGTCCAACACTGTCCCCAGACGGACTGAGGGCACAACCCCTCCTCTGTGTTTGCTCCCTGGGTGTTGAAACACTTGGACTTTCAGAAATAAGTGACAGATATAATATTTCATCATTTGATATTTCATATAGGGAAGATGACTGAAAAAGAAATACTGACCTTTTAACAATTGTTCTTACATGTCTGTCTACTGTCCAATATTATACTTATTGAATGTAGTAAAATGATGCCGATCAATAAGTATTCTTAATTCTCAGTTCACCAATGCCGATACCAGCATTTTGTGTTAATTCCATGTTACAAAGCCAATACACACCTACTGAAACTCACATTTGCACACACATACACAAACACAATTCCATTATAAACATTCACAATGTAAATATTTTTGAAAAAGAAAAGCAAAAAAACCCCTCGAAACAAAAAAAACCCCAAAGCTGACCAGAATCACACTACCTATGGATAACTATATTTTGTTGTCCATATTATTGGATTTTTAATTTTTAAGCACAGTGATGTCTAAAGAAATATACTTTATGTCTATATGCAAGTATTATGAATACAAGTCATGCATTCCTTTGTACTCATATGAATTAATTTCTTCAATCTACTTTTTCTGCTAATAGGCACTTAGTTTATAAAAACTCTAACATGAGTAAAATTATACATACTTTTTTTTTTTTGTATTTTTCTGAAGCTAGAAACTGGGAGAGACAGTCAGACAGACTCCCGCATGCGCCCGACTGGGATCCACCCGGCATGCCCACCAGGGGGCGATGCTCTGTCCACCAGGGGGCGATGCTCTGCCCCACCGAGGGGTCGCTCTGCCTGGACCAGAGCCACTTTAGCGCCTGGGGCAGAGGCCAAGGAGCCATCCCCAGCGCCCGGGCCATCTTTGCTCCAATGGAGCCTCGGCTGCGGGAGGGGAAGAGAGAGACAGAGAGGAAGGAGAGGGGGAGGGGTGGAGAAGCAGATGGGCGCTTCTTCTGTGTGCCCTGGCGGAGAATCGAACCCGGGACTTCTGCATGCCAGGCCGACGCTCTACCACTGAGCCAACTAGCCAGGGCATACTTTTATCATATCAATTTTTTAAAAAAAATGAATTATAAAAATGGTGTTTGTTTATGTATTTATTGTGATTTGTAGAAAACATTTATTCAAGCTGGGGACAGTGAAACAAGGAAGGGCCCGGGAGAGAGGAGGCTACAGAGAGCCCAGGCGGGGCTGCTCTGGCTCACTGAGCAGTCAGAGAAAAGGGGCCTCGGGGACAGGGTCAGGGGTGAGCCCGGGACGAGCTGCCGCTGCCCACCGCGCCCCTGGCTGCAAGTCTCATGGGGTCCCTTAGAGCTTAGCAGAAAGAAAGGGGCAAGGAAAATGCGCCTGGGGGAAAGGATGCCTAGTGAGGATGGGGGGAAGGCGCAGGCATGTTCCTGGGAGGGAGAGCACTAAGAAGGGTGTTTAAAAGCAAAGAGATTGACCTTCAATAAAGGACATTTTGGCCTTTTTGCCACAGTCAGATAGTCAAATTATCTAATTGTTAACACATACTGTAATATCTTTCATATATTTCCCGTTGGACTTGTCTCTAACAACCTCATAGTATGAAACAGAATTTGAAAACCAGACGGACGGGTTTCCATCTGAGTCTCTTTGACATTGTTTCACTGAAGTCATAGACATTGTTCCATAGATCACTGAATACAGTGCAATGAAACAAATGTCTTAAAATACAGCTCTCTTAAATACTCTTTAGAATATTATTGTGTGTTAAAGTGACATTTAAAATTTCACAGAGTTAATGGCCCCTCGACTCCTAGATTCTGAAAGAACTGAGAGACCACTCGAGTCCGACGTCTAAAGCAAGGTGGCGCTGGTCAAGGGCCGTCGAAGCAAATCGGACTGGCTGCAACATTGGGAGGTGACCTGTTTTATTTACATCAGCTGATCGATCAACTATGACCACTGATGATGTGCAGAGAGTGATGTAGAGGGCAGCTGCATGACATGCTTCCAGGAAACAGTGCCAAAAAAAGGAACTGGTGTCCTTTGATGCTGTACAACCTGGAAGCTTTGGGGGATAATCTGTACATTGTCCATTCATTGAGTAATAGTTTATGTTGAGTTTGAATCATTTCTGTATACTTACAAATATAGATTGGTTGTGTTCCTTAAACATGAGGTGTTGATCAAAATTCCAAAAAGTGTATAATAATTGTGGGCATTAGCTGCACATCTTGAGCATTATTAAAATTAATTTAATTGCCTGAGATCTGTAAAGGCAGAATTTGTTTAAACAACAAGAAAGATCAGATGTGTAAGGCAGGTAGAGTTTGTGCATTCCAAAAGTTCAGGAAGTTTCATGTTTCTTCTGAAACCTCACCTGGAGTAAACAGAAACAGATTTGCTGTTATTTTTGCTCACTTGTTTTTTTTTTTGTTTGTTTGTTTTTGTTAGGGAGTCTCCCCTAGCTTCTAAAGGTAGCATAATCTCAGGCAAAATTCAATGAAATTAATATATTTTTAATTTTTGAAAAATTGATTTTAGTGACCAGTTTTAATGTCCTTTCATAACGGATTGCTGTTTGTATGATAATGCCAATACCAAAACACTAAATGGACTCCTGTGGTGGGATATATTGTTAAGGCAAATCTCAAACCACCTAAGTAGTTTTCCACCAGGTAGATTGCAAGCAGTGCTGTATCGGTGGGACCTGGGGGCTTTGCTACCATTCTCGACTTCTCTGGTGTATATTGGAGGAGGAGACATTATCCTTGGTTGCCTTCTGTTTCCTTCCATACTCATACTCATTTTCCCCTCAGGGGCTCTGTCTACAGGGATGCCAATTTCTTTAGGCTATATTCCCTTTAGGCAGGATCCAAACTTTAACTTGGTAAACATGGAAACCCCTCTGGACACGTAGTCTAACTCTGATTCCCCATTAAATTTGGAGCATGGGTAGCAATATATTGCTGGAAATTGGTTAATATAAATAAATTCTTTCCCAAAGGATTTATTTTCTAATAGAACAGCTTTCTTTACAATAGAATTTAAGACATTAGAGACAAACAAGTGAGAAAAAATTCTATATCTGCATGGCCTTCCTGATATCACTGATACCCCTAAGCATAAAACTGCATAGACAACTATCTACTTATAGTCTCCTTCTTTCAAGTAATGGTTGCCTGTCCCTGAGATGTAGACCACTATCACATAATTTCAAAGCGTGATAATGCTACTAAGGAAAACCAGGTTTAGTAAGGCTTCCTGTTGCAAGAAACAAGGAAAGTAAGGACTATGGGTTGCTAAAAATATTTCTGTTCTATAAGTAAGGTAGTATTTTGGTAAATATAAGCTAATCATTTATTAAAATATTCTATAAAAATTGTATGCTATATTAATTAAAAAAGTATCTGTTCAAATTGTATTATGTACAAAAAACTCATAGAGATTTAAAAATTAATAATAAAATCATGCAGTTGTCTATAATATGATGGTAAATAGTCTTTGTTATTCTAAAACCTTATTTTAGTTATATATATAATATATATAATCAACATATATATTAGAAAAACTTTTGCTATCTTTTTTTTTTTTTTTTTTTTTTATTTTTCTGAAGCTAGAAACGGGGAGAGACGGTCAGACAGACTCCCGCATGCACGCGACCAGGATCCACCTGGCACGCCCACCAGGGGGCGATGCTCTGCCCACCAGGGGGCGAAGCTCTGCCCCTCCAGGGCGTAGCTCTGCCTCGACCAGAGCCACTCCAACGCCTGGGGCAGAGGCCAAGGAGCCATCCCCAGTGCCCGGGCCATCTTTGCTCCAATGGAGCCTCGGCTGCGGGAGGGGAAGAGAGAGACAGAGAGGAAGGAGAGGGGGAGGGGTGGAGAAGCAGATGGGTGCCTCTCCTGTGTGCCCTGGCCGGGAATCGAACCCTGGACTTCTGCACGCCAGGCCGATGCTCTACCACTGAGCCAACCAGCCAGGGCCACTTCTGCTATCTTATACATAAATTTATCTATTAAAAAAGCAAGTGAAAACAGAAATAAAAGCATTCCTGCCACAAAACCTTAAAAAATATTATAACAAGCATATCAGACACAGCTTGTGAGCTTTTAACATAAATAGATATCCAATAAGATAGTTTTGTATGTTTTTCCAAAGGAAAAGAAATGACAATGATTTTGCATAAAAGTTAATAAATAGAAATTATAATTTTGCTGTTGGGGTATATGGTTTAGTGTTGACTGACACCTGACTCACCTTTATAGAACTATTCTAACACTCTTTATTACTGGCTTGCTACATCATTTATTACCTATCTGTGTGACTGACCTTTGCATAGAACACATTTCTTGAAAACAAATGAGACATGATTAAAAATTAAAAACAATAGACATTAGTGCATATATTTGCACATCTTTGTATTTTAAGTTGTTTTCCATTAAAATAAAAATGAGAGGTAAAATGGATGTTCCTTAGACATATAGAATTTTGTCTTTTCTATGTACACATTGTGTATGTGTTTGCTGATACAGGAAAACTTTAATGTAGATGGTGTCTACATTTTTTTCTAGGTGTATGTTATAGTAGGTGGTCCATATAAACTTGGATTTACACATATCAGTATTTATAATGTGTTATCTCTATTATTTGATAAAAAGCAAATATTAAATTAGCATGTACAATGATATCTGTGCACAGTGGTAAAAATGTTTTACTTATCAACTTTGATTACAATATAAATTAGAGAAATATTCAATTTCTTGATACTAATGACAAATGAGGTCAGACAAATTCACACAGATCTAACAAAGAAATACCCTTGGCCATTAGATTGAAGAATTTCTCTGAGAAAGCAGTTATCAAATGATACATTTACAATTTACTCAATACTTGTTTCCTTATTTTTGCGAAAAAAGTTTCATCTAGCCCCATATTTAATTGAGCCATTCAGAAACCTACCTGAAATGAGCAAGTCTTTCTATCCTTATCTCTGGTATATGAACAATAGGCAGATTGCATTTTATTTCTACCCAGTGACTGTTGAGACTTAACTCTCTAAAGCCTCTGCCTTCATTCTTCTGTTATGAGAGCATAATTAATTACATTCTGGTTCTGAATTTTCCCCTGTGAATACTGCAACGACTCTAGCAATGGTTGAAATTTTAATTCTTCACTCTTCTCACCAAGTTGATCAATGTCGGAAATTTACCAGGATTTATTTTAATGTTATGCTTCAAGGCTCCCGTGGATCTATATTCTCCTCCAGTGAAACCAGATGTCTGATGAGATTTAAATAAATACTCAATGATTTTTATCTTCTTTTTGCTTTGCTAGCAATCTTTTAAAAATTTTCTATTTTTCAATTACAGTTTACATTCACTATTATTCTGCATCAATTTCAGAAGCATAGCATAGTGGCTTATCTCTTTTTTATTCATCCTGTTATTTCCATTTCTAAAACATCTCTTCACCTTTCATTTAGAAATGTGGTAATCTCACATATTGCTACTTTTTTATTTACTTATTTATTTAACTTATTGGAGGGTGACTTTGGTTCATATAAACTATACAGATTTCAGTGTATAACTCAATAAAACATCCTCTGCATACTACATTGTGTGTTCAGTGCCCACAATAAAGTCTCCACCCCATTTACCCCCTTTGCCCCTCCCACAGCCCCGCCTCCTCCTTTCACTCTAGCTATCCTTATGCTGTTGTCTGTGTCCCTGTGTTTTGTACGTATGTGTTTTTGTGCTTAATCCCTTCACCTTTTCCTCATCCAGCCCCACAACCCGCTTCCCCTCTGACAGCTGTCAGTCTGTTCTAAGTATCTAGGTTTCCATTTCTATTTTGTTTGTTAAATTATTTTGTTCATTAGATTCTACAAATAAGTGAGATCATATGGTATTTGTCTTTCTCTCATTGATTTATTTCACTTAGCATAATAGTCTCCTGGTCCATCCAGGCTGTCTCAAAGGATAAGATTTCCTTTCTTTTTTTTTTTTTCCCCCGCTGAGTATTATTACAGTGTGTAAATGAACTGCAGTTTTCTTTATCCACCTATCTAGTGATGGGCCCTGGGGCAGTTTCCAAATCTTGGCTATTGCAAAAAAATACTGCAATGAACATAGGTGTGTATATATTCTTACAGATTAGTGTTCTGATTTTCTTCAAATATATTTCCAGAAGTGGAATCATTGGGTCAAAAGGCAGTTCCTGTTTAATTTTTTGAGGAAACTTCATACTCTTTCCATAGTGGCTGCACCAGTTTGCATTCTCACCAACAGTGCAGGAGGCTTCCCTTTTGTCCACACCGTTGCCAGCCATTGTTGTTTGTTAATTTATTGATGAGCGCCATTCTGACAGGCATGAAGTGATATCTCATTGTGGTTTTAATTTGTATCTCTGATCAATGACGTTGAGCATTTTTTCATATGTCTTTTGGTCATCTGCCTGTCTTCTTTGAAGATGTGTGTATTCAGATCCTTTGCCCATATTTTAATTGAGTTGTTTATCTTCTTAGTGATATATGAGTTATATGATTTCTTTACATGTTTTAGAAATTAATCCCTTATCAGATTTATCATTGGTGAATATATTCTCCCATTTAGTGGGTTGCCTTTTTGCTTTGTTGATAGTTTCTTCTGTTGTGCAAAAGTTTTTTAGTTTGATGTAGTCCCATTTGTTTATTTTTTCCTTTGTTTCTCTTGCCTGAGGAAATATATTAGCAAAATATTGCTACTGAAATTTTACAGCCCATGTTTTTCTGTAATATGGTTTCATGACTTACATTTAAGTCTTTAATTCATTTCGAGTTTATTCTTATATAAGTTGGTGGGCTAGTTTTATTTTTTCATGTATCTGTTTAATTTTCCCAACATCATTTATTGAAGAGATTGTCTTTACTCCTATTGTATGTTCTTGCCTCCTTTGTCAAATATTAATGGAACATAAAGGCATGGGTTTATTTCTGTGCTCTCTACTCTGTTCCATTGATTTATATGCCTATTCTTCTGCCAATGCCATGATGTTTTGATTGCTATGTCCTTGTAGTATAGTTTGATATCAGGTAGTGTGATAAAAATTTATAATAATGAAATTCTGAAGTGTCATAAATCAAATCTAATGGTGAATAAACTTGATCTTAGAAAATATTTGATATGTAATTTACATATAAAGAATACTTAAATGGGGAGATAAACAGATAAATTTAAAAAGATACTCCTGGCATCTGGGCCTAAAAACCAGAAAATTATCAGAGTCATCAAAATCTTCAACATGTTATCTCCTAATTACTTAATATTTTACCCTAAGGGAGTAATTACATTCTTGGGTTTTATCATGGCATATTATCTTTATATGTATTTTTGGAACCATACAAAAGTAAATGCCTATAATAGATACTATTCTATTGAACAACACACTTGTGCAATCCATCCATGTTGTTGTATAGAGTTGCAGTACATTCATTCTCATTGTTGTAAATTTTACTTTGTACAAATAGACCATCTTTTATATATCTACTTTAATGTAGAAAGGCAGTTATTTTTATTATTGCTATTATCAATAATGTTATGGTGATGAAGTCATTTATCTTGAGAATAAGATGAAGATACGTTTGTGCATGTATGTGCATAAAATTCAGATTTAGTAAATATCATCATAAGTTCTTCAAGAAGTTCGCCAGTCCATACATTAGTTATCACAATAGTTAAATGAGACCAGTTTGATATTCTTGGGGCAACTATGCAATCATCTCTGTCATCATTGTCACTTCCATTTCAGGTAAGATTTACCTGGAGATGTAATGTGCTGTTTTGTTGTAAATATATTTGCAACCATATGTTATTTGTTTAAATCTCCCAAAAGATAGGAGTGGGTCTATGCATGGATAAATTCAAATCAACATAGATACAGGTTGTGGTAGCTGAAATATGTAATGAAGGTTATCTAGTTTAAGCCCCTCTTTTTACAGAGTGGATATGATGCTCAGAGAGAAAAAAATGATTTGTTAAAGGTCACAGTTATGTGACTTGAGACAAGATATTCAGGCTCAATATCATTGTCATTTTTTCTCCAGTTCACAACATGTTTCTACAGAGTATTTCAAGCTTGGTTAAGTTTGCTGCCTCTTAGGGTTGAGCCACATACTCAGAGATATAGTGAGAATTATTAGTTTTGAATTAACTAATTTCTCCAACCAGCATTTTATTACTCCGGAGCTAATTGCTTGTATTATTATACATGGGCCCTACATGTCATCCCTGGTTGCACTAACGCTTAGGGATACCAGAGAAAACATAAGGAGCTCTGCTGAAGGAATTCACTCATACCATTAACTCATTCTGCACAGTTACTGAAGAAGACTATGCTCTCGGAACCAGAGCTAGAAACTAGAGCACAAAAATGATGATGGTGTGGTCAGCTTCTGGGAAATGATGAACAGACAATGATTGCTGGAAAGTCTGAAGAAAATGCTAAACCCAAAGGTGAATTTGAGTAGAGGGGGAGAGGAGTAACTAGAGAGGAAAGCTTTCTGACAGTCAAAGTGTATTTTGGTTCTGAATCTAGATTACAGGGCCATTTACCGTAATGGAGACTATCTTTCCAAGAAGCGGTTTGTCTATGCATATCAGTGGTGAAGCCGGGTCTGGCCAATGTGGGGTTTCCATAGACAAGAAGGGAATGGTGGCCTGAGGGTGATGAGGACCAAGTGCTTTGTCCTAAGTGCTGAGCAAGAAATGTCAACAGTGCATGAGTTTATCACAAAAAGGAAATATTGGTTCCTTGAAGCTAAGTTTGCCATTAGAGCCAAGGCTCTTGGAATAGGGACAAACAGAATAACATAAAATGAGGTATTCTGGGGCTAATTATCCAAATGAATTTCTTGGTAATGTGATGTCTGGAACATAGATGACTGAAGTGGGTTGAGGCATCAGGCCTGGACTTGGGAATGGTTGGCCAGCGTAGTTAGCCATGAAGAAAACTCCGCTCAGGTTTATCCAAGAGTGCGCGTAGGGTCAGGATAAATGTGTCCTAAGGTAGATGGCAGGGAGCTCCAAACATCACTTGAGTTAGAAACTGCAGCTCAAATCTGACAGATTGGATGAGCAAGTTCTAAATGTGGTAGTGGTAGAACTTGCAGACTCCAAGACTAAATCTTATAACATATTGCCATAAATGGCACTATGGCTGTAGTCCTTGATGGGAACTTAGTTGGCTTTTTATTATCTTAGAAACTTTCTTAATCAATCACAGTGTTTTATATATATTATGTAAAAAGAATGAGGACGTAATTGAAAAAGCTTTATAATTTATTACTCTGTCCTCCAGAAACAAGGAGAGATTCCATATTTTCTACATAATCACAACCTAAAAAGTGAATGAGCCTGACCTGTGGTGGCGTAGTGGCTAAAACATCGACCTGGAAATGCTGAGGTTGCCGGTTCGAAACCCTGGGCTTGCCTGGTCAAGGCACATATGGGAGTTGATGCTTCCGCTCCTCCCCCCCTTCTCTCTCTCTCTCTCTCCACCCCCTCTCTCTCTGTGTCTCTCCCTCTCCTCTCCAAAATGAATAAATAAAAAAAATTTTAAAAAAGTGAATGAATACTCTGAAAATCTGAAATAGTATCAATTTTCATAACTGGATTAATAATTGATAATAAAGCAAACATCATGTACAGTTACTTTAAATTATTAAAATAGATTTTAGCATTACTTAACATCCAACCACTAAGCAATGACCATTATTAAAATGTTTAGGATAGAAGGTGATGGAGGACAATCTGACTTTGGGTGATGGGCATACAACATAATTGAATGACAAGATAACATGGAGATGTTTTCTTTAAACATATGTACCCTGATTTATTAATATCACCTCATTAAAATTAATAAAAGAAATATTTAGAATACAGTTTCAGTTTATTCACAGATACACAGCAACCATTTCAGTCATTGCAAATAGAATACTAATGTACATACTATTTTGTTTTTTATTTTCATTGTACATAAATTTATGTTAATAACTCTGGGTATTTCAGTTGACTTAAACAATTATTTAGTATAGTCCTATGAAGTCCTCTTTTCTGGTGGCCAGTAGAGAAGGTCAAGGTCCTACGCCCCCAACTTCCATTTAGGCAGTTTCTGTACAGTTGTCAAGAGCATGTATCTGTTCTCTGGAGTGAGGGCAGGAAGGGGAATCCACAGTCTGATGTGAGGACTGTGAAGTGGGATATAAACCTAGAGCTTCTGATCCTGCTGATCCTTGGCAGAATGATGAGAAATAGAGGAACGGACGAGTTCTGCACATCAAATGATCCCTGTCTCTGATACCTACTCAGCCTAAGCCAAGAAAGAAGCGCAGGTGGGTTTTGTGTAAGATGACAGACTAGAACAAAATAAAACATAGAAAGTCTTTTTTCTTTTTCATTGACAGAGGCTCCCTTTCCCATTAGTGTCTCAAGGAACACATATTCATTCAATAAATGTTTCTAAATGACATCCTGAAAATGAGCATTGTAAACAGCATTGTAGAAATAATGGTGAACAGAGCAGGCAAAGGACTTACATTTATGGATATTTGAGTTAGGCAGAAGGATTTTAACTTATTTGCTACTTATTATTTCTAAGTGTTATGATGAAAAACTTAAAGGATAATTATACGGAAGGTAAATTTAATTGATATGAGGGGAGATGTTACTATTCCCATATCTCTCTGGGACATACCAAGTAATAAAACAGAGTGGTATAAAGAGACCGTCTTGGCAAAAAAACAGAATAAATCTAATAGCACTCTTCCTTACGTTGAAGAGATTAAGTTTAGTAATGACTGTTTCCTACACTCAGTTTAAACCCAAAGATAGGTAAAGAACTATCCAGAACTGTACTTGTGAGACCACAGGACACTGTTTCACAGAACCTGGACTTTAGCTCTTACCATCTCTAGATAAAAACATTGTGGGGAGCACACTTTCATCCAGAACATAATTTAGTGTCAATTGCTTTTTTCAGGGCACCTTTCACATCCTTATTCCTTAAACTGTAGATCAGTGGGTTTAGCATGGGGATGACAACGGTGTAGAAAACCGAGGCCATTTTGTCTGTGTCTGTGGAGTAACTGGAATTGGGACGGAAATACATGAACAAGAGTGTGCCGTGAAATATAGCCACAGCAGTTAAGTGGGAGGCACAGGTGGAGAAGGCTTTGCGTCTCCCCTCGGCTGAGTTCATTCTAAGAACGGTGGTTATGATGTAGCTGTAGGAGAGGAGGACAGTGACGATGCTGGACCCCACAACACAGCTACAGGAAATGACCGATGCTATCTCACTGCTAGTAGTATCTGAGGAGGAGAGGGCTAGTAAGGGTGGGATGTCACAAAAAAAGTGATTGATGACATTGGAATTGCAAAATGATAATGGAAAAGTACAAGAAGTGAAGACTGTTACATCGAGCAAACCTGCGATATAGGCAATGGCCACGAGCTGGGTGCAGAGTCTCCTGGACATGACAACTGTGTAAGAAAGTGGATTACAAACGGCTACGTAACGGTCATACGCCATGACAGACAACATGACACATTCGACAGCTGCAAAGAACCCAAAAAAGAACATCTGAACGAAGCATAAATGATATGGAATCCTCTTTTGTTCAGATAAGAAGTCGGCCAGCATCCTGGGAGAGACCGTGGAGGAGTAGCAGACATCACAGAAAGACAGACTGCTCAGGAAATAGTACATGGGCGTGTGGAGTCTGGGGTCCAGGTTGATGAGCAGGATCATGCCTAGGTTGGCGATCAGAGTGATGCCATAAACCAGCAGGAAGAGCACAAAGAGCCCCCGCTGCACATCCTGTCTGCCAGAAAGTCCTAAGAGTATGAAGTCAGTGAAGACAGTGCAGTTCTCACCAGCCATCACTCAGGTCTGGGGGCCCCTGGGTGTGGAGGAAGGAAACGGAGGTGGAAGGTTAACCTCATCTCTCTTAGTAGTTAAACTGATGGTCCTTTCTTGTTTTCAGTAATAATAAGAAGAGCCCAACAGCACAATTCTGCCTTTAACATACTGATTCTCCTGGAATATTTTCAATTCAGTATAAATTGGTAAAATTATTATAATACAGCTTATATTTTATAGCACTGTATAGAGTTTGTAGGACATTTTAAATCATGTTATTTACATACCAGCCTATGTAATATTTTTTAATTGTTGCTTCATCTATCTTGTAGATTAAGAAATTGATGTCCTCAGAGTCAAGCAAGTAGTTGTTATAATTATTGCTCCAGCTGTCCCACATCTTGTTACAAGGTGGTTTCTTTTCTTGATATAGTTTAAGTGTTGTTATATGCTGCAATAAAGAAGCATACTGAAGTGAGAGATACAGGCAATGAACCTATTTCTGTTTTCCCCCCATTATCCAATATTGTAGAGCAGGCAGATATTTTTTTTTCTTGATATGACATGTCCCCACTTTTCCATTATCCCTTTATCTTAGGTAGCCTCAGTAAACAGAGGATGGAGCCAGTCTGTGATCCAGGACTCCCGAGGCATGGAGGGGTGGCTTAAGACTGGGTTTCAAGGGTCTCCATGAGCGATACATTATAGTGTCCAGCCTGGAATATGCCAGGGCTGATTGCTCTCCCTCTGACTGCATTGCTCAGGGGAGAATATGAAGAATATTTGGCACCTGACTGTAGGCATCCCGGTAGCATATGTGACTGAGAGAGAAGAAATGGAGTATGGATTACTGTATGAGCTTCCCTGTTGCAACCTGGTAAAATCCACCCAATCTATTCACCAACAGATCAAATATGCGAGACACTAGATGAACGTCCTTATGTGTCCACAGTGCCATAACCTCATGGAATTTATATGTGAACTGTGCCCTACCTTAATTCCTTAGAAATTGTAATATTGCTTTTATTATTATTTTTTGTTTGCCTTTCTCTTAAATATCTCTAAAATCTGCTTTCCTTTGGTTAAAAAGAATTGGTCCTTTGGAGGCCAGTTGAATTGTATGTTCCATTATATTTACACAAACCAGGCTTATCATATATAATATAATGCATGACCTCTTCTGCTCTTTGGGAATATAAGAAAAATAAAGTTGAATGTGGAACAAAGAATTGCATCTGAATAATGACGTAGGCATCAATATGCAGGTCTCTAAAACAGGGTGTCAACTCATCTAATTATCTGTGCTTATAGACACATCTTTAAACAAAATTTTTTATTTCAAAATGTAAAAGTACAGGTAAGAGATTCAAAACAAAACAAAAAGCTTTCCAACCACCTTCACAATCCAAACTTACATTTTATTGTATTCCCTGCCACTTATGTATGTCTTTAAAACAGATTGATAAAAGTAATTAAAATAAAGGTTTGTATAATATTTCACACCCTCCATTGGTTTTTTATCACATGCTTTCTTGCAAGTAAAGATACAATACTGTAGAAATCTAAAATATAAATTAGGAAACTCACAGGAAATATCTGTCCCTGATCCAGAACACTGACATCGCTGCATCCAGTCTGTTGCCGGAGAGTTCAGCCCGGCTCCTCTCTGACCCGGATTATATAACCATCTCTGTGTCTGGGTCTGGGTGTTAAACACTTGGTCTCTCAAGAATAAGTGTCAGATATAATTATATATGTCATCATCTGTTATTTCCTACTGGCTTGGTGATTGAGAAATAATTTAACTTTGGATGATGGTCACACAACGCAATTAGCAGTTCAAATGCTATAGAGCTGTTTACCTGAAACCTACCATATGTGTTCTTGTAGACCAACATCACTCCATTAAATTTAACTTCTAAATAAAAAAAATGATGTTATTTTTTCCCTCTATATCTCACTGCCTAATATACTCATTTAGCAATAGTTAAATGACTGCATTGAACATTCTTATTTCCAGCTCATGAGTCCTTACATAGGCATTTTGTTTTCATTCCATAATCTAGAAAACAACCACCCATGTTACACTTGAGTAGAAGTTATTTTAAGTGAGCCAGTGCATGAATGGTAAATGAATGAGAAAGCCTGAGACATTGCTGTACATTATTGTAGACTTTATAAATACTGTGCATTTTGGCTACAGTAAATTTATTTGAAAAACATAAGAATAAATTAAGCACGAAAGAAAATGATACAATCAAGAGACGTGGTAAACACAAGACAGGTCAGGTTGCTGCCAGTGTAGCAAAGCATATGGTTTTACAGCAATGTATTTTTTATAAATAGAAAGAGTACACTCTATGTAAGAATAAAAAGCATAGTTTCACTATCACATGCACAAGTAACACGGTCATTTACAATATTAGCATTATCAAATATTATGCATGGTACATAATTATATGTGCTGTCCTTTTATACACTAGCAACACAGTAGGTTTGTTTACACCAGTATTACATCAAACACATGAGAAATGCATTGTGCTATGACATTGCAATGGCTACAGTGTCACTAGTTATAGGAATTGTGCAGCTCCCTTGTTATATGTGTGGTCCATCATTGCCAGAAATGTTGTTATTTGGTGTGTATGTGCAGAGGTTAAAATATATAATAATAAAATTCTGAAGTATAATAATCTAATGCTGAATAAACTTGCTCTTAGAAAATGTTTTTTTTTTTTTACAGGGACAGAGAGTCAGAGAGAGGGATAGATAGAGACAGACAGACAGAAATGGAGAGAGATGAGAAGGATCAATCATCAGTTTTTCATTGTGACACATTAATTGCTCATTGATTGCTTTCTCATATGTGCCTTGACCATGGCCTTCAGCAGACCGAGTGACCCCTTGCTTGAGCCAGCAACCTTGGGTCCAAGCTGGTGAGCTTTTTTTTTTTTGGCTCAAACCACATGAGGCCGCACATAAGCTGGCGACTTCAGTATCTCGAACCTGAGTCCTTCCGTATCCCAGTCAGATGCTCCATCCACTGCGCCACCACCTGGTCAGGCAGAAAATGTTTTTGATATGCAATTTACATATAGTGAGTACTTAAAAGGGGAGATATACAGATAAATTAAAACAAATACCCTGGAACCAAGACCTAGACCAAAAACCAGAAAATTACCAGAACCACCAAAGCCTTCTACATGTTGTCTCTGAAATTATTTAATCTCTTATCCTAAAAAAGTAATTACACTCATTTTATTATGACCTATTACTTTCATATTTTTAGACCAGTACATAAATAAATTCCTGTATCAGATACTGTTTTATTGAACAGCACACTTGTGCATTCCACCCATGGTGTTGCATGGAGTTACAGTGCATTCATTCTCATTGTTGTAAATTTTATTTTGCACAAATAGACCATCATTTATTTACTTTACTGTTGATAGGCACTTATTTTCCCTTTTTCTATTATCAATAATGTTATTATAAACATTCTTTTTCTCTGTTCAAATTAAATGTATTTTGAATTTTCTCATAATTGAGAAACTGAACATTCAGTAATTTGCATAGTGTTTACTTCCAGGTGACTTCTTCATTGGGTCTCAATTCACAATTAAGTAACAAACACTTATTTGGGAAAGCAGGTGGTTTTTCATCATCTTTTCCATCTAGATAAACTCTAAGGACAGATCCTATGCAGACAAGTCTATGTACTGAGTTTTCATGCACAATCTGGATTAAATTCATCATGAATGCCATGGTCCTGGTGCCAGCAACAACTGCTAACACTAACATTCTTGTATGTGTCTCTTGGAGGCACTGGAGTCACTTATCTTGATTATGAAACCGGGAGTTGAATATATATTTTTGCACGTGTATAATGTATAAAATTCAGATTTAGCAAATATCACCATACATTTTCCCAAAGTATGCCAATCCAATCTTTGACTATCACTGTTAATAAAATGAATCCGGTTTGATGACATTGGAGCTTCTGCAACTCTGCAATCATCTCTGTCATCATTGTCACTTCCATTTCAGGTTAAATTTACCTGGAGAGGTAATGTGTTGTGAATATATTTGCAAACATCTAGTTTATTTTTTAAAGCTCCCAAAAGATAGGAGTGAGTCTATGCATTGATAGAATCATATCAACGTAGATATAGAAAGTGGCAGCTGAAATACACAATGAAGGTTATCTAGTTTAAGCCCCTCTTTTGACAGAGTAGATATGATGCTCAGAGAGGAAAAATGATTTCTTGAAGGTCACAGTTAGAGTGAGTTGAGACTAGATATTCACTTTCAATAGTATTGTCATTGCTTCTCCTATTCATAGCATGTTTCTACAGAGGATTTTAAGCTTGGTTAAATTTGCTGCGTCTTAAGGTCGAGGCACACACTCAGAGATATAGTGAAAATTATTAGTTTGAATTAACCAATTTTTTCCAATCAGCATTTTTATCACTCCGGAGCTAATTGCTTGTATTATTATACCCGGGTCCTACTTGTCATCCCTGGTTGCACTAACTCTTAGGGATACCAGTGCCAGAGCAAACATAAGGAGCTCTGCTGAAGCAAGTCACCTACACCAGTGGTCCCCAATCCTCGGGCCGCAGACCAGTACCGGTCTGTGGGCCATTTGGTACTGGTCCGCAGAGAAAGAATAAATAACTTACATTATTTCCGTTTTATTTACATTTAAGTCTGAACAATGTTTTATTTTTTTAAAAATGACCAGATTCCCTCTGTTACATCCGTCTAAGACTCACTCTTGATGCTTATTTTGGTCACTTGATACATTTATCTGTCCCACTCTAAAGGCTGGTCCATGAAAATATTTTCTGACATTAAACCAGTCCATGGCCCAAAAAGGTTGGGGACCACTGACCTACACCATTAACTCATTCTGTGCAGTTACTGAAGAAGACTATGCTCTGGGTCCCAGAGCTGGAAACTAGAGCACAAAAATGATGATAGTATGGTCTGCTTCTGGGAAATGACCCACAGAGAACGATTGCTGGAAAGTCTGAAGAAAATGCTAAACCCAAAGGTGAATTTGAGTAGAGGGGGAGAGGAGTAACTAGAGAGGAAAGCTTTCTGACAGTCAAAGTGTATTTTGGTTCTGAATCTAGATTACAGGGCCATTTACCGTAATGGAGACTATCTTTCCAAGAAGCGGTTTGTCTATGCAGATCAGTGGTGAAGCCGGACTCTGGCCAAAGTGGAGTTTCCATAAACAAGAAGGGAATGGTGGCCTGAGGGTGATGAGGACCAAGTGCTTTGTCCTAAGTGCTGAGCGAGAAATGTCAACAGTGCATGAGTTTATCACAATAAGTAAATATTGGTTCCTTGAAGCTAAATTTGCCATTAGAGCCAAGGCTCTTGGAATAGGAGCAAAGAAAATAACGTAAGACAAGGTGTTCTGAGACTAATTATCCAAACTGATTTCTTGGCAACGTGAGGTCTGGAACTTAGATTACTGGAGTGGGTTGAGGCATCAGAACTGGACATGGGATTGGTTGGCCAGCATAGTTTGCCATGAAGAAAACTGTGCTGAGGTCTCACCAAGAATAATAGTAGAGTTAGGATAAATGTGTCCTAAGGTAGATGGCAGGGAGCTCCAAACATCACTTAAGTCTAGCAACTGCAATAGAAATCTGACAGATTGGATCAGCAAAGTCTAAATAGTGGTGGATCCTGCTGACTCCAAGACCAAATCTCATGATATAATTTGGTAAATGACACTATGGTTTTTCTCAGTAACCATGGTTGTAGTCCTTGGTAGAAACTGAGTTGGTTCTGTATTATTTTAGAAACTGTCTTATTCAACCACACACACACACACACACACACACACACACACACATACACACGTAAGGCATTTATTAACAAAATAAATAGTAACAAAAACAAAAGTTCACAAAAAATTGTGGACTTTTTTTTTTTTTACTTTTATTTTAAGAAAATGATCAAGATGTGAATAAATTTAAGTTAAGAACTGGACTTTGAAGTGAGACAGGCCTGAGATCAAATCTGAAATCTGTCACTTGTTTGTTAGCTGCATTGCTTAGATTACCTAATCTTTTTGAGCTGTTTCCTCATTTTTATTTTTATTTTTTGTATTTTTCTGAAGTTGGAAACGGGGAGGCAGTCAGACAGACTCCCGCATACGCCGGACCGGGATCCACCCGGCATGCCCACCAGGGGGTGATTCTCTGCCCATCTGGGGCATCGCTGTGTTGCAACCAGAGCCATTCTAGCACCTGAGGCAGAGCCACAGAGCCATCCTCAACGCCCGGGCCAACTTTGCTCCAATGGAGCCTTGGCTGTGGGAGGGGAAGAGAGAGACAGAGAGGAAGTAGAGGGGGAGGGGTGGAGAAGCAGATGGGCACTTCTCTTGTGTGCTCTGGCCGGGAATCGAACCCAGTACTCGTGCACGTCAGGCCGACGCTCTACCACTGAGCCAACCAGCCAGGGTCTGTTTCCTCATTTCTTAAATATGGATTTAATCTATTCATGATAATGATATATACATATCTGTATATATCTTTTTATGTAAATCTAAATATACCCTTTATATATATCCACATATATATCTTTTGCATATAGAGAGTATTGGGTGATAAGTGGTGATGGATAAAAACTTGACTTGAGTGGTGAACACACAGTGTGGTGTATACAGATGTGTTGTGAAGTTGGAACCTAAAACCTGTATGATTATGTTAACCAGTGTCACCCTAATAAATTCATATAAAAATAATTTTCTGACCATATGTGAAGGCTATTAAACCATGTCTTTTAAAAAAAGTTAAGAGAAAAATGGTAAGAAATCTGAATAGACATTTTTCTAAAGAAGTCATACAAATGTTCAACAAAAGTGCTCAATACTAATTATTAAGAGAATGCAAATCAAATCCACATTGAGATATCATCTCACACCTGCTAGATTTGCTTATATCAAGAAGACAAGAAACAAGTGTTGGTGAGGATGTTTTTGTGTACTATTTTTGGGAATATAAATTGGGACAACCACTATGCAAAACACTATTGAGGTTGTTTCAAAACCTAAAAGTACAACTGCCATATGATCCACCAATTCCAATTCTAGATATTTTCCAAAGAAATCAAAAACCCTAACTCGAGAAGATATAAATATCCCCATGTTCAATGTAGCATTACTTGGGACAGCTAAGATATAGAAGTAGCCTATGTGCTCTTCAATAGATGAGTGTGTAAAGAAAATGTGGTATATAGATACAATGGCATATTATTCTGCCATGAAAAATAAATGAAATCTAGCCATTTGCTACAACATGGTTGGACCATAAGGGTATTATGCTAACGAAAATAAGTTAGTTAGAGAAAGACTGATACCATATAATGTTATTTATATGTGGAATTGAAAAACAAAACAAATGAACAAAAATAATATAAACTCTAGATGCAGATAACAGATTGGAGGATTGAAGGTTATTAGAGATGGGGTGTGGAAATTTGACAAAATGGGTGATGGAGGTCAAAAGTACAAACTTCCAGTTATAAAATAAATAACTCATGCCGTGTAATATGCAACATGGGGACTATAGTTAATGATACTGTATTATATATTTGAAAGTTGCTAAGAGATATCTTAAAATTTCTCATCACAAGAAAATATTATATTTATGTGTGATGATGGTGTTTCTCTAGACTTATTGTGACAATTATATTGCAATGCAAATATATTATTTTGTATAATTGAAACTAATATATTATATGTCAATTATATCTTAATAAAATGTAAAATATATCTTTCTTCATTACACATGTACATAAACAATGGATGGTAAACCTAATTTTACACAAAATGAATAGGCTTAGTTTTTATAGACATAAATATATTTAATATTTTTAATAAAACCCATTGTTTCTTTCTTTGTGACAGAGACATAGGGAGACACAGAAAGAAGGACAGATAGAGACAGACAGACAGGAAGGGAGAGAGATGAGAAGCATCAATCCTTTTTTGCAGCTCCTTAGTTGTTCATTGATTACTTTCTCATATGTGTCATATGTGCCTTGACTGGGGGACTACAGAATGAGTGATCCCTTGCTCAAGCCAGAGACCTTGGGTTTTAAGCTAGCAACCTTTGGGCTCAAGCTAGTGACCATGGGGTCATGTCTATGATGCCACGCTCAAGCCAGTGACCCCCGCATTTAAACTGGGGAGCCTGCGCTCAAGCCCTATAAGCCTCAAGATGGCAAAATTGGGGTTTTGAACCTGGGTCCTCTGCATCCCAGTCTGATGCTTTATTCACTGCACCACTGCTTGGTCAGACTAAAACCTATTAAGCTGGGGAAAGATTCGAATAGTGATTGAGAAGTTCTGCTATGTGATGAGTCTATGTACATGTAAATTATTTGAGTATAAAAGAAAATATTTAAGACATAATAAAGTATTTTTACTTTTTCTTAAGACTGTGTTCAACAAGTAATGCAAGATAAATAATCAACTGAAAATTGCATGCTTTTAATATGTTGTTTCATTCTTATGATGTTTGAAGTACATAATATTAAGCATACTTTATAAATTAAAGAGATAAATATAATATATATATGGGAAGAGGACCTAAATGTAAAACTTTTATAATCTGATACTCTGTCCTACAAGAACAAGAGGAGAGAGCTCCCATGTTTCTTACATAATAGCATCTAGAATACAAGTGAGTACTCTGAAAACCTGAAATCGTATCATGTTTTTCATAACTAGATGAATAGCTAATCGATAATAGGGCAAACATCACGCAGTTACCTTAAGTTATTAAAATATATTTTAGCCTTATATAACATCCAACCATTAAGCAATAACCACTATTAAAATGATGTATAGAATACAATTTCAGTTTATTTCACAGGTACACAGAATGCCAAGTTAAGCCACTGCAAAAGGAATAGTAATGTAAATACTATTTTGTCCTTTTTTTCCTCATTGAACATAAATTTTTGTTAATAACTCTAGACATTTAAGGTTTTTCCCTCATAATGCTATGACCATGTAAAGGGAGATGAAGTCCTCTTTTCTAGCAGCCTGTAGAGAAGGTCAAGGTCCTACGCCCCCAACTTCCGTTCAGGCAGTTTCTGTTCAGTTGTCAAGAGCATGTATCTGTTCTCTGGAGTGAGGGCAAGAAGGGGAATCCACAGTCTGATGAGAGGACTGTGAAGTGAGATATAAACCTAGAGCTTCTGATCCTGCTGATCCTTGGGCAGAATGATGAGAAATAGAGGAACGGACGAGTTCTGCACATCAAATGATCCCTGTCTCTGAAACTACTCAGCCTAAGCCAAGAAAGAAGCACAGGTGGATTTTGTGTAAGATGACAGACTAGAACAAAATAAGACATAGAAATTCTTTCTTCTTTTTCACTGACAGAGGCTCCTTTTCCCATCAGTGTCGCAAGGAACACATTCATTCACTCAGTAAATGTTTCTGAATGACACCCTGAAAATGAGCATTGTAAATAGCAATGTAGAAATAATGGTGAACAAGATGGGCATGTGCTTTACATTTACAGAAATTTGATTTGGTAAGAATAATTTAATTTATTCTTATTAATTTATTTGTTACTTATTACCTCTAAGTATTACAATGGAAAATTTATATGATGATAATAGTACATCGAAAGAAGACAAAAAAAAAAAGCTAACTTAAACCAATAAAACTCCCTTCCGGCTGTGTAAGTTTATTAAGTCTATGGTTTAAAATAACGGAGCTTCCAGGAGGATCAATTTAATTCATATGAAGGGAGATGCTACTATGCCCACTATCTCTCTAGGAAATAACCATGAATAGAGCAGAGTGGTATAAAATGACACGATTTGCAAAAAAAAAAAAAAAAAAAAAAAAGAAAAAAAAGAAAAAAGAATACATTCAATACTCCTCCTCCTTAGTTTAAAGAGTTTAAGATTAATAATGACTGTTCCCTACACTTAATTTAAGCCCAAAGGTAGATGAAAAACTACCAAAATTACACTGGAAAGATGATAGGAAACTGTCAAAGTACCTAAACTTTAGCTCCTACCATCTCTAGATAAAAACATTTTGGGGGAGCACGCTTTCACCCTGAACATAATTTAGTGCCAATTGCTTTTTTCAGGGCACCTTTCACATCCTTATTCCTTAAACTGTAGATCAGTGGGTTTAACATGGGGATGACAACGGTGTAGAAAACAGAGGCCATTTTGTCTGTGTCCATGGAGTAACTGGAGTTGGGACGGAAATACATGAACAAGAGTGTGCCGTGAAATATAGCCACAGCAGTTAAGTGGGAGGCACAGGTAGAGAAGGCTTTGCGTCTCCCCTCGGCTGAGTTCATTCTAAGGATGGTGGTTATGATGTAGCTGTAGGAGAGGAGGACAGTGATGATGCTGGACCCCACAACACAACTACAGGAAATGGTCAACGCCATTTCACTGATGGTTGTATCCGAGGAAGAGAGAGTTAGTACGGGGGGGATGTCACAGAAAAAATGATTGATGACATTAGAATTGCATAATGATATTGGAAATGTGAAAGAAGTGAAGATTGTCATATCCAGCAAACCTGCGATGTAGGCAATGGCCACGAGCTGGGTGCAGAGTCTCCTGGACATGACAACTGTGTAAGAAAGTGGATTACAAACGGCTACGTAACGGTCATATGCCATAACAGACAACATGATGCATTCCACAGCTGCAAAGAACCCAAAAAAGAACATCTGAATGAAGCACAAATGATATGGAATCCTCTTTTGTTCAGATAAGAAGTCGGCCAGCATCCTGGGAGAGACCGTGGAGGAGTAGCAGACATCACAGAAAGACAGACTGCTCAGGAAATAGTACATGGGCGTGTGGAGTCTGGGGTCCAGGTTGATGAGCAGGATCATGCCTAGGTTGGCGATCAGAGTGATACCATAAACCAGCAGGAAGAGCACAAAGAGCCCCCGCTGCACATCCTGTCTGCCAGAAAGTCCTAAGAGTATGAAGTCAGTGAACACAGTGCAGTTCTCACCAGTCATCCCTCAGGTCTGGGGGCCCCTGGGTGTGGAGGAAGGAAATGGAGGTGGAGGGTTAACATCATTTATCTTATTAGTTAAGCTGCTGCCCTTTCTATTTTTCAGTAACAAAAATAAGAGACAGACAATGCTTTGTTGCCTTAAGTATACTGACTCTCCTAGAATATTTCCAATTTAATATAAATTCGTGGAATGATGATAATACAGCTACATTTGTATAGCACTTTATACATTTGTTAGCACACTTTGTTCCAAATTAAATCATGTTATTTTTATACCATCCTATGTAGTATTTTTGTTAATTTTTGCATATCTATTTTAGAGATTAAGAAATTGATGTCCTTAGAGTTAAGCAAGTAGCTCTAACAATTTTTTGGTCCAGGTAAACCACATCTTGTTACAAGTTTGTTTCTCTTCTTGATGTAGTGTAAGTGTTGTTATATCCTGCAATAAAGAAGCATAGTGAAGTAAAAGATGCAGGTAATGAATGTATTTCTGTTCTTTCCCCATTATCCGATATTGTAGAGAGGCAGATAAATGGTTTGTTCCTTGATACAACATGTCCCCACTTCCCCATCATCCCTTTATCTTAGCTAGCCTCAGTAAACGGGATGGAGAGAGTCTGTGATCCAGGACTCCTGAGGCATGGATGGGTGACTTAGTCTGGGTTTGAACGGTCCCCATGAGCGATACATTATAGTGTCCAGCCTGGAATATGCCAGGGCTGACCTCCCTTTGACTGCATTGCTCAGGGGAGAGTACAAAAAATGTTTGGGACCTGATTATAGGATTCATGTTAGCACAGGCGACTGAGAGGCTGAAACAGAGTATGGATTACTGTGTGAGTCCCTCTGATTTAGTCTTCTAGGGTCCACCTAATCTATTCACCAACAGATCAAACGTGCAAGGGACCAGGCGAATGTCATCATGTCTCCACAGTGCCATAACCTCATGGAGATTTATGTGTGAACTGTGCCCTATCCAAGTCCCTAAAATTTTTAATATTGCTTTATTTTTTTTATCCTTTCTTTTGAATATCTCTGAAATCAGCTTTCCTTTGGTTAAAAAGAGTTGGTTTTTGGGAGGCAAATTGAATTGTATGTTTTATGAAATTCACACAAACCAGGCATATCATATATAATATAAAGCATGACCTCTTCTATTTTGTCAGAATATAAGACAAATGGAGTTGAATGTAGAACTGTCACATAATTACATCTGAATAATGACATCTGATCAATATGCAAGTCTCCAAAACCTGGTCTTAACCCATCTAATCATCTGTGCTTGTAGACACATTTTAAGAGAAAAATTTTCATTTCAAAATGTAAAAGTACAAGTAAGAGGTTAACAAAACAAAACAAAAAATTATTCAACCGCCTTCACAATCCACACTTATATTTTTATTATCTTCCTTGCCATGTATGCATGTTTTTTAAAACAGATTGATAAAAGTAATTGAAATAAAAGTTTGTATAATATTTTATATCCTCCACTGGTTTTATAACATGTTTTCTGTCAAATTAAGATAACAAACAAAGGTATTTAATATACAAAGTAAAAAACTCACAGGAAAGATCTGTCCCTGATCCAGAACACTGACATCGCTGCATCCAGTCTGTTGCCGGAGGGTTCAGCCCAGCTCCTCTCTGACCCAGGTTATATAACCATCTCTGTGTCTGGGTCTGGGTGTTAAACACTTGGTCTCTCAGGAATAAGTGTCAGGTATAATTATATATGTATTATGTGTTATTTCCTACAGGCTGAGTGATAGAAAAAGAAACATAGATTTTTAAAAAATTTTACTTTTGTCTCTCTTTACTTTACTGCCTAATAGCATACTCATTTGGCAAGTAAGGAAATGACTATATTGAGCATTCTTTCTTTCCAGCTCACCAACCCAAATATAGGCATTTTATTTTTATTGTATAATTTAGATCAAATAGCCACTGAAATGACAAATAAAGATATACCTACACACTCTCACATTAAGCACATTCACAAAATAATGATTCTTTAAAAATAGAAAAAACCAACTATACTCATACTTCCTAATAAAAACCAGATTTTGTTGTCTATTATGGGATTTCTTTACTATTAAACAAAAAAAGTCAAAATAAACATAGCTTACATCTAAATAATTATTATGAACAATGTCAATGCAATTTTTGCTATGTTACTTTATACATTCTTTCCTCTGCTAATGGCCTGTAGGTTTATATCTAATCTTCATACCAGAAAAAATCTGATATAGGTAAAATTATACATGCATGATTTATCATAGCTAGGTTTTTCTTTAAAATAAATTCTAAGAAATGGTCTTTAAATGTGTAGAAATTTGATTGAAAAATAAAAGCAATTTTGGCCCTTTTATCCTAGTGGGATGTTTTATATAATGTAACAAGCACCACATATTTTCATATATTTTATGATCTATACATACTGAGTTTTAAATTTAATTTTTATTTGTGTGGAATTTATTGGGATGACATTGTTTTGCAGAACCATACCGGTTTTCATTGTACAGCTCACTATGACATCATCTGCCCACTGCATATTGTGTTCTCTGCCCCTACAAAGCCTCTTTCTATCACCATCCTCACCCCACTTTGTCCATCTCCAAATAGTCCCTGCCTCCTTTTCTTTCTGGCTATTGCCACACTGTTCTCCATGTCTATGTGTTATGTAGAAAAGATGTTTGGCCAATCCCTTCACCTTCTTTCATCCAGTCCCCCAATATTCCTTCCCTCTAACAGCTGACAGTCTATCCCATGTATCAACACCTCCGATTCTATTTTGTTCAGTAGTTTAATTTGTTCACTAGATTGCATATATAAGTGAAATCATATGGTATTTGTCTTTCTCTGACTGGCTTATTTCACTTAGCATGATACTCTTCAGGGCCATCTAAGATTTTCTTCTTTTTTACAGCTGAGTAGTATTCCCCTGTGAAAATGTATCAATAACACAGCTTTTTTATCCGCTCATCTACTGATGGGCAGTTGGGCTGCTTCTAAATCTTGGCTATTGTGAATAATGCTGCAATGAACATAGGGGTGCATATATTTTTTAGAATTACTGTTTTGTGTTTTTTCAGATATATAGCCAGAAGTGAGATGGCTGGGTCAAATGGCAGTTCCATTTTTAATGTTTGCAATAACTCCTTACTGCTTTTCCCAGGGCTGCCCCAATCAGCATTCCCACTCACAGTGCACAAGAGTTGCCTTTTCTCCACATCCTCACTAACATTTGTTGTTTGTGGATTTATTGATGATAGCTATTCTGACAGGTGTGAGGTGCTATCTTATTGTGGTTTTAATTTGTGTTTCTCTTGATGATCAGTGATGTTGAACGTCTTTTTATACGTCCATTGGCCATTTTTGTATCTTCTTTGTTGACGTGTCTGTTCACATCCTTTGCCCATTTCTTAATTGTATTATTTTTTATGGTGTTGGGTTTTATAAGTTTCTTATAAATTTGGAATATTACACCCTTATCAGATGCATTGGAGGATATGTTCTCCAGTTCAGTGGATTTCTTTTCATTTTGTTGATGGTATTTTTTGCTGTGCAAATACTTTTTAGTTTGATGTAGTCCCATTTGTTTATTTTTCTTTTGTTTCTTTCTCAAAGAACTGTGTTCTTTCTCAAGATTGATGTTGTTATTTAGGGTCTTTTGTAGTTCGATATAAAATTTTGGAATATTGATTCTAGTTCTGTGAAATAGGCCATTAGTATCCTGATAGGAATTGCTTTGAATCTATAGATTGCTTTGGGTAGTATGAACATTTTAATGATGCTAATTTTTCAAAGCAATGAAAATAGTATATGCTTCCACTATTTGTATCTTCCAATTTCTTTCTTTATTCTTATACTTTTCTTAGCACAGGTCTTTTACATTCTTGGTTAAATTTATTTTTAGGTATTTTATTCTTTTTGATGCAATTATAAATGGGATTATTTTCTGAGTTTCTCTTTCTGATAGTTCATTATTGGCATTAATGCAGCTGGTTTCTTAATATTTATTTTGATTTCTGATACTTTACTGAATTCATTTACCAGCTCTAGTAGTTTTTTGGTGGAGACTTTAGGGTTTTCTATATACAGTATCGTGTCATTTGTGGCTAATGATAGTTTTACTTCCTCATTTCCAATTCGGATGCCTTTTATTTTCTTTCTTGCCTGAGTGCTGTGGATAGTACTTCCAGTAATATGTTGAATAACAGTCATGAAAGCAGTCATCCCTGTCTTGTACCTGATCTTAAGGGAAATGCTTGCCATTTTTACCCATTGAGTATGATGTCAGCTGTCAGTTTGTCATATATGCTTTTTATTATGTTGAGGTATATTCCCTCTGTTTCAACTTTGCTGAGAATTTTTATCATAAGTGGGTGTTGTATTTTATCACATGCTTTTTCTGCATCTATTGATATAATTATGTGGTTTGAATCCTTCATTTTATTTATATGATATATTCTGTTTATTGAATTATGGATATTGTACCAAATTTGCATTCCCAGAATAAATCTCACTTGATCATGGTGTATGATCTTTTAAATGTATTTTTTGGATTTGGTTTACTAATATTTTGCTGAGGACTTTAACATATATATTCATCGGGATATTGGCCTATAATTCTCTTTGTACTGTCTTTATCTTGTTTTGGACTTAGAATAATTCTGGTCTCTTAATATGAGCTTTGAAATCTCTACTCTTGACGTTTTTAGGAGAGTTTGAGAAATATTGGTGTTAGATTTTCTTTGAGTGTTTGGTAGAATTCTTTTGTTAACCATTTGGTACAGAATTTTTATTTGTTGGGAAGTTTTTGATTATTGCTTCAATTTCACTATTTGTAATCTGTCTATTTAGATTCTCAAATTCTTTCTGATTCAGTTTTGGAAGATTGTATGTTCCTAAGAATGTGTCCATTTCACCCAGATTGCCCGATTTTTAGCATATAGTTGTTTGTAGTATTTTCTTATAAATGTTTATATTTCTTTGGTGTCAGTTGTTACTTCTCTCTTATTTCTGATTTTATTTATTTGGATCCTCTGTTTTTTCTTGATCAGTCTGATTAAAGATTTATCTTTAATGTTTATCTTTTTAAAGAAACAGCTTGTGGGTTCATCAATCTTTTGTATCATTTTTAAAATTCTACTTCATTTATTTCTTCTCTAATCTTTACTATGTCCTTCCTTCTACTTTGGGCTTTGTTTGTTGTTCTTTTTAAAAAAATATTTCAAAGTGTAGAATTAGATTGCTTATTTGAGATATTTCTTGTTTCTTGAGATAGTCCATTAGTGCAATGAATTTTCCTCTTAAGACTTCTTTTATTGTGTCCCATAGATTTTGAGTTGTTGCAATTTCATTTTTATTTATTTCAAGGTATATAAAAATTATTTTCCTTGATCTAATTTTTAACCCATTCATTGTTTAGTAACATGTTATTTGGATTCCAGAACTTTATAAGTTTTCAGTTTTTTTTTTGTGATTGACTTATAGTTTTATACCATTATAGTCTGAAAAGATGCTTAATATGATTTCAGCCTTCTTAAATTTATTGAGAATTGTTTTGTGTCCTAACATGTGGTCAATCCTAGGAGATGTTTCATGTGTACTTAAAAAGAATGTATATTCTGTTACTTTAGGGTTAAATTCTCTGAAGATATTAATTAAATCCATCTGATCTTAGTCTGTCATTTAAAGCTACCATTTACTTGTTGATTTTCTATCCATTGATGTCAATGGGGTGTTAAAATTCCTTACTATGACTATATTACTATCAATCTTTCCCTTTATGTTTATGATTTGTTAAAAATATATTTAGATGCTCTTATGTTGGATGCATAAATTTTACAAGGGTTATATCCTCTTGTTGGGCTACTCCCTTTATCAATATATCAATATATTGTCATCCTTTGTCTCTTATTATAGGCTTTGTATTAAAGTCTGTTTTGTCAGATATAAGTATTGTTAGTCCACTTTTAAAAAATTTCCATTTGCAAGAAATATCTCTGCTTATACCTTTATTTTTAATCTCTGTGTTTCTTTTCCTTCTGGGGTGAACTCTTATAGACAGGATATATATGGATTTTGCTTTCTTGTCTGTTTAGCCACCCTATGTCTTTTGATTGGATCTTTTAAATCATTTGCATTTACAGTGATCATTGTTAAGTACTTATTTATTGCCTTTTTATTATTTTATTTATTTTTTTCCTGTTTCTTCTTCTCCTCTGCCTCTTATTCTTCTTCCTCCTCTTCTCTTCCCTTCTTCTTCTTTTCCTCCTTTTCCTCCTCCACCTCTTTCTACTACCTCTTTCTTCTTCTCCTTTCCCTCCTCTTTCTTCTCTCTCTTCCTCTTTTTTTAATTTTTCTTCTTATTCAAGGAGGTCCTTTAACATGTCTTGCAATGCTGGCTTGTGGTAACAAATTCATTTAGTGTTTTCTTGTCTGGGAGCTCTTTATTTATCCTTCAATTTGAAATAATAACTGTGCTGTTTGAAGTAGTTTTGGTTGCAGGTTCCTTACTTTTTATCACTTTGAATATGTTATGCCAATCCCTTCTGGCCTGAAATATTTCTGCTTAGAAATCAGCTGATATTCTGATGAGAGCTCACTTGCAGGTAACTTTCTCTTGTAGCTTTGAGAATTATCTCTCTGTTTTTAGCCATTGACATTCTAATTATGATGTGTCTTTGCATGGGCTTCTTTGAGTTCATCTTGTTTGAAACTCTTTGTGCTTTCTGAATTTCTATGTCTTTTTCTTCACTGGGTTAGAGAATTTTTGATTATTTTTCTTCTAATAGGTCTTTGATCCCTTAATCTTCTCTTCTCCATCTGGAACTCCTATGATGTGGATGTTGCTACACTTCATGATGTTCTAAAGGTACCTTAAACTATCCTTTTTAAAAAATTCTTGTTTCTATTTGCTGCTCTGATTGAATGTGTTTTTTTCTACCTTGTCTTCCAAATTGCTGATCTATCCTCTGCTTCTTCCAACATATTACTTATTCCATTCAGTGTATTCTTTTGTCAGATATTGTATTCTTCATTTCTGAGTTGTTCTTTTAAATAATTACCATGGGATCTTTTTCATGTTGCTGTAGTTCTCACTAAGTTCCTCGTAGTTCTTATTGAGTTCTTTTAGCATCTTTATAACAATTTTTTGGAACTCTATGTCTGAGAAATTACTTGCCTATTTTATTTAGCTTTTTTTTCTGGAGAGTTTGTCTACTCTTTCATTTTGGGCCTGTTTCAGTGTTTTCCCAATTTGGCTGCCTCTCTGTGTTTGTTTCTATGTATTAGATAGATCAGCTATGAACCCCAGTTTTCATGAGGTGGCTTTATGTAGTATGTGTTTGTGGAACCCCATGACACTGTCTCTTTGATCATCTGAGCTGGTTGCTCTAGAAATGTCCCTTATTTGTGTTATGTGGGTTTTCCTGTTGTAATTGAGTCTTGATTACTATTGACTCATTAGTATGTAGGTTCAGGGAATTGAACTGTAGATGGGAATGGTGTGGTCATACAGGATCCCATGAAGAAATATTTACTCAGCTCTAAGAGTGAAGGAGGGGTCAGGAAAAACAAGTACTAAGGTGGATGAATAACAGAGAGCTCCAAACATCACCTGAAGCAAGGATATGCGTAGAAATCTGAAAGTAGAGTGAGCAGGCTCTAATGTTGATGAAGGTGGATCTTGGAGACTCCACTGACTGATATGAGACCATGAAGGAAACCATGGGCTGTAGTTTCTGATAGGGAGTAGGTTGGCTTTGTAAGATCTTACAAACTCTCTTCAAAAATCATATATACCTAATGTTATATATATCTCCTTATAATGAATATATTAACCCATAATTAAGAAATGAGGAAACTGAGACTTAAAAGGATTAAGTATTCTCAGGTCACACAGCTAACAAGAAGAGGATAGTGAACAATTTTGAACTCAGGTCTGTGTCATGTCAAAATTCAGTTCTTATCTTAACCTGTCTCCTATCTTGATCATTTCCTTAAAATGAAAATAAAACACAAACAGAAACAAAAATGCTGTTTTCTTGGTCATGTGTAAAGCTATTATTTCATTATCTTTAAAGAAAAAGGTAAAGATAAAAAAGTAAGGATATATATTTTTTTTCTTAAACATATATGTGAATGAGGACCATCAAATCCAATTTTACATAACATGAATAGGTTTCATCTTTATAAATATAAATATATCTTTAATAAGTAACTGAGTGTGTAAGGAATTTGGACAATGATTGAGTAGTCCTGATGTATTAAATAATCTATGAACAATAAATAAATTATTTGGTATTATCAAATAAAATAGTTAAGCATAATAAAATATTTTTGTCTGAAAACTCTCTTCAATAAGTAATTGAAGGCAAGTAACTGGCTGAAAATTACATGTTTTTAATGTATTGTTTCATTATCATGCTTGGAAGTACGTAACATTCAACATTTTTATACACTGAAGGTAGAGATAGAATTAGGAAAGGGGACCTAAATGAAAACATTTTATTACCCATTAATCTTTCCTTTTGGAGCCAGAAAAGAGTGTCCACTTGTTCCTTTCTTGACAACAACATAAGATAAAATAAGCACTTTTTAGAACCTGAAATCGTGTTGTGCATTTTATAATTAGATTGTTAATTGATTACAGTGAGAACAACATAAGCAATTGACTTAAGTCATTAGAATAAATTAAAGTTTAGCTAACAGACTCAATGATGACCACTATTAAGGTTGTGTGTAGAATACGGTTCCAGTTTATTTCACAGATACACAGACAACAAATAAAAATCATTACAAATGGAATACTAAGAAAATAAAATTTCTCCCTTATTTTTCCACTGAGCACATATTTGTGTTAATAACTATGTCTTTACAATATAAACTGTATCAATTGGGCCATTTAAATTTTTAAAAATTTTATTTTTAACTTGCATGGTGCTATGAACAAATTGAGATGGGAGTTTTCTTCTCCAATGACCTTTGATAAGGTCCTGGTACATTAACCCCAACTTCTATTCATGCTGTTTCTATATAGTTGTCAATAGCATCATGTCTGTTCTCCAAAGTGAGGGCAAGAAGGGAAATCCATAGACTGATGTGAATACTGCGAAGTATAATATAAATCTAAAACTCCTGATCCTGGATATCTATTAATAAAATTGGGGCACAAAGATGAGAAATACAAGACCCAAGAAGTTCTATATACAGTAGTACCTTAAGATTCGAATTTAATTCATTCTGTAACCAAGCTTGTAAGTCAGTCAACTTGTATATCAAACTGCCGATACTGGACCCGTGCGCCAACGCGCCAACTAGCAGCAGCTTCCCGAATCACGACTTGTATCTCAGAATTTCGCTCTGATCTTGAACAGAAATACGAACTGAGTTGCAGCTTGTATCTTAAAAAATTTGTATGTTGGTCTGTTCGTATCTCAAGGTATCACTGTATTATGTGATCCCTGTCCCTGATACTCATTTAGCCTACGCCAAAGACAAGAAGCACATATGAATTTTATCTAAGATGAGCACATTAAGATAGAATAGAATAAAATAAAATAAAGGGAGTTCTGTATTTTTTAAAAGAAATTTAAAAAAAATCTCTTTATTGCATCAATTTTGCAGAGGATACTCATTCATTTATTCAATTAATGTTTTTGAATAGCATCCCAGAACAGAGCATTGCCAATAACAAAGAAGAAATATTTGTGAACAGGACAAGAAAGGGTCATATATTTATGAAACGTTTAGTTAGAGCAAGAGTGTTTTTTAAAATTCTTATTTACTTATTTACTACTTATACTTCTAAGTGTTATGATGAATCATTTATAGGGTGATATGAGTCCATAGGAAGGAGATAAACCCCCTGTAGGTCACAACACTCCACCTGGTTGAGCAAGTTTATTAAATCCATTGAAAATGGAACCTTAGGAGGGTAAATTGAATTGACAGGGGTGGAGGGTTGTTGTGTCCATGATTTCTCACTGGGACATACTTATGAATAGAAAAGGGAGGTATAAAATATCTTCTTTGAAAACAGCAAAATGAATCTATTACTAGTCTTCCATAGCTTGGAAGGAAGTTTAAGATCAATAATGACTGCTCCCTATATTTAATTTAGACACAATTAAAAGTAATGGAAAATATCTAAAAACAGCACTGGTGAGACAACAGAGACTTTTGTCAAAGCACCTGAACTTTAGCTCTCAGGATCTTCCAGTAAATACTTCAGGGTGAAAACACAGTCTCACTCAGAACATAATTTAGTGCCAACTGCTTTTTTCAGGGCACCTTTCACTTCCTTATTCCTTAAACTGTAGATCAGTGGGTTTAACATGGGGATGACAACGGTGTAGAAAACAGAGGCCATTTTGTCTGTGTCCATGGAGTAACTGGAGTTGGGACGGAAATACATGAACACGAGTGTCCCATAAAACATAGCCACAGCAGTTAAGTGGGAGGCACAGGTAGAGAAGGCTTTGCGTCTCCCCTCGGCTGAGTTCATTCTAAGGATGGTGGTTATGATGTAGCTGTAGGAGAGGAGGACAGTGACGATGCTGGACCCCAGAACACAGCTACTGTAAGTGAACATTACTATCTCATTGACGGTTGTATCTGAGGAAGAGATGGCTAGTAAGGGTGGGAAGTCACAGAAAAAATGGTTGATGATATTGGAATTGCAGAATGACAACCGAATTGTGCAATAGGTGAAGATTGCCGAATACACCAGACCTTGGACGTACACAATGGCCACTAGCTGGGTGCAGAGTCTCCTGGACATGACAACTGTATAAAGAAGTAGATTGCAAATGGCTACGTAGTGGTCGTATGCCATGACAGACAACATGACACATTCGACAGCTGCAAAGAACCCAAAAAAGAACATCTGAACGAAGCATAAATGATATGGAATCCTCTTTTGTTCAGATAAGAAGTCGGCCAGCATCCTGGGAGAGACCGTGGAGGAGTAGCAGACATCACAGAAAGACAGACTGCTCAGGAAATAGTACATGGGCGTGTGGAGTCTGGGGTCCAGGTTGATGAGCAGGATCATGCCTAGGTTGGCGATCACAGTGACGCCATAAACCAGCAGGAAGAGCACAAAGAGCCCCCGCTGCACATCCTGTCTGCCAGAAAGTCCTAAGAGTATGAAGTCAGTGAACACAGTGCAGTTCTCACCAGCCATCACTCAGGTCTGGGGGCCCCTGGGTGTGGAGGAAGGAAACAGAGGTGGAGGGTTAAGCTCATTTCCCTTAATAGTGAAACGACTGATTCTTTCTATTTTTCAGTAATTGGGGAAAAAAGTAAACAATGCTAGGATTCCATGAGGAAACCTGACTCTTTGGACATATACACAATATAGTATAAACCAATAAATGGTAATGATTCTGTCTCTTATATTTGTATAGCAATCACCGAGTTTGTGGCACTCTTATATTAAATTATGTTATTTCTATGCCAGCCTATATAGTATTTATGATAATTTTTGTTATTTCCATATTATAGATTAGGAAATTGATGTGTTCATGGTTGAGGCAATAATTCTTAAATTAATTGGTTCAGTAACCCACATCTTCTGACAAGATTGTTGCTGTTTTTCAGTATTGTGGAGACTTCGTTACATCCTGTAATAGAGAAACATAGTTAAATAAGAGATATAAACAATGAACAAATGGCTTTACTTTTCTCTCTTCATTCACAATTGTGAAGTGGGCAGAAATGTAGTGGGTTTCTGGATATAACATTCTTCCATTCCCAATTAATCCCCTCAAAAAGGATAGAGATAGTGTGAATCAGGACCTGCCGGAGCCGGGAGAAGAGGCTGGCAGGGTTTCCACGAGTAATACTCTCGAGTGGAATATACCATGTTACCGTGCTCCCTCTGACAGCTGCTGTCACTCAGTGGAGATCATGAAGAATGTCTGGGACTTGACCAAAGGCGTGCTGGGAGCAAGAGGTACTGAGGAGTAAGAGGGAGTGGATGGATTTCTGTGTGAGTCACTTTTCTATAATAAACTAGAATCCACACATTCTCTTCACCAACAGACTAGAGGTGTCAGATACATGATAGAAATCCATATGTATCCAAAAGTCTGATCACCTCGGAGAGAAATTGGATCTCAACTGTGGCCGCATTTCCCTGAAAATTGAAATATTGCTTAGTGTTCTTTTTTTGACCCCTATTTTCCTTGTATATCTATGAAATATGTTCCTAAACGAACTGGCCCTTGGACCACCAACTGAATTCTCTATCTTGCTGGTATATTTTACCCAGTCAACTGTGTTATATATAATGTCATATGTGACTTCTTCTGTTCAGTGAGAATATAATGGAAGTGAAGTGGAAAGTGAAAAATCAGAAAAAGAAAATTGGAATCATGATCTAGTGATCTATGTGCAGTTTTTAAAACCTTTGGTGTAAACTCCTTTCAATATCTGTTCTTGTAGACACATCTTTTTTTTTTTTTTTTTTTTTTTTTTTTTAAATAAATTTTTATTAATGGTAATGGGATGACATTAATAAATCAGGGTACATATATTCAAAGAAAACATGTCCAGGTTATCTTGTCATTAAACTATGTTGCATACCCCTCGCCCAAAGTCAGATTGTCCTTCGCCACCCTCCATCCAGTTCTCTGTGCCCCTCCCCCTCCCCCCAACCCTCCCCCTGTCCCCCCTCCCCCCACCCCTGGTAACCACCACACTCTTGTCCATGTCTCTTAGTCTCATTTTTATGTTCCACCAATGTATGGAATCATGTAGTTCTTGTTTTTTTCTGATTTACTTATTTCACTCCTTATAATGTTGTCAAGATCCCACCATTTTGCTGTAAATGATCTGATGTCATCGTTTCTTATGGCTGAGTAGTATTCCATAGTGTATATGTGCCACATCTTCTTTATCCAGTCTTCTATTGAAGGGCTTTTTGGTTGTTTCCATGTCTTGGCCACTGTGAACAGTGCTGCAATGAACATGGGGCTACATGTGTCTTCACGTATCAATGTTTCTGAGGTTTTGGGGTATATACCCAGTAGAGGGATTGCTGGGTCATAAGGTAGTTCTATTTGCAGTTTTTTGAGGAACCACCATACTTTCCTCCATAATGGTTGTACTACTTTACAGTCCCACCAACAGTGAATGAGGGTTCCTTTTTCTCCACAGCCTCTCCACCATTTGCTATTACCCGTCTTGTTGATCATAGCTAATCTAACAGGGGTGAGGTGGTATCTCATTGTAGTTTTGATTTGCATTTCCCTAATAACTAATGAAGCTGAGCATTTTTTCATATATCTGTTGGCCATTTGTATCTCTTCCTGGGAGAAGTGTCTATTCATGTCTTCTTCCCATTTTTTTATTGGATTGTTTGTTTGTTTGTTGTTGAGTTTTATGAGTTCTTTGTAAATTTTGGAAATTAGGCCCTTATCTGAGCTGTTGTTTGAAAATATCATTTCCCATTTAGTTGGCTGTCTGTTTATTTTGATATCAGTTTCTCTTGCTGAGCAAAAACTTTTTATTCTGATGTAGTCCCATTCATTTATCTTTGCCTTCACTTCTCTTGCCATTGGAGTCAAGTTCATAAAATGTTCTTTAAAACCCAGGTCCATGAGTTTAGTACCTATGTCTTCTTCTATGTACTTTATTGTTTCAGGTCTTATATTTAGGTCTTTGATCCATTTTGAATTAATTTTAGTACACGGGGACAGGCTGTAGTCGAGTTTCATTCTTTTGCATGTGGCTTTCCAGTTTTCCCAACACCATTTGTTGAAGAGGCTTTCTTTTCTCCATTGTGTGTTGTTGGCCCCTTTATCAAAGATTATTTGACCATATATATGTGGTTTATTTCTGGGCTTTCTATTCTGTTCCATTGGTCTGAGTGTCTATTTTTCTGCCAATACCATGCTGTTTTGATTATTGTGGCCCTATAATATAGTTTAAAGTCAGGTATTGTAATGCCCCCAGCTTCATTCTCAGACACATCTTTTAAAAAAGGTTTTCCTAACTCAGAAACATTGATACGTAAAGACACATGCAGCCCCATGTTTATTGCAGCATTGTTCACAGTGGCCAGGACATGGAAACAACCAAAAAGCCCATCAATAGATGACTGGATAAAGACGATGTGGCACATATACACTATGGAATACTACTCAGCCATAAGAAATGATGACATTGGAACATTTACAGCAAAATGGTGGGATCTTGATAACATGATATGAAGCGAAATAAGTAAATCAGAAAAAACCAGGAACTGTATTATTCCATACGTAGGTGGGACATAATAGTGAAACTAAGAGACATTGATAAGAGTGTGGTGGTTATGGGGGGGGGGAATGGGAGAGGGAAAGGGGGTGGGGAGGGGCACAAAGAAAACAAGATAGAAGGTGACAGAGGACAATCTGACTTTGGGTGGTGGGTATGCAACATAATTGAACGACAAGATAACCTGGACTTGTTATCTTTGAATATATGTATCCTGATTTATTGATGTCACCCCATTAAAAAATAAAATTATTAAAAAGGCAAAAAAAAAAAAAAAGGTTTTCCTTAATAAAAGAAAAAAATATTTTTTTAAATATAAAAGTACAGGTAAGAGATTAAATATTAAAAAATTCTACCACCTCCATAATCCATACTTGAATTTTAATGTGTTCCTGGCCATTTATGTACATATCTTTAAAATAATTAGATTGCTCAAAGTAATTAAAATAAAAGTGTGTAATATTCCATACCATCTTTAGGTTTTATAGCATGCTTTCAGCCTATTAAAGATAAAAAATTAAAGAAATCTAAAATAGAAATAAGAAAAACAACAAGTACCCGTGGCTGTTCCAGAACACGGCCATCTCTGTTCCGTCCAGTCCGATTCGGGAGGGTCCAGCGCCTGCTCCGGACCGCGCAGGATTATATAACCATCTCTGTGTCTGGTCACTGGGCTTCGAACACTTGGTTTTTCAGGAATAAGTGACAGTTTATCTGTTTTATCATCTGTTATTTCCTACAGGCTGGGCGATTGAGGAAGTCTTTTAAAAGAATGTTGGGTGTTTTAAAAAGCCACCTAAGTAGTTTTCCACCAGGTAAATGCAAGAGACTGCTGTATCTGGTGGACCTGAGGGCTTTGCTACCATTCTCTAGTTATTCCGTGCTTATTTGGAGCAGGAGACATCATCCCTGAGCACCTTCTTCCGATTCCTTTCCATACTCAGTTTCCCCTCGGGGGCTCCCTGTCTCCAGGGATGCCAGTTTCCTCAGGCTACTCTCCCTTTAGGCAGGATCCAAATGTTATCATCGTAAACATGGAAGCCTCTGTAGTCTAACTCCCACTCCCCATTACATTTTGAGTATGGGTAGCAATATGGTGCTGTAAATTGGATAATTTCATTGCTTCCCAATGGGTTTGTGTTTTAATAGAATGGCTTTCTTTAACAATGGTGTGAGGGGAAAGATTTAACGTAGAATTTAAGGCATCAGGGACAAACAAGTGAGAAAAATATTATGGATCTACATGGTCTTCTTAATATCAATGGTGCCGCTAAACATAATCCTTTATAGATAACTGTCTACATAAAATCTCCTTCCAGATCATGGTTGCCTGCCCCTGAGGCATGGGCCATTATTGTAGAAGTTCAGTGCATGATATTGCTACTAAGGAAAACCAGATTTTGTAAGGCTTCTTATTGTGGGAAATAGGAAAAGTAGGGACTGTGGGTTGCTAACATGTATTTGACATATAAACAAGGTAATACTTTCTGGTAAGAAAAGATAAAGATAATCATTTAATGAAATCTTCTGTGGAAGTTGTATGCTTTATTAATTTTACAAGAATATTTTGAAAATGTCTGTGTATAAGAAACTGTTAGAGATTTAAAAATTAGTAATGAAACCCTGCAGTTATTTACAAACTGATAGTACATAGTCTTTGTTTTTAGAGAACCTTTTAAAAGTTATGCATGTATATATTTTAAACAAGAAAGTCCATTTTTGAAAATTAGAATATACCCTAAGAACACCATAGAACTGTTCAAAAGGAGAAATGCACCCCCATGTTTATGGCAGCATTGTTCACAATAGTGAAGATCTGTAAACAGTCCTTCATGTGATGGTGTCCGTCAGTGGACGAGTGGATTAAAAAGCTTTGGTACATATATACTATGGAATACTACTCAGCCATAAGAAATGATGACATAGGATCATTTACAATAACATTGATGGACCTTGATAACATTATACTGAGTGAAATAAGTAAATCAGAAAAAACTAAGAACTATATGAATCCATACATAGATGGGACATAAAAATGAGACTCAGAGACATGGACAAGAATGTGATGGTAATGGGGGGGGCAGAGGGGGAGAGGCGAGAAAGGAGAGGGGGGTGGGGGGAGAGGAGGGGCATAAAGAAAACTATGATAGATAGAAAGTGACAGAAGACGATCTGACTTTAGGTGAGGGGTATGCAACATAATCAAATGTCAAAATAATCTGGAGATGTTTTCTCTGAACATATGTACCCTGATTTATCAATGTCACCCCATTAAAATAAAAAAAGAATGTCCCTGCATTCAAACCCTGGACAATAATCAGAAAACAAGCCTTTCAGAGACTGTTTGTGGGTCCGAACACATTGATGTCAATATAATAAATAGGTTTGTATGTTTTTATAAAGTATACAGAATGAAAGCCATTTGGTTCTTATCGTCTCATGTCTGCATTCTTTCACTTAATATTATGTATATGAGATTCCTCAATGATGCTGTGTGTGATGGTGGTTCACTATTTTCTTTGCTGTGTAGTATTCCAATGAACAATCATATTATATATATATATATATATATATAGTCAAATCCTAAATAATACTGCTTTAATCATTTACATACTTCCTCAATATTTTATTGAGTATGAAACTAAAAATGGAATTTTAGGGACAGCTAAACAGATAACTACCACACAGTTTTCCAAAGTCTATCATCAGTTTTGACTTCTGTCAATGAGGTAGAGCTGTAGTTATTTCCACATTCAAACAGGTAGTTGATATTAATATTGTGAGTTTTTGTCATTGTAGTTACCCTTTAGGTGAGTCGTGTTATAGCATGCACATATAGAAGATACTTAAGTGATAAGTATGTAACTAGTTTTAAAAAATACTTCAGTAGGTCAGCAATTCAAAAAAAAAAGCCCCAGTAGCCAAGACCCAGATCAAGAAACAGACCATTATCAAAATCACTAAAGATTTCTACTTTTTCTATTCTTTTTAGTTCTCTTTAGTTCACAAGTTAGGCTTTGACCTGAGAATAGGAGCTAAGATGCAGATGAAATCATATTTTAAATACATTTCAGTTGTCTTATGGGAAAGTAATATGCTAGTTAGATGTTATCTTTATACTTGTAGGATTGACACCCTTCTCTGCTTGGGCTTTAGTCTAGTTTTGACTTTTAGTCTAGTTCAGTTTCACTCCTGCCATATTGCCTTTCAGAACAGAACTTAGTACATAGGTAAAATGTCTAAAGCAGCGGTTCTCAACCTGTGGGCCCGGCGGGGGTCATTCGACCCCTGCCGGGGTCGCGACTCACAGGTTGAGAACCGCTGGTCTAAAGTCATGGGTTAATATGGAGATGTTATAACTACAGGAAGCATCTCCTACTGTTGTTTTTTCTACCTCTGTACTTCCCCCTATTGTGTCTCAGAATCCCAGAAACAATGCCACCCAAGAGAACATAGGAGTTTCATCGTCCCACTTGGGCTTCCCTGGCAATCTGAAATGTTTTTACTGAAAAGCATTTTACCAGGGCACCTAGATAGCCTTAGACATTGAGTGACTTGTGTAATGTTAATGGCTTGTGTAATGGTAGCAAACATTTAAGAGTGTCCCTGCTTCTTGTACGATCTTCTAAATTCATGTCCTTGTCCCTGTTTACTAAATATGCCACATCTAGTGATTTGACCACCAACAAAGTAGAGCAGAGCCATGTAAAGTTGTTAAATATCTTGTAAACACCCAGATAAGTACTGTTTGGTTTAATTATTTTCCAAATAATTTATTTGTACGTCTTTAACACTTCCTTACTTTTAGCATCCACAACCACTTTATGTTCTTGCATAGAAGATAGAAAAACTGAATTCAAGGCATATATTAGACCATCAGTGATTATTTTTCTGCATTATATGTAATAAACATTTAATAAAAACACGTGCTGATGTGTGGGTAAAGGAAAAAAACTGCACAGTCCTGTATCTCAGTGTGTTTACAATCCCACATTAACAATGGTTTAGGAAACAGAGTCATAGTTTCAACAATGTTCTAAGGCACATGGTGGTGTGTGAACCAAGCTTTAAAGAGTGCTGGAGGGAAGGAAAGCCCCTTGAGGAAGTAGATGAATTGTAAATTGCAACAAAGGGATTGATTCATGAGGCTAGTTGCCTTTGCTATCTATACCCTATTGCACTGGTCTTCATTAAGCTCTTTAAATCCCAGAGAAATGCCATGGTCCTGTCCAGCTCAAGGCCTCTCTAATAGCTGATCCATCCTCCTGGAATGCTTCTGTTTGAAGCTCTCAATTAATTCCTACTTACCTTCTAGATCTCAGATAATTGCCTTCATATCAGGAAGCGCATTTTAACTCCCTTCATTATATAAGAACAATGTGCTTTGGATTTATAGTGTCCAGTATTTTTACATGATGGCATAATGATAGTTTATTATAAATAATTTGAATGATTATTTATCCATATTTGTTACTTCCACTAGAAGATAAGATTCATTAGTATAAAAGCTGTTTGATTCACCATGGAATGCACATAGAAGTGCAACAGAGAGTTAGAAAACTCTCAATAACCTTTAGAAAATTAAATTAATGCACAAATAAAAGACTGATACAATAAAAATTCAGTAACTAAAAGTCCAGAGCTTTTTGACAAGTAGGGAGTATTACATATAAATTCAAGAGACAAAATGAAGCATGGAATATTTAGGGAATGGCACCATTTTGCTACAGCTGGAACATGGTATAAATAGCTACTGGATCACATCATGATGGACAAATATAGTTTGATTTTCATGAAACATATATTACATGGAAAGAAATGTATACATATAGCTTTTCAATGGAACCACTTTTTGTTTCTAAGTTTTTCCCGGGTCTCTTTTTTATTTTATTTTATTTTTTTTGGTATTTTTCTGAAGCTGGAAACGGGGAGGCATGCGCCCGACTGGGATCCACCCGGCACGCCCACCAGGGGGCGATGCTTTGCCCATCTAGGGCGTCGCTCTGTTGCGACCAGAGCCACTCGAGCACGTGGGGCAGAGGCCAAGGAGCCATCCCCAGCGCCCGGGCCATCTTTTGCTCCAATGGAGCCCTGGCTGCTGGAGGGGAAGAGAGAGACAGAGAGGAAGGAGAGGGGGAGAGGTGGAGAAGCAGATGGGCGCCTCTCCTGTGTGCCCTGGCCGGGAATCGAACCCAGGACCTCCGCATGCCAGGCTGACGCTCTACCACTGAGCCAACCGGCCAGGGCCTTTCCCTGGTCTCTTTTACATACTTGGTCTATAGGCTATAAATCAGAGGGTTTAGCATGGGAATCACAAGGCTGTGAAACAATGAGGTCCTTTTGTCTTGCTCTAGGGAACAGGATATTGTTGATCTGAAATACAAGAAGAGCAGAGTTCCCTGGAAAATTGCCACAGCAGTTAAGTGGCAAGTGCAGGAGAGAAAACTGTGAACTTCCCCTCATCACAGTTTATCTTTAACACTGCTGATTGATATAGCTCGAAGACATAAAAAATCCTAAAAGAGTAATCAGTTCAATGAAGCCAAAAATGGTAAATGTCACCGACTCATTGACCTGAGTATCTGAGCAAGAAAGAAGGAGAGGTGGTCCATCACCAAAGAAATGGTTAATCTCATTGGAACCACAGAAACATAAGTGGAATGTTACTCATCATGTGTACCAAAGCATCTTTCATTCCCACCATGGGAACCCCAGCCGTGAGCAGGGAGCACACTCCGCTGGACATGGTGACTGTACAGAGCAAGGGGTTGCCAATGGCCTTGTACCCATCAAGGGCCCTCACCTCCAGCATTAGACACTCAGAATTTGCAAAGGTGCTGAAGGTCGAGAATTGCAGAGCATAGTGACAGAAGAGAATGACTTCATGGCAACGAAGCCTACAAGAATTCTGAGTCCGTGCTGTGGAACAGCAGTAGTCACTGAAGGAGAAGTGGCTGAACAAATAATATATTGGTGTGTGCACCCAGAGCCAGGCCAAAGAGGAAGACCATTACTGGCAGGTCAGAAATTGTTCCAACACCCATCACAAATTGATGTCCAATATGGAAGATTAGATTATATGTTGTTGAGGTGTATAGTAGTCAAATTATACAGCTTTTGCTTATTTATGTTTGGCTTTTTTCACACAGTAAATGTTTGTAAAACCTCTCCATGTTGTTGCATGTGGAGATGTGGAGGTAGCTCATTCATTCTCATTGCTGTTTAGCTTTCCAATAAAAACATATCATAAAAATAAATCAACGACTCTAGAGCAGGTGTCAATAAACTATGGCACACAAAGTTTTACTGGAGCTAGGATGCAGCATTTATTTTTATATTGCTGATGGTTGCTTTTATGAAACAAGGACAGATACGAGTGGTTGTGACAAAAGATTATAGCCTATAAATATTAAAAAGTACAGTATTTAACTCTTTAAGGAAAGGTCTGTCAAGTCCTGGTCTAATGTGCTAAAAAAATTTGAGTTGTTTTCAGTTTTATACTATTGCAAATAGTTCAGTGGTGGACATTTTATACATGGTTTTGTGTGTGTGTGTGTGTGTGTGTGTGTATGAACATATTTATTCATTTCTCTAGGGTATAATTCTAAGAATTTTGTTTTTGGGTCATAGGCTATATATTTGATCAGTAAATATATATATTTGAAGTGCTTAAAATGGCATCAGCAGTATTCTCAGCATTCAATTAGTTGATCATGTAACAATGACATAAGTACTATATTCTTCCCATTTTAAAGATAAGTTAACTGAGGCATAGAAAAAGTAACTTGTTCAAAGTGCTACTCACTAGCTGGGTACAGAGCTGGCATATGAACCAAGGGAAACTGGCTTCTTTCCTTGTCCGTATTCTACCCTTGTCAATAGAACACACACACACTTTTCTGGGGCATTTATTATATCCCTTATGACAGCCTGATATAACACATTGTAGCATTAACATTAAGCTGGTACTCATTAGACAGTAGTCTATTAACAGACATTTTGAAACTTTTTAAATGTTTTTTTCTTATTTGTTGAGATTAAGAAATGTATTTGACTATGTGAAAAACAAAATCCTTGTGAAAGAAGTTGTGTGTGTTGCAGGTGCCCAGTGAGAGCTTATAATTGGGTAATTAGATGAATCTTAGAATGTTCTACCTTGTGGGGAATCTACCTTTGATATTATGGCTATGCTAGTGGTGACTTTCATATCTTTAGTTCTCAAACTATAAATTAATAGGTTCAGCATGGGAATGACAATAGTGTGGAACACTTAGATAAATTTATCAATGTTCAGAGAGTACAGGTAGCTGGGCTGTGAGTGAATAAAGAGATGAAGAACTTCCTTTGAAGTTAGAAGTCCACAGAAGTCAGGTGAGAGGCACATCTAGAGAAGGTTTTCCTCCTTGTCCCAGAAGAGCAAATCTTTAAGTCTGAGAGAAGAATAAAATGTAGGAGATGATGATGATGAAAGAGATAATTTCTACTGAGCCTCCGTACTTGGGGAGAAACCACTCATCAATTGATGTGTCTGTGCAGAATAGCTTAATAGGGGGAGGGAGATCACACAAAAAATGATTAATAACATTTTTGTCACAGTATTTCAGAATATGTGGAAAGGATGTTTGAACCGAGGAACTCATGCTGCCTCCAATGTGTGACAAGACAATCAACCATAAACAGATTCTAGAGACATCACACCCACATACAGTAATGGGTTACAGATGGTACCACAGCGCTCCTATGCCGTAGCAGCCAAGGTAGAGGATTCTGTGTCTGCAAATGCACAGAAGAAATAAGACTGCAAGGCACAGCCTCAATAAGAAATAGATTTGTTCTCTGAGGGAAAATTGGCCAGCATTCCGGGAAGAATGACTGAGGAGTAACAAAGGTCTACAAAAGATAGGTTGCTAAGGAAAAAATACATGAGGGTTTGTGGGCGTGGATCAATACTGATTAACACCATCAATCCAATGTTCCTTATTAAAATCACACCATACGATGCCAGAAACATGAAGAATAGGGCAATCTGCAGTTCAGAGCGAGATGGAAACACTGATGGAATAAACTCAGTCACCAAGGTGTAGTTACAGATACAGATTCCATATTGTGTTGTTTTCTTTTTATGAGAATTCTAACAACCTAAATGTTATATTGATGGAAAGGAAAAAAAAATAGATATATAGACTTATTTCATTGGTTCAACAAACACACAAACAAGTAATAAAAAAGAAAGCCCAGCCCAAGTTCCTTTTCAAATACAAACTCTGGGAAATACATTTCAGGAGTTAGTAGCTATCATATTATAAGGTTGCTAGTTGTATTTTATTTGTTTGATTGATGGCTATTTCTTCCATTGGTGAGTTGGTTCCCTGAGTGCAGGGACCATGTCTGAGTCTATTCACTTTTTGTATCTCAAAGATAGCACAATAGCTGTCCCAGAAGATGAAAGAAAGTGATGAACTCATTAATGAACTGATGATGATATGAAAAAAAGATATATGCATATGTAACTAAAAATAAATTTACTTGTAGACTATGCCTTAGAATGATAATTATAGAACAATTTGGACTTTCTGCCCATGATTTTATAGTGGTGTGCTGTAATCGGGACAAAGCAAATGAAATGCTATAATGAAACATATGCCAATTAATTATTTTTTTAAAAAAATATAAAGTAAAAGTAAACTTAATAACATGAAAGCAAATTTTAGTAAACATCAGCTCTGAGTATATTTTTGATAGGAAAACATTTAGGGTAGTTTCATAAATTATGTCAAGATACTATTCCAAGTTGATGAAATTAATTGTCTTCTACCTGTGTATGTATCATAAATCTTGGCTTATAGTAAGTGCTCAATGAATATTGTTTAACTTAGTAAAGTGGACAAAAATTTAGTAATAAGTTGATTTCTAATAAAGTAAAATGACTCTGTAAGGTCTTCTCAATGATTATACGTTATGAGCAAACAAAAATAGCTCTGCCAATGATTTTTTCTTTTCTATTAAATTTACTGGTATGACACTGGTTAATAAAATTATATTATATCAGGTGTACAGTCCTGTAATACATCATCTGTAGATTGTATTATGTGTTCATCACTCCAAGTCAAGTCTCCTTCCATCACCGTTTATCCTTCTCATACACTCTTCCACCCTCCCCACCGCTTTTCCCTCTGGTAATCACCATGCTGTTGTCTGTGTCTATGAGTTTTATGCTAGTACAATTCAGGGCATTCAGTCTAAGAAGTCTATCAATTCCTGCTTCTGAGGTTTCAGAATTTTACAGCAGTTGGAGGAATTTAAACTGATTTTGAAGTGTAAGAAATTTTATCTTTACCTTGAGGATGGGTTTATAAATACACGAAACAGAACAAGCAAAGCATCCAATGAGCTGTTACTATTGTCATCATGAGCAGGAAGGGAACAGAATGACTTGGTGTCATTATCTCATTTATGTAAAAGATATTAAGACAGTGACAGTGCTAAGAGCTTCATTTGTTTATCTTTTCTAATCATTAAAACCACCCTCTGACATAGACACGGAGAAGCCTAAGAGAATACAAAGGGTTAACGTGTGATCTATGTTGTGGCCTCAGAGAGTGTAAATGAGATGCAGCACTACACTAGGACACTGGTTAAATTATTCTTGTTTTTGTCTGTTTTTAAAGTAAACAAGGTATTTAAAAACTCATCTTACTATAGAGTTAGTAAGAATTTGGTATGAGCTCTGTGACCTTGCTCTAGATAATAATCTCTCTTAATCTGCATTTTAAGAATAACAACAATGTCTCACAAGTTGCTGTATGGGATAACTCAGGAAAATTACCTATCTATCTATCTCTGGACATACATTCTTCCATATGCTCACACTTTAGAGAGACTAACACATTGTAAACAATGAATATTAGTTTCACGTGCTCCACTTTTCTCTCTTCTCCGTAGCTTAAGACAAGGGTATGTCATAAGGTTTTATTAATAATGGCTATATTTATATAATGCTTATGACTTGCAATGCAATATTCTAAATACTTTACATATAATTGATTTAACTGTCACTGAAAAAACCCTCAACAAAATTACAGTGCAGTTACTCTCACAATCACTTTTCATTTGCACATGAAGGGACTAGGGCACGGCGAGTTTGAGAAAGTGTATAACCATTTAGAGGTGAGCTAAAGACCCACAGATGTTCCTGTGGGAATGTACCCATTATGAATATGAGCAAAGATTGAGAATGTGGGCTTTTCCAGAGCTTTTAGCAGTTACATAATGCTGCAGTGTCAAAAATGGAGATGTGAGAAGCCCAGGCAAATGGTAAATTTCCTATTGAAGACATTTTCTAAATTCAAAGCTTCTACATGTAGTCGACCAAACACACTATTAATATTGGAAAAGCAAAGTGAAATCTCCTCCAGTTTTTTTAGTGCTTATGATACAGAGATCTGCTATGAATTTGAGTTCTGGGAATAAAAGGAAAAAGTATAAAATTTGGAGGGGATTGTCATTTGACACTGAAAATTATTATCCACATTTCTTTGACGATCCAGGCCATCTGGCATTTAGGAATGCACATCTGGCTCCTGGGAGAGGGCTTCAGCTGGGATCAGACACACTTGCGGAACTTTTGGTAATTGCACAGATTTAGAGCACCGAGAGACTTGTGCAGCTCAAACACACAGACATAGCCGTTTTACAACATTTGCCAATCTCTGAAGCTGCTGGGGGTGGATGATGATGATATAAGAAGCCAGAAGCCACTGAAACACAGGAGTGGAAATTCTTACTGTCTCTTCTTGCTGAAGAGAGGAGAGCTCAAGTTCTGAAGTGGAAGCCCTGGATTGCTATGCCCTTAGGAATAAGGATAAACTGAAGTACACGGCATCTATGGATAAATAACAGAAATACTTAGAGTCAACGGGACAATGAACATATAATTAAAGCTGCAACAAAACCAAGACCAAGCTGTTATAGATTTGATTGACTCAGCCCCTCATCTGAACAAGTGCTCAGACGAAAGTTCAGGATTCAAGTATCTACTTAGCCTCTGCTATTCTTTTATACAAAATGTCTAAGTTTTTTTTTAATTTCCTAAAAACCCACCAACAACAAAACCATGAGACATATAGAATAAAGAAGATGTGATCCCTAATGCAGAGGGAGAAAACAGCATTACTATAGTCCTGGCTGGATGGCAGAGCATTGACCCAAAGTAGAGAGGTTGCTGGTTTGATCCCCAGTCAGGGCATATACGGGAACATATCGATGTTTCTGTCTGTCTGTATCTCTCCATTCCCCTGTCTAAAATCAATACGTAAAAATTTTTAAAAATTGCATTACTATAAACACAGATAAATTACATTTTTGACCAGACAACCCAATACTAAGATGGCTGTTTGATGTCTAAACAGTTGGGGAGATTGTGTTGATACTCCAGGGTCTTCAAATAATGACATCAGACAGCTAAGTTTCTTACCTCTTCTTTCTTTTACTCTTTTAGATACAACTTCTGCAACCTTTCAAGAATGAAAGGAGGTGGAAGCAAAAGGCACAACACTTGCTGACATCCACATCATCTCATTATCAAGGACTGAGTCATCTACTCATACCTAGCTGGAAGGGAGACAGAGAAGTCAAGTATTTCAAATCTCTAAACTCTAAATTTAAATTAAAATTTAAAGTTAATTTTCTATTGTTGTAATATATTACCACAACTTTTAGTGGCTTAAAACAGCACACATTTATTACCTTATGGCTTGGTAGACGATAGGTTTAACATAGGTCTCCCTGAACAAAAATCAAGGTGTTTGCAGGTCTCTATTTCTCTCTATACCCTCAAGTGGAAGTCCATTCTTTTTGATCTGTTAGACCAGTGGTAGTCAACCTGGTCCCTACCGCCCACTAGTAGGCATTCCAGCTTTCATTGTGGAAGGTAGCAGAGCAACCAAAGTATTATATAAATAAAAAGATAGAATTAACTATAGTAAGTTGTTTTATAAAGATTTATTCTGCCAAACTTAGCGAAAATCCAACATAAAGTACTTGGTAAGTAATTATTATTATATGCTTTAACTTGCTGTAACTCAGTTTTATAAATTTTATAAAGTAAAGTTACTTCCCTACTTTATAAATCACCATTACTGTGGAACTGGTAGGTGGTTAGAAAACTTGACTACTAACAGAGATACAGAAGTGGGTGGTAGGGATAAAAAGGTTGACTACCCTTGTGTTAGACTATTGACAAAACTAAGTTCTTTGAGATTGTAGTACTGAAGACCTTATTTCTTTGCTGGTTGTCAGCCAATTGTCTTCAACTTCTAGAAGTTACCATGTTCCTTAGCTCATGGTCTTATCAAGACTTCAGAGCCAGTGAGAACAAACTGAGTCCTGTTCTCTCCTACTTCTTTTGTCATAACATATCTTTGAGTTACCCTTCTTTCTTCCTCTGCCTTTTTTTAGGGATCATGTAATTAGATTCGGCCTACACAGATCATCTCCTCATTTCAAGATTTGTAACTTTAATCATATCTGCAAAGTCCATTTTGTCATATAATGTAGCATATTCACAGGTTCAGAAATTGAATTTGGTCATCCTGGGGGATCATTATTCTTTTTATTATAATTTCCTAATGAAATAACATGATTAGCTCATGTGGTTTTTATTTGATTGGATACCTAACTGCCATGAATTATTCAGTGTTGCACAATATGACATTACGTTCTGGGGTAAAGTCTATTAACTCACTAGAAGACGCACTCTGTTCCATAGTTCCTATTTTTGAGTAGGAACATGAAAAAAAAACACAACAAGACAAAACTAAGCATAATACATTAGTGAAAGGAAAATAATTCTAATGTGTAAATAGGTAGGTTTTTCTCCCCTAGATAATTGATATCTTAAAATGTCTCATTCTCCAAAAATAGCATTATAATAATTATCTCTATGAATTGGAATATAAATACAACAAAGTCAGTAATTTCACCAAGAATAATACTAGAATACAGCCAACACTTCAATTTTTGGTGCTTTAAACTTCTACAAATGCTTCTCCATAGTAGGTAGATATTCAGCTTATATGAATCCCAGAGTTCATAGGAAAAGGTATGTCTTCATCATTTCACTGATTGTGAATTGTTAAGGACAACATGTCCCAAATGGAGTCATTTATGCTAACCCCCACACCACCAAACTGAAACTTGGTTACCATTTGGGCTCTCCTACAAATGTAATCTTAAACCAATGAATCAAGAATCATATGATCAGATTTACTTAGGTAATCTGCTTGATAAATCCCTGCCATCCCTTATGAGGAAAGTAACTGACTTGATCAAAATTTTGGTGAAAAGAAAAGTGAAAATTGGTAATCTGAACTCATGGGACAAACTGTTTTTATAATATCCCTGCTTGACAAAGTGTAAGAAATATAAGCTACTCCCACTACTACTCCATCATAATCATCTTAATTATTACTTTTACCATCATCATGATGGTCTTCACCCTGGACCATGTATAAAATTCTTATAGCATAGGGAACATTGAATAAAAAGGAATATATACATACACAGTTCCATGAATACAATGTGTAAATAAATAAATATAGTACATCATATTGATGATAGAGGATGTAAATCGGTTGATGAAGTAAAATATCTACAGAACAGGAGCCAATATTGGCTTACACACACCTGTGTACAACTATAAGTAAAACTACAGAATGGCATAACTGTCAGAAGTTCCCAGAGAGGGATGCACTAGACAATCTCCTAATGTGAGTTGTTGATTTCTATATCTGGAATTTGAGGATAGCCGGTTCAAAGCTTTAATACATTTAAACACTTTAGAAAGAGTTAAAGACATGAAAGATTAGGCACACTTATGTAAATGCAATTGTGTGTACTTACAGTAATCCTGAATCTAACTTTTAACATTTTTCTTCACTTTTAAACCCATAGATACTTTCTTTTAAAAATAGAATTGGCATAGGCGTAGCTGTTGAAAGAGTTGGAATCTTTTGTTGTTACATTTTTCTTTCTTTTATTCTTCCTCTGTATGAAATAATTTCCATTAGATTTTCATAGTTTATGATAGCTGTATTATCTGACAATCTTGGTGATTCATTAATAGCTCTCTTTGTTCTCTGCCTGGGTCCATTTTTCTTCTTAGGTTTATTATCAGGGTAGTTCATACATCATCTGGCTGTTTTCTTCCAGGGAGAAAGTAATACTATTCTTGCCTACCTTCATGGAGTGAGTCAGGCTCATAAAAATGGGAAAAATTTTGACATTTTTTTATGGGGAAAAAGCTTTAAGTATTTTGCAAGATTCACCACTTTTTTTTTTTTTAAAACAATGAGTGTTAGTGAGAGTTCCTCGTATTGCTAAGGTTCAGTGCCTATGTGAATAATTGATTAGATAAGCATGAAAGTTTGGAAATCTATAATAATGAAGTAGCACATACAACTAACCATTATAATTTTCCTTATTCAAAATGAATACAAATTTATTGTTTGCCTTGTATGATTACATCAATACCACAGGTTTATTGTAATAAACTGAAAAATTTCAGTAAAATGAGAAAAAATAATAGAATGATTTACTCTAAGATTTCTATAATTAACATTGATGACTATATTTTTATTGATCATTTCTCATGTGTGTGTATGTGGTATACAAAGTATGTATGCGGTACCTGTGTTCTTATAAGAGATATCTACTTTTATAAACACTTATTTCCTTTTCCCTAGTTTTCCTTTCCCAACTATCATCTCTAATAAAATATACTTAAAAACTTTAACTTGTAAACATTCCCATGGCCACTTCCAAGTTCTTCTTATATATGCAAATACTTGAATAATAGTTGGTGTCAATAGTTGCATTATATAAAAATACTTGATTTGATATATACATAGCCTAATGTTCACTAGTATCATTGTACAACATTATTTATAAAAATACATTCCTAATCAAACGTACTTTTTTCTCTAAAAATATTTCTATGTAGAGTCATTTCTAGGCATATATATATATATATATATTCATGATATATATATATATATATTTGATTCATGTTCTATTACCAGCCTAGTTTTAAAAATGGCTGTGACAACATTATGAAAATGAATGATATGGTTTCCAATATGCGATATAACAGAGACTACATTACAATTGAGCCTATTGCATTGATCTTTGTCAGAATTCTTACTGAGAATGAACATTTCACAATAACATGATACAACTCCCAAGAGAGTGATTTGCTATTTGTGGACACATACATAACTGCTGAACTGCAGACAGAAAAGTGTCTCAGTGTTAACAAGTAACTTTTAATTTGGAAATAGATAAATTGAGTTTAGCTGTTCGAAATTTTATTAAAAATCCATAAGACATCCATTCCTGTAAACAGTTTCATTTTTTAATGAAGAGAATTATTTACATAATAGTTTTCTCTACAAGACACCCACTTCTATAAATGGACTCACTTTCTAATGAAGGAAATTATTTACATAGCAGTTTTCTCAGTGCCACTACGACATCTCTGTTTCTTAAACTGTATATCATGGGGTTAAATAAGGGAGTCATGATTGTGTAGAAAAGAGAAAGCACTTTGTCAGTTCTTGCTGAGCCATGGGTCTTGGGTCTTAAATATGTGATAATGACTGATCCAAAGAATAGAGACACAACCGTAAGATGAGATGAGCAGGTGGAGAAGGCTTTGGCCCGACTTGTGGCTGATGGCAGTTTAAGAACTGTAGAGATGATTTTGCCATAGGAGATAAGTATCAACAGAAAGGGCACTGTGACAAACAACACTGCCACTGCGTAGACCATCAGTTCATTTACAGAGGTGTTCCCACAGGCTAACTTGAGTACTGGGGGGATGTCACAGAAGAAGTGGTTGATGAGGTTAGAACCACAAAAAGGCAGAGAGAAAAGCTGCAATGTCTGCCCTATTTGGACTGGAATGCCACCGATCCAGGAACCAACAACCAGCTGGACACAGACCTTGTAGTTCATAACTAGAGGATAGCGCAGAGGGCTACAGATGGCCATATACCGGTCATAGGCCATCACAGCCAGGAGGAAACACTCAGCGACTCCAAGCATAAGAAACCAGCACATTTGTGCAGCACAAGCAGTAAAAGATATTGTTCTCTGCTGGGTCCAAAGATTTGTGAGCATTCTGGGGAGTGTAACGGACACATAGCAGATTTCCAGAAGGGAAAAATTACCAAGAAAAAAATACATGGGGGTTTGGAGAGCCGGGTCCAGTTTTGTTATTAGAATTATGATGCCATTGCCCAAAAAGATAATGATATAGATGATTAAGAATGATCCAAATAGAAACCACCGGAGATGGGGAACATCAGCAAAGTCCAAGAGAACAAATTCCACCAATTTAGTTAGATTTTCTTCTGGTTGTTGTTCTTGGTGTTTCATCTGTGGAAAGAGGACATTTACCATGTGCTTTGATTTGACCTTCATGGATCAGTTTCTGTTTTTTTATGTTGTATGGTGGACATTGAGGTTGGTTTTCATAATCACTGTAATTGTATGTAATTTAAGAATGTTACTATTAATATATTTCCTGTTTCTCAGTGTAGATACTATGAATTACCATTGTAAAATGCCATGAGACTTCCTTTAAAATCATTGTACTTTCTGAATACAGTCCAGAATAAACCAAATTATAGTATATCCTGCTCAGCGAAGACACTGGCAAATTGGGAGTTGTTGAAGATGGACCCACAGCTTTGGCTTATGATCTCACTTTTAGTGAATTACATTTCTTGAAAAACCAGCTCTGTATCAAAAACTGTCTTCCTCATACGTTTTTAACTGTCTGTTGCAACCCTTCATTTCTCTCCCACCACTTGATATTCTTGAACATGCATGCCCTTATTATACAGTTCATATTATTAGGCAGTTTACAAAAAGAGAGAGTATTTTTTTTGCATGTTGTGGAATAAAACATGTTATTTTTAGCAGGATTCTGAGTGGGGACATGTAAGTGTTTTATTCTCTAAGAACATAGATACAGATAGAAACAGTAAGAAGGGGAAACAGGAATGGCCTGGAAGGTGCCCATCCCTGAGTCTCTGTGTGTGGTCAAGGGGAGAAGTTTACCTCCTGTGCTCTATGCTCCCCCCCATCTTTGTTGTTCCTTTAAAAACAACACTTTAGGCAACCGTTTCTAAGCTCACTATTTTTTTTTTAGAGATAAAGATGTTGAGACTTACTAATATTGAATACTTTGATCATTTACAGAAAGGTCTGATGATTGCAAGTCAGGGACTATTTTTTTTAACTGGATTTGAGTTTGAATTCTAACATCAAAATCTGTGTGAAATTATTGTTCAAATTTTCTAAAGTTCGCTTCTTTGTGACAATTAAATGAAATCATATTGGTATAATTGCCTATTAACTTTACTCTTATTTTTAGTTATGGTTCTAAAATTATAATTATAATGATGAATATATATTCTTGAATCTTTAGTTGCCAAGGTTGTAACACATTGCCTAGCAAACTGTACTTAATGAAGTTATTGAGTTACTTGTTGGTGATTATTTTTTTCCATTCTTTCCTTTCACTGGGGTCAGGGCTAACGTAAATTTTGTCTTTGGTACAAAATGTAAGAGGCACTCTCTCATTTTCAGCGCTAGCTGTTTCTGCACTGTACAATCCTGACAGTGTGTTTCTTCTTAGATATTGCCTCCAAATATTCCCTGACTCAAGATTGATCCCAGCCTTGCCTTTCAGTTTTCTATCGTGGTGTTTGAACTATGTCCACCGAACATAGTCTAAGTATATTGTAATGGATGAAGAATACATTTCTATCAAAATGGATGAGATTTGAATTATAGCTTTCCCACCTACTCATTCTGTGACTTCATGCAAGTTGCTTAATGTCCCTGTGCCATCGTTCACAAAAGAATAAATGCTTAGGATTGACATATGAATTAATTGATTTAATAAAGCCAAAGCAACTTGAGAAGTCTTGAATTTTATAAAAGTATTTCTAAATTCTAGCTATTACAGTTGTGATTACAAACTAAATTTTATTTTTCTAAATTTTACTCTCTTCTAAACTGTAATAAAAAATATCCTCTAATGTACTTTTTCTTTTTATCACATGTTTAACGTGAGAAAGAAATGAGATCCTAAAGCAATCATCAGAGTGTTATAAAATTCTCCATGATTTCTGTGACAATATTTGCTTTTCTACCTCGTCCCTCTCCCCAGGAGAAAAACATACACAAATCTTAATATTTCCTGTAATAGATTTATGATTTTATCACCAAAAATTGGGTTGGTTTGTACAGTTAGAAATGACATATTTTAGTACCAGAAAGTAATTTTATTTAAGTAATGAGTTTGATTATTTATATTTAATGCTGCCATTTATGAATGTGATACAAAAAATTGAATTTTTATTGGATTTTACATTTTGCTATTTCTCCCTTTAAAAATATTGATTTCACTTAAAAGATGTTTGATGCTTTACTTAGAGTTAGAATCAGGCATTTCCTGAGATCTATACTCTTCCCAAGCGGATAAACAGTCATAGTCCTGACCTCTCAGATCATTTAGTGATAGTAAAAGAAAGAGCACCCAAAAGGAAGTAGCCAAATTTCAACACTATGAATGGGATAGTGATGTGTAATCTTGGAATAAGCTCCACAGATTAGAAATGATAACAAAAATAAGAATATTTTATCTAAAACTTGAAAAAATATTTAAAAACCCTTAATTTTATCTGTTTTTTTTTCTTTAAGATAAATATTCTTTGGATTTCTTAATGGTACTTTACTTAAATCTCCTATTACAATATCAAGCTGAATACATAAATATTATACTTATTTGTTATTTGCTGGCTCAAAATAAAGTATTTTTATATTATCTATCCCTAGAAAATATTCTTTAATATCACAGCATTCAGTATTTCAATGTGATTTAACATCATTACTTATCATTCATTATAAATTTTATTGAATAGAATTAGAGTATATAGCAGTTGCTTTAATATAATGATTATATAAATTAAATATGTTTACTATTTCCTACTGTAAGTTAAATATTAATTTTAAATTTAAAAATATAAATTAAAGCTTGCTATCAGTATAAAATAGTTCATATTTACCTTTTTTATTTGGGTCGTTGCTGATTTTTCTCACTATACAGATGGTCTAAATATTTAAATTAATATAGGTGAAATCATTTATTTCATCAAAGATTTTCAGGCTGTGCCAAGACCAGCTCAGCCGTGGGTTTGCACAAAAGGAAGGCACTGCAGGAATTAAGATAAAACACACACAAGACACAACATACATAAAAAGATGGGTACAGGGGACTCCCAGCCTCTAGGACTGAGAACCCAGATCACTGCAGCCTCATCGTATTTATTGGTCTCTTTGCTCATTAAGCAATTTAGCAGAGCCTGGGTTCAGGTGCTGAGAAGGGGAATTAACTAATATCTTTCGGGTAGGTAAGGAAAAGGTCATAGGGATCAACCGTTTTCCTTTAAACAATCTTAATCAGTGCTCTCAAGGGCGTTCAAAGTCTGCACAAAAGACTTGTCTCAGGACCACAGTCTAATTCCCAGCCATTTTCCCACAAGGCTGCCTTTAAAATATTCTGTTCTTTCTAAACACAAGGTGTTCCTTAAATAAAAGTGCTTATCTCTACTTCAGGGATCTCTTTAACCTAGCATTTAAATTATTAATTAAAATCATATTTTTGTCACTCTTTGATTTGTAATATATACATATATTTTCCCTGATAGCTCTCACTTTACCCAGAATTCTCTTTCTCCAGCCTCCCCATGGAATAGTGTGCTCAAGGCATCTAATTTCTTGAACACAATGCAGGTATTGAGTAAAATTATTTGAGACCATCCAATATAGACCCACATCCAATTTTTATCTTATTTAATATGAATGCTCTATCTGCAGCCTCTGCTCCTATTAGATGAGAGTCTTGAACTTGTTTTTTAGAAATAGTCTCCTCTAGTAGGTTCCTTGATCACCAAAGACTGCCTTCTGTAACAGTGGTAATAAATGCTCTGATGATGGATATTATTTTTATACACAAAACTAATATGTTATCTGTTTCTTCATGACCACCTTAGCAAACCTGATATTTAGCTGTTGAATGTATTAAACATAGTTCAAAAAATTAAAATTTTAATCCAAGATTGATATTGATAGGGGAAAATTTTTTCCTTTTCTTTTTTTTAGACATATTACCGCTTTTCCAAATTTTATTTTACAGCTTTAAGGTATGAATACTTTGAAACTTTACTTCTAATAAAATAAAAATCTGTCATGAGTTCAGCTAAGATGATAGAAAAGATACAGGCAAACAGGTTTTAATACTGTGAAAGACAAATTTTCTTCACCACTTACATTGTTTAAGAATCTTAAACAATGGAATCAATTTCTCATGACAAAAATAGGATGTTGCTTTCTATTATTTAGAAAATAGTGATTTCTAAGGGTTTAATCCATATGATCCTGAAGAGTGATTAAGAAAGTTTATTACAAAGTTTCAGGAGGCATTTGTCATCAGGGAAAGCCAGTGGGGTGGGAGTGATGAGTGGCCTCAGGGGAACCAGATGTGACACAAGACAGCAAGGGAGGGAGAGGCAGCCAGGGCTGAGCTACTGCGTGTGTTCATTCAACAAGTAGTTCAGCTGAAACTTCATTCTAAGCCTCATAATTAGCACAGTGTAGTATCATGCATGGATGAGGAGATCCTCTGATGCCACAGAGTAGAAATCCCAGTAAAAAGGCTCAAAATGAAGAAGGACCCATTGAACAATATCACAATTGTGTTTACTTTTTGAATCAACCAAACATTGAACACATGAGAAGTCATGCAGTAACATGATATTGCAACAGGTTTGTACTTGCAAAATTTGTAAACCAACTAACTATAAATAATCATGTGGGTTATCTCTTTCTGATTTAATGAACTTTAATTTTGATATTGTGAGAGATTCTTTTTCCTCCTGGAGCTCTCTGATGCCTCTAATATATGATTTTTGTAATTTATGCAAATGTATCTAGTGCTTGCAACAAGAGGACTGGCTTACTGTGACCCAGTGAATCTTAACCAGAAATGGAAGTTATTTCTTTCTTTGTTGGAAAACATATGTGGCTTGGTTTGTAGTAAGTCCTTACATAGATTCGATTCATTTCTCCAGAACAATTCAGTAGTATCACCACTCTTGAATATATTTCTGTTTTTGATTATTTTTTGATGTAAAAGGCAATTCAGTTTTCTGAATTAGCTTTAGGAAAAATAGAAACGTGGCATAAAAGAATAAAGCATATCATATTTTTGTTCATTATAAACATGTTTATTAAAGAAAATTTAGAAAATAGAGGAAATAATAGAAACTATATATATATATAATGGGCATTATCAATACTGTCTTTAACCTTAGATAAAAGGATGTAAAGTAAGATTATGCCTTATTTTTCTCCACAATATGCTTGATCCATGTTGTATGTTATTGTGTTTTATTAATGCTTATTACTGTCTGGTTTATCTCTGTATGAAGCTACTGTAATCATTTTTCATTCCAATTTGAGAAGAATTGGACTTTATAAGTGATGCAAAGGTGAAAAATTCTTGGATGTGTTCCTGGCACACCTGTGTATATATTTCTGCTGGTACATGCCTAGGAGTAAAGTTCTCAGTGGAATATTACTTAGCCATTATTAAAGATGAAACACTACCATTTGTGACAACATGGATAGATATTGAGAATATCATGGTAAGTGAAAGAAGTCAGACAGAAAAAGTCGAGAACCATATGGTATCACTCATATGTGAGATATAAAACTGAAAACAACACATGAACAAACAAGACAAGTGAACAAGCCAAAACTCATAGACACAGACAACAGTATGGTGGTTACCAGAGGGAAGGGGGTGGGGGGAGTAAAAGATAAATGGAAGGGGGTCAAATAAATGGTGATGAAAGAAGATCCGACTTTTGGTCATGAGCTCACAATGCAATATACAGATGATGTATCACAGAATTGTACACTTGAAACCTATGTGATCTTATTAATCAATGTCATCCCAATACATTCAATTAAAAGATAAAGTAAAATAAATTTAAATTTAAAAAAATCCTCTAGATGAGAGCAAGCTGTCTGCTAGAGCGCAGTCTTGATGCACGTGCCTGCATCTGTGGGAGCTGCCGTTACTCCATGTCATTTATACCTGTAGCATGGTCAGTTTAACTTACTTATGTAAATTTTTTGTGTCTCTGAGGAGTGTGTGACAGATCTCATTCAGCTTTAATTTGTCTTTTGCTGATGACTAATCGGTTATTTTTATTTTCCTGGTCATTTGGATTATCCTCCTTTATGAAATGCCTCTTCAAGTTTCCTGTCAATTTTTCCCCTGAGTTTGCTGTGTTTTAAATTAGAAGTATTTCTTTATATGTGGTGTATTAGACACTCTGCATTAAATATTTCACTCTAAACATCTGCTTTGGATGAAGAGTACTTCTTCATCAATTCCAATTACTATATCAGTGTTTTCTGCCATGGCTAATAATTTTATAAAAACTATTTACTAATTTTATTAAAACTATTTTTCTCACAGTCAAGACCATGAAAATAATATACATTGTGTTTGAAAAGAGTCATGCTGCATTTCATATGTAGGTTTACAAATTATATATACACTCGTTTCAAATATTGTAATTTATTAAAATACATTCTTTTCTCCACTTCAAACTTTTATATATTGAAATATGTTCATGTTCGTAGTCATTCAACAAATATTCTCAAAAGGCTTTCCATATACAGTGCTCTTTACTAGCTGATATCTTTTTTAAGTAAGTAATGACAATAAGTGGAGAAAGGAGCTAAAATATATACTAAGATTTTTAGGGAAAAAATATTGAGACATAAATTACTAAATAAAAATATTATATTTTTTCTATAAACAGTCTCAAATTAGCAGTGAATTTATGTTGACAGAGACTAGTTCATTAAATATAAGATTGTCTAAAATACTAGTTTCTTATTAGAAATTCAACCACTAAGGGATATAAATCCTAACATCAGAAAGTCCAGCCAGAAATAGCAAGTTTAAGAATGAGTAAGGACAATCAATTCATATTGGGGCAGAAAAGGAAAGTACAAGACAACTTCTGATTAGACAAAAACAGTTAAAGGGGAGGGGGGAACAGATAACACTGGGGAACAAATTTTTATTTCATTTTCTATTGCATGAGGTTTTAGAACTGTTTCTATATATTTCTGCATTGCTGAATCCAAATCTGAAATCCACTTTTTGGTGCATGTTCCAGTTTTTATGCAATTTAAATATCTTTTTGTTACACTTAATGGCATGCATTGGTTTTTAAATTGGAGTTCAAGGGCAAAGACTCTTGGGTTTTACAAACATCACTTTTACATAATTATAGTTGTTTTTAAATGTAAAAAATTATTATCTGATAAAAACACCCTCTTCTAATGTTTTAAGATTGAATCATGACTTCTTCGAGTAGGCGTAAATGTAAAAATAGTTCTGAAGCCTTCTGTTATATATGTGGCTGTTACACACTTCAACATCAATGGCTCAATATTTCATCATTTGTGACACGTGCATATATTGCCTATTTTCAAGTTCCCCTTGGCGATCAAGACAAGAATTTGGCTCCTCATATTGTGTCATAATTGTGAGAAAATGCTTCATGATTGGACAAAAGGAAAACACAAAGAAATGCCTTTTGGTATTCCCATGGTTTGGCATGAACCTAAGGACCACAGCAGTGACTGTTATTTCTGTCTGATCCAAACAAAGGCATCGGCAAGAAAAAACGGCATATTATCGCATATCCTAATATTCCTTCAGCAATACGACCTATCCCACACTCTGAGACACTCCTGGTTCCAGTTTTCAATGGTTTTATTTCTTCTAAGGACGAAGAAAGTGAACATGGTGATCAAATATATTTTAATAAGATGCATGAGGAAATGGTTGTAGAATCTGATGGGTCTTCTTCTGATGCCAAGCAGTCATTAACCCCTCAGCAGTTTAGCCAACCTGAATTGAATGACTTAGTAAGAATGACATAAAAATTGTCCTTGACTTTCTGAAGTATGAGGAGCATAACTGGATCATTTGTGTGGATCTTAAAATGGTAAATTTCCTGCTAGTACAACAGAGAGGTTTCACCAAGTATCCTTGCTTTCTGTGTTTGTGGGACAGCTGAGCTTGGAGCTCAGGAGAAACACTGGACACAGAAGGAGTGGCTGAAATGTGAAGCTCTGGAAGTAGGGATGCAAACTATTGTGAATGAACCTGTAGTTAATCAGGACAGGATAATTTTTCCTCCACTTAACATCAAACTTGGCTTAATGAAGCAGTCTGTTCAGGCTTTGAATAAAGAAAGTGAATGCTTTCAACATATTATTTCTGCTTTTTCTGCCTTGTCTTTCAAGAAGATAAAAGCAGGTTGTATTTGATGGACCTCAAATTCGAACCTTCATACATGATGAAGAATTTGCCAGGAAGATGAATAAGGAGGAGAATGCAGCATGGCAGTCTTCTGTGGAAGTTACAAAGAACTTCCTTGGCAACAAAAGAGCAGAAAACTATGAACTTCTGGTTCAAAGAATGCTGTTGGCTTTCCGTGACAGTGGATGTAACATGAGCATTAAGATTCACTTCCAGAACAGTCATTTTGATTAGTTTCCCCAAAATCTTGGAGCTGTTAGTGATGAGAAGACTACTGCTGGAGCATCAAACGAGATTATCCTCAACAAGTACATAAACACAAGAGCTACAAGTGCAAATTTTTGCCTGAATAGAATTTAAATAAATTTTGTGCAAATTTTATGATTAAAATCAGTGTTTTAATATGTTCTATTTCAAAATTGTAGACAAATTCTGATGCAATCATATCTTTTAGTGCAGGGGTCAGGAGCCTTTTTGGCTGAGAGAGCCATGAATGCCACATATTTTAAATTGTAATTTGTGAGAGCCATACAATGACCAGTGTATGTTAGGCATTATCCAATAAAAATTTGGTGTTGTCCCGGAGGACAGCTGTGATTGGCTCTAGCCACCCGCAACCATGAACATGAGCGGTAGGAAATGAATGGATTGTAATACATGAGAATGTTTTATATTTTTAATGTTATTATTCTTTTTATTAAAGATTTGTCTGTGAGCCAGATGCAGCCATCAAAAGAGCCACAACTGGCTCGTGAGCCTATTTTAATGTATTAGTGTATTTACTGCATTATATAAATTATTATATTTTCACAAAGATGATGCCCAAGAAGACATTCTACTTCATTATGTTAAACTAAATGTTGAAAATTTTACAATAAGATGAAAACCTAAAATCTTGAATTGCAAAAAATTTTAGCTTACAGAGAAAAACTAATGTCAGATTTGAGATCAGCACACTCAAATTAGGTAAGAACAAGTGTTTTTGTGGATGCAACAAAAATTTTGTTCTCCAGTGTAATGCGTTCAAGTCAGTGGCTAAGGCATTAAACAATAAGGTAGCCACTTTCTAAAGGCCATCATGGTATCCCTATGTCTCAGAATGTGTATCGTGAGGTTAAAAAGCAGGCTGACAACAGTGTAGAAAAGAGAGAGAAATCTGTCCTGGGAGAATGCCTGGATTCTGGTCATAAATATGGAATGATTCCATCTGCAGAATAAAGCCACAACTACAGTGTTAGATGAACAGGTGAAGAAAGCATTTTGCTTATGTCAACTTCATGATAGTGGAGATGGTTTTACTGTAGGATTCAAGTATCCACAAAAAAGGGATCATGATAAATAGCACAGCACTGTAAAGACCAGCATCTCCTTCAGGAAAGTGCCCCTACAGGCAAGTTTGAACACTGGAGGTGTCACAGAAGTGATTAATGGTCATATCCAAAAATGGCAGCGAAAAAATATGGCATGTCTGCCCAACCGGAACTCCACTCATATAATAGCCGGTCATCATCAGCCGGAAACAGAACTGGTGATTCATAACTAGAGGATGTTACAGAATGTGACAAATGGCCATATTGTGGTCACAGACCATCACCATCAGGAAAAAGCATTCTGTGTTCCCAAACATAATGATAAAACATATTTTTGTAACATGGGCAAAGAAAAAAAGATTTCTGAGTCCCAAGATTTATGAATATTTTAGAAAGGGACAGAGACATAATAGATTTCCAGGAAGAAAAAATTACTGAAGAAAAAAATACATTGGAGTTTGAAAAGTCTAGTCAACTCTGGTTATGAGAATAATGGTGCCTTTTTCCATGAGGATAATCACAAAAACAAGAAAAATATAATAAAAGGAAACATTCTGTATTTGGGAATATTGTATTTGGGAATACAATAAAATCCCCCCAAAACAAATTCCATCATTGAAGTATAATTTGCTTCTGGTTGAAGTATAGTTTTTTGGTTTTCCATCTGAAAATAGTAAAATTAATTATTTATACTTTTTATTTGTTTTATATGGACTGCAGAAGATTGAATAATTAATATATAAAATGTTAAATTTCCATTTAAGTTCCAGCATTTTATATCATAATATTAAAAAGATAAATGGAATCCAATGGTGAACATATACTAAATCTAAACATAGCAACACAATGAAATATATAGTAGGTTTGTATTTTAATAGAATTGAAGAGTTCTAGAATTATGTATTTGTTTTTGTTTGTGGACAGAGCAAAGTGAGTCTTTTTACTCCACGTATTACAGAGTCATACAGCAGAAACATTCTTGTTTGTCACAGTTCCTAGTGGAATGCTCACTATAAAATTTTGAATTGTAAGTTTTGGTAATACAACTCTTTCATGTAACCTTTTGCAAGTACAACTGTGCCATTCCTTAACTATAATACTGCTATAGCTCTCGCTGATTCTGCATAAACTTTTTCCTCAAATTTTATTCCTGTTTCATTTATCTATGAAAGCCAAGTAAATAACATTATCACCAGGTATTATATTTCATGATCTTTTATTTACTCAATCCTATCATGTAGCAGATAGTTGATATATGTATTTTGACCTATAAGTTAGTTAATAATAAACTTATGGAATAAATTACATAGATGCTGTTTCAGGAACATTGCCTCGTCCATATAATTTGATGAGTCTTGGTATCTGTGATTAGTTGTCTCTGGAGAGGGTGATGGGAGGACTGGATGAAAGAAGGTGAAGGGATTACCCAAAAAACATAGACATAACACATAGAGTCAACAGTGTGGTGATGACGAGAGGGAGAGGGGGCCGAGGGCTAGATAGAGGTGGCAGAGGTGGGGGAAATGGGGATGGAAAGAGACATTGCTAAGGCCAGAGGGTGTACAACGTGGTGGGCAAATGGTGGTTTGTTGAATTGTGTACTTGAAACCTGTATGGTTTTGTGAGCTAATATCATTCCAATAAATTCAATTAAAAAATTCTCATTTTAATACTATATCTGAGATGACACATACAGAAATCCAAATTGAACAGTATAAATTATTATAAAATATATATGTATTTTTTAAATTTTTATTAATTTTTAATTTATTGCATTTACATGGATTCAAGTGTCCCACTGAATATAACTCCCTCACCCCCATCCTCTGTTCCTTTTTATACCCCCTTTATCCCTCTCCCCCAAACTCCCTCCCCCCTTCCTCTAGGATTTGCTGTCCTATTATGTATATATCTGTTATGTATTTATAGTTTTACTAATCCCTTTACCTTCTTTGATACCATCCTCTCATCCTCCTTCTCTCTGATTGCTGTCGCTCTGCTCCCTGTGACCCCATCTCTGCCTCTATTCCGTAATTCAGTTCACTTTGTTCATTAGATTCCACATATATGTGAGATCATATGATATTTTTCTTTCTCTGCCTGGCTTATTTCACTTAGCATAATAATCTCCAGGTCAATCCATGTTATTAGACAGTTGCCCAAAATATCAAATACTGAAGCACTTAATCTATTCACACACATTAATTTGTTTCTTTTTGATATGTCAAAGACCAAAAACTCATATTTGTCATTATTTGCATAATTTTCATACTGTTAATTATATTTATAATTTGTCAAATACCAAGGATCCCTTCATTGATTCAATAGTTGACATTTTTCTTTTTTGATTTGAGGATTGGTTCACTTATCATAATTCAGTGTTTACTGACCTTTGTGTATAACTATATCCATTTACATAATCTTAAATTGGTCCAACTCAATATTTATTGTAAAGACCTTTTAGTTATTATTATTTTTATTATTTTAATTTTTTCTAAGTGAGAAGTGGGGAGGCAGAGAGACAGACTCTTACATGTGCCCCAACCAGGATCCACCTGTCAAGCCCCCTATGGGGTGAAGTTTAACTCATCTGGGGCCGTTGCTCCATTGCTTGGCAACTGAGCTATTTTAGCCCTGAGGCAAGGCCATGGAGCCATACTCAGCATGGAGCCAACTTACTCCAACTGAGCCATGGCTGTGGGAGGGAAAGAGAAGGGGGCTAGAGAAGCAGATGGTTGCTTCTCCTGTGTGCCCTGACCAGAAATCAAACCTGAGACATCCACATGCCAGGTTGATGCTCTACTGCTGAGTGAACTGGCCAGGGGTTAGTTATTTTTAAAAGACTAATACATATGTACAATGGAATACTAGTCAGAAGTAAAACTGAAATACTGACATTAGTGAAAACATGGGTAGACCTTGAAAATATCATGCTAAGCAAAAAAAGTCGGAAAAAAATTAAGATCCTTATAATTTCACTCAAATGTAGGATATAAAACTGAAAACAACAAATGAATGAGAGAAGCAAACAAATAGAAACTCATAGACAACACTATGGTGGTTACCATAGGGAAGGAGTTGTGGGTAGTAAAGGATAAAGGGGATCAGATATATTGTGACAGAAGAAGACTTGACTTTGGGTGGTGGACACACAATGCTGTATACAGATGATATAGCATAGAATTGTACACTTGAAACCAATATAATTTTATTATCCAATATAGCCCAATAGATTTAATTGAAAAAGCAATAACTCAATGTTATGTATTGATTCCTTTTAGTTTATAAAAATCTGTTGTTTCTTTCAAAAATCAAAGATGACTTGGCTGATGTTGAAATTTCTTCACTAAATGCTAAGTATTCTTTAAGATCCATATTAGCAGTCAGAAAGGGTGAAATGGAAGAACTTTCTTTGTTATGTATTTTTATATTTACATAATAAAAAAGTTATTTGTTTTGGTCTCCATAGTACATTCTTTTTGTAATAAATCCAAAGTACAAATATAAATAAAATATAATAATAACTCAGAAATTATTTGAAATCCAGCCATGTGAGAAAGCCAATATTTTCTTCTAATACAGAGAATAGACTTGGTTGTGGTTGCCAGTGGTAGGGATGTAGGGTGGGCATAATGGATGAAGGTTGGCAAAAGGTACAAACTTCCAGTTATAAAATACATGATTCATAGGGATGTCATTATAGTGGTTATAGTTAACAACACTATTGTATATTTAAAATTTTTTAGGAAAATAAATCTTAAAAGTCCTCATCATAAGAAAATAAAATTTTTGTAACTGTAACAAATATTAAGTAGACTTATTGTGATGATCATTTCACAATGGATACACACATCAACTCATTATCTTATACACCTAAAAGCAGTATAATGTTATATGTCAATTATACCTCAGTTGAAAAAGTTATTTTTTGTTTTGCATATTATAACTTCTTTGTAACAAATCTATACTCTAAATGAAAAGTAAACTAAGTCAGAAATTATTTTAAACTCTACCACTGTGAGGAAAGCAGTATTCTCTTCCAATCCACATTCTCCCACATATTGCTAATAAAAGACACACGCACTACCAACATGCATATGCAAAATGCCACATGAAATAATGGATTGCTATCCTTCTTTGTTTTGTAAAAATAGAGTTATGACATACATACATTTGCATGCTTTCTCACTTGTCAGGAAAGCTTGGAATGCCCTCAGCGGAGTGGATCTGAACCGTTGTCTTTTGAGGCTCTTGTTGTGTTGCCTGGTATAGAAGTGTCTTAATCCATCCCAGCTGAAGTGCATTCCCTTTGCTTCCAGGTTGTTTTTGCAGTATAAAAAAACCTTTAGTAAATATTCTTGAACAAACACTTGTATACTCATTCTTGAGAAAATATTATTTATACCAGTTTTGGATACATTGCTGCAACTTTTAAAATAAAAGAATAAGTATTTTGATTTTACTTTTAAAAGAAAAAAACCTTCTGCTTTGGCCTGTGACACAGTGGATGGAGCATTGTTCCTGAGTGCTGAGGTTGCCAGTTCGATTTCAGGGGTCGCTGGCTCCATCCCAGAGTCACCGGCCTAATTCCAAAGTTCCCAGTTGGAACCCCAGTCAGGGCATGTGTGAGAAACAACCAACAGGTGCACAATTAAAGTGGAACAATAAATTGATGCTTCTCTCTCTTCCTTTCTCTCTCTCTCTCCTTTCCTCTTTTTCTCAACAAACAAAACCAAACCCCCACTAAATTACTGCATCAGAAGGATACAGAAATCATTCAAGATGATTGAAATAAAAGCATTTTAATGGGGAAAAGCCTATTTATATAATATATTACTTTCTTTGAACTACTGTAAAAATAACAACAAATTAAGTGACTTAAAACAATACAAATTAGGGCTTTCACAATTCTAGAATTCAGAGTCCAAAATCAGAGTGTTGACAGGGTCTCACTCCATCCAAAGGCTCTAAGGGAGAACCATTTCTTGCTTCTTCTAGCTTTTGGTGGCTCTTGACCTTGGCTACATGATTCTTGGCTGCATCACTCCAATCTCTACCTGTCTTCAAATGCTGTTCTCTGTGCTCTGTATCTCTTTTCTAAACTTGCTGTGCCTTCCTGTCTCATAAAGACACTGTTCATTGGATTTAGTGCCCACTTTAAGCCAGGATGATATCATTTCCTTATACATCTGCAAAAGTTTTTTCTATTCTTTCCTCCTCCCCTCCTGCAAATAAGGCCACACGTGCAGGTTCTAGCTGAACATATATTTAAAGGGACCTACATTCAACCCAATACACATTGACATGGATAGTTTAGAGTAAAAATTTCATATACTACTAATACGAAACAGATATTGCTAAAGCAAAACCTGAAGCTATAAGAAAGAGGAGGGTATGATGTTATCAGAGAACAGTGTGTGCTGGGATAATGGAGGAGGGGATACCTCAGGATTTGTAGTCTTTACAGCACCATGGACAGCGACAAGGGCTAGAAATAGGTATATCTGCAAAGCAAACACTAATATTCTGCTTCCACCATCGAGGCTGCTGCTAGTTTTTCTTATTGGCCCAATATAATCATAGTAAAGAGAAGGTCAACAAATATATATGAAGAAATGGGAAGGTTAATATATAGATATATATCACAATACATGACTTTAATCCCTGGTTACATAACATACTTGATTAACTATCATTGTATTGCTCAGGAAATCTCTTAATTCACTAGTTTATAGTGAGAGGAAGGATGAATCTTCAAGAGAGATTGTTATAATTGAGGTAATATGTAGAAGCTCTTTACTTAACCCCATGAAGTTGAGGCCACTTAACATAATGTGAGGTTGCTGTGATTATACAAATGATCATTATTTTAAAACACAGGAACAAAACTAGATTTTTTTTCTGTTGTATCTACATGACAACATATAAGTAAATCTCTTCTGTAATTTCAAGTCTTTGGGTCACCATAACAACTTAGCTAATAGTTTTTTCAGGGCTACCATTATGTCTTTGTTCCTCAGAATATATATCATATAATGGTATTCAACATTGGGGTAAAAATGGTGTAGAAAAGGGAGATCAGTTTCTTAACCCCTTCAAATTGATTTGCTTTGGGTTGTAAATATGTTGATAGTAGTTGTTCCATAGAATAAGAAGACAACAATTAGATGAGATGAACAGGTGGAGAAGGCTTTAGCCCTCCCTCTGGCTGATGACAATTTCAGAATGTTGAGAATAATTTTACCATAGGATACAACAATCAACAGAAATGGAACCAAAATAAATACCACTGCAACTACATAGATCACTATCTCATTTACAAATGTGTCTCCACAAGATAACTTGAGTACTGGGGAGATGTCACAGAAGAAATGATTAATTGTGTTAGACCCACAAAAAGGCAGAAAAAAAAATCTGGCATGTTTGCGCCCAATGGTGACTGGAACTGCACTATCCAGGAAGCAGTCATGAGCTGGACACAGACCTCGTGGTTCACGATGAGAGGATAGTGCAGAGGGTTACAAATGGCCACATAGCGGTCATAAGCCACCACTGTCAGGAGGAGACACTCTAAGCTTCTGAACATAAGGACAAAACACATCTGTGTAGCATAAGCAAGCAAAGAAATGTTTTCTTTCTGGGTCAAAATGTCCATGAGCACTCTTGGGATAGTGACTGTTACATAACAAATTTCTAGAAAGGAAAAATTGCTGAGAAAAAATACATGGGAGCCTGGAGAACAGCGTCAATTTTTGTTATCAGTGTTATGATGCTATTGCACATGAGGATAATCAGATAGAGGACTAGAAATATCCCAGAAAGAACCCATTGAATATGGGGAATATCAGGAAACCCCAAGAGAACAAACTCCATCATTGTGGGGATATTTGCTTTTTTTGTTTTTGTTTTCCATCTGCAAATATGGTAAATTCAAGATGGTTAATTCATTAATGTTCTTGAGCCACATTTTCTCTTCTGTTAACTAAATTAAACGTATAAAAGTATTTCTATAATTAAAATTATTTCCCCTATTACCTTGCTCTATTTCTAGGAAATAAGGTTTGAAACCACAAATGAGGCCCTGGCTGGTTGGCTCAGTGGTAGAGCATCGGCCTGGCGTGCAGGAGTCCCGGGTTCGATTCCCGGCCAGTACACACGGGAGAAGCGCCCATCTGCTTCTTCACCCCTCCCCCTATCCTTCCTCTCTGTCTCTCTCTTCCCCTCCCACAGCCAAGGCTCCATTGGAGCAAAGATTTCCCAGGCGCTGGGGATGGCTCTGTGGCCTCTGCCTCAGGCGCTAGAGTGGTTCTGGTTGCAACAGAGCAATGCCCCGGATGGGCAGAGCATCGCCCCCTGGTGGGCATGCCAGGTGGATCCCTGTGGGGCGCATGTGGGAGTCTGTCTGACTGCCTTCCTGTTTCCAACTTCAGAAAAATACAAAAAAAAAAAAGAAACCACAAATGAACAGATGTGCAATTAAAATTAATCCAAGAAATAAAAACTTAATATATTTTTATACTTGTATGGAATGAGATCAGAGAAAATAAGAAGTATGCATTGCTATTTAGAGTTTATTGTGCAAGAATAGTATCTAATTATTGCACCCCTATTAGAGTACAATTATGATGCAGTTTTTTTCATTATTTTTTTCTATGTTGGTTGACTTATTCCATCTTCTTTTTTTTTTTTTTGACCTTTTCCATCTTCTTTTAATTCAAAGCTTTTCTCTTTGAGTTTTGTTTAATTGTTATTCAAAGTGAGTTTTAAGTCCTTTCATTTATAATTCAATTTATAGTCAATTTTCTTAAAACAGTCTTTTTTAAGTTAGGGAATAAATACATGCAGTATTAATATTCTACTTTCTGTATGATTACTATCACTTATGCTAAATATAAAAATATTAATTTTTCCCATTAACACTTCCTATACACTGTAGAGGTATACGAGGAGTATTAATAAACCTTTAACTCAATCAAGAAATATGGCTCATTCATTCACAATATTTTTAAAATATTTACTTCCTTACTTATGTACAATTTTATGATGCATTATCACATAATTCTTTTGTAACCAAATACAATTCTCTTCCCCTATTTCTTTTCATAATTTTTCCTAATAATGTGTACCTTTGATTAAACACAGTTATGATTTACTCTGGGCATGGAAATTGTTGGAACATATGAATTAGACTAACCACAAACACACAAACACAATCTTGCTTCACTTCATACTAAAGTCATCCAAATCTTTTCTCATGACAATTTCTATTACACTTTATTAATATTTGTTTTGTAACTTTCCAAAACAAATACTATGTTTTTCTACTTCATCAAATCTACTATACTGAACTCCACCTTCTAGTCCCATTAGGTGTTTTTGCCTTAATACTTTGATAAATAAAATGGAGAAAGCAAATATTCTCTCATATTTTTCTATTTTAATCTATTTAAAAGTTTAACTTTTAAAATGACCTTCAGTGAATAATTTTATTGTAGTTAACATTATTATTGATATTTTACCTATTTTACTTTACTTTATAATTAAGAAAGTTAACTGCAACTTGATTTATCTTAAGTTATTTTCACATGAAGATCTCAGAATTTCATTCTTTTCTGGTTTATTCTTTATATGTGGATCCTCAAATTTAGAACTATCTTTAAATAAAAGAAGTTAACACCACAATTACAGCTTACCTCTGTGGATTTGCACAAAGCTGTCTGTGTGAGTGGAGGGTATTTTTACCCTCTAAACTTTTTAAAGTTCTTTTGTGTCAGGAAGTCACTGTAATTTTACAGTATTCTTGCTGGCTCTAACAATGGCTGCTCTTAAATCAGAAGTAGCCATGCTCACCCTGGGGGACATCTCTCGTGTATCAATTAAACTTTAGATGACTCTTTCTGTTTAGGCAATCACGTGAGTTTATTATTTGAAACTACTTTCTCTGTAGATGGACCTGTCCTTCTCCTCAGTCTCTTCTTGGCGTAAAGTTCCCCACGATGGGATAGTCCCTGGGTGAGGAAATACCACTTAATTATCTAGTGTTACTTTCAAGACAAAGTTAAAAATCTTTCTATGTATTGTGTTTCAGACCCTCGATCATTGGTGTGTGTTTTTCTTCCTTTCTTTTATTCCCATAATCCATCTTGATCTACAGTATCCACACCTTTAGAAAAATGTCACGTTTTGTCACATGGACATGGCACACTTTGACTCTTTTTTAGATTGGGCGGTTAGGTCCCCTTTCAGAAGTGGAATGCTCTGTCCTTCGATTAACTTTTGCAGAAACTACAGCATGTCATATGTGCTGATGAAATTCTAGATGGTTTTATTCATGTTATGACTTCTAGCATCAGGGAAGATATTTAGTTGATTCAAAATGTAAGCTACTCATAGGCACAGACAACAGTATGGTGGTTACCATAGCAAAGAGGGGCTGATGAGAGGTCGTAAAGTGTAAAGGTGGTCAAATATATGGTGACAAAAGATTTGACTTTAGGTAGTGGACACATAATACAACATACAGATGATATATCATAGAATTATACATTTGAAACATATAATCATTAACCAATGTCACACCAATAAATTTAATTTAGAAATAAAAAATTAGTACTTAAATAAAAAGTTAAAATGCAGTATCTGGGAAGCACCATAAAGTGAAGTGTAAGAAACAATGTAAGATAAGCATGTTAAGCAAAAATATTTCAGGCAGAAAACAAGAAACTTTTCTGTCAAAATTCTTTTCTGATTTTAGCTACCTCCAGGCTAATGTGGAGGTAAAACTATTTCATTTCAGAATCCCAGTATCCACTTCTCCTTGTATTTACAGTTGTTTCTTTCTGTTTTGGGGTTCTTTCACTATTTCATAGTATGTTTCAAAAACTGCATTCCTTTTTTATATACAGAGTATGCCTCCCATACACTTTATTATGGCTGATTTGGCATTGATGTCAGGCTTTTTTCATTTTTATCTACAAATAAGAACTGCATTCATGATTTGCCTCAAAGAGGTTTGCCAGTGACATACAAGCTGGGACAAACTGAATGTTTGTCCTCCATATCTCTATTCTATTATTTAGATGAAGAATTGGATATGTTCTCATTCAATTAAATATAACCATCACCTTATAAAGTATCTGAAAAACTGAAACAACTCATCAGCTATATCAGTGGCTTAACAACAACAACAACAAAAAGAGACATCTTACGCTCATACCACCATAAAATATTGTGATCAGTGATTAAGAAATTGGTTTCTTTCATCTAGGGATCCCACTGCTCCCTAGTTCACTCCTCTCTGCAGATCCCTATTAGATTTTCTGCATTCGGAGATCTGGAAATTAAAGGTAGACAGAAAATAAGGAAATAAGCACACTCAAGAATTTCAACACATAAAGACACATCACTTCTACCCATATGCTACCGTAGAAACTAATGACATGCCCTAACATAGATAAAAGAGAGCGTTAGGGAATGTTGTTCACTGTATGTCAAAGAAAAAGAAATATATCTGGAGAGCATCAAGCCAGGCTGTCACGGTCCTCTCCTTTGTTCACTAGCAACGTGTTATAGCATGCTATAACGTATAGACTTCAGGGTTAAGTCTTAACATAAACTTTACAAAGCAGAATAATTTTGTGTGGGACACATCTATGTATTGTAGTCAATTTTTCATATGTATTTGTGTCTAATGTGATGTCATTATTTTTCTTAAATTAGCAACATTATTCAGGCATAATTTACATAAAAATAAAGTACAAACTTTAAAATACATCCAATAAGATTTAAAATAAGATAAGATTTCACACACACACACACACACACACACACACACAACAATTGCCACAGTTAAGACAGAGAATACTCATATTATCCCAAACATTTCCTTGTGTAACTTTGCAATCCATCCTTCTTCTACCTACGAACCCAGGAAATCAGTGATAATATTTCTGTACCTATAGATCATTTGTAATTAATCAGAATGTCCTCCTTTATCTTGGGGTCCAATCAGTTTAATGATATTAGGATTCATCTAGTTCTATATATCTGTAGTTCATTTATTGCCATTACAGAATTGAACTCCCTGCTTTAGTTTGTCCATTCATTTATCTGTTGCTAGAATTTTGGTTGTTCCTAGGTTTTGGTTGTCATAAATAAAGCTACTGTGTATATTCGTGCACAAGTTTTAGAGTGGGGCATATATTTTCCCTTCTTTTAGATTAATAATTAGAAGTGAGATTATTGGGTCACATAGATGTATGTTTAGCTTTCCTAGAAACTCCAAGTATTCAAAGAAGTTATAACATTTTACAACACTCCTACCAGCAGTGTGTGAGAGTGACAACTGCTTGATCCCTTTGCCAAGATTTGGCATTGTTAGAGTTTTCAATTTTTGTCATTCTAATGGGGGGTTGTGATATCTCATTACAGTTTTGATTTCATTTTCTTTAATGACTAAAGAGGTGCATATTTTTATGTACTTATTGGCTATTTGTATATTTTTGATGAAGTGTTCATTCAGTCCATTAGTCACATTTTGCATTCAGAGAGCTGAGAATTAAAGACAGACAGGAAAAAAATCACACTCTTAAGCATTTCAACACATAAAGAAACATCACTTCTACCCATATGCTATTGTAGAAACTAATCACATACTCTAATGTAGGTAAGAGAGTGTTAGAGAGTTGTTTTATTATTATTGGATGGCAAGTATTCTTTATATATTCCGGTCACAAATCCTTGCTTAGAAATACAGGGTGGGGCCAAAGTAGTTTTAGAGTTGTGAATATGTAAAACACAGTGCTTATTCTTGTATTATTATTTATTAACTATTGTATTATTTTCCATATGAACAACTGTAAACCTACTTTGGCCTCACCCTGAGAAGACATAACTTCGAAGGCAAGCACTGTGCACATTAGTACCCACACTGTCTTCCATTGCTTCAGAGATTGTTCTTTCTCATAATGTTTGATAATTTCTTTTATAGAGATAAAAAGACAAAAATGTTTTTTTTTATAATTGGATACTCTTATGACCTTGGTAATTGTTTCTTTAAGTTCTTTCCCCACCTTTTCTCTTTAAGCTATAGTTTTAATGCCAAGAAGAAATTGTACAAAGATTGCATTATATGCACTTTCTTATTACCTCTCCAGAGCTCTGATGATGGGTAATATAGGAGAGCGGGAGGAGGTGAAGGTGAGTGAAGATAGTCTGTGTTTTGAAAGGAACGTCATGGGAAACCAGGTGTGGTCCCCTAAGGGGTGCAAGGAGTTTTACAGAATGCAGGACTATATGGAGGAGAAGAGATGTCGAGAGTACAGAGATAACTAATATGAGTTTTATCTATTTTGCTGCATTAGCATTCAGTCTTACCTCTTCCCAGTTCCTACACAGTTATTCCTTTGTCAGTAAGTTCCTATAAAGTTTCTTTAAAGAATGAAGAAAGAAAAATGGATCATTTGTACTTCAGAAAGCTAGAAGTAAGAAAGTGACTCTCATGCATCCCTATTTAAAAACAGCAGCAGAATTTATTTCAGGTGAGATACTAATATAATATCACCCATCCAGAATAACTAAGATTCTGAGAAATTTTGGAAAAAAACCAAAATTAATGTCTGGAGACTGTGATAAATAAGAAACAAACTATAAAAAGTTATGTTTTTGAGTCACAGAACAGTTCATTTCAATAGGAATTTTCTCAATGCCACCATAACTTCTTTGTTTCTTAAACAATAGATCATCGGGTTAAACAGTGGTGTCACAATGGTGTAAAAAAGAGAGAGGAACTTGTCTGTCTCTGATGAATGACTGGTCTTTGGTCTCAAATATGAAATGATGCCTGATCCGAAGAATAACACCACAACCATGAGATGGGAAGAGCAAGTGGAGAATGCCTTGGCCCTCCCTGTGGCTGATGGTAGCTTCAGGATGGTGCAGAGGATTTTCACATAAGACCCAAGAATCAACATAAAAGGAATAAAAATAATTAGAACAGTTAGCACATAAACCAACATCTCTATCATGAAAATGTCCCCACAGACAAGCTGAAGTACTGGAGGTACGTCACAGAAAAAGTGATTCAACTGGTGAGATCCACAGAAGGGTAGAGAGAAGATCTGGTAGGTGAACACTGTGTGTACCAGAAATCCAGTCATTAAACAGCCAGCTGCCAGTTGAACACATAGCCTATTACTCATGAGGAGAGAGTAGAGTAATGGGTTGCAAATGGCAACATACCTGTCATAAGCCATAACAGTCAGAATAAGGCACTCAGTAGCTCCGAAGACCAGGAAGAAATACATTTGAGTGGCACAGGCCAGAAAGGAAATATTTCTATTTTGTCTACAAAGATCTATTAACAGTCTGGGGAGAGTGACTGACACATAAAAGATTTCCAATGAAGAAAAGTTCCCAAGGAAAAAATACATGGGCTTCTTCTGAAGGGAAGGATCAACCTTGATTATTAGGACAATGAGGCTATTTCCTATAAGAATGATCACATAGATAATCAAAAACATCCCAAAAAGAAATCCTTGGAGGTCAGGAACATCAGAAAAGCCAATCAGGATAAAACCCATCAACGCAGTGTGGTTTCCCCGTGGGAGGTTTTGTCCTGTAGATTCCATATATGAACAGAATGATTTCAGGCTTAGAAGTCGCTTCAATTCACTGACAAAGGAGAGATATTGCAATGTTTTGTGTGCTGGTTTTGTATTTTTTTTGTTCAAATTCAATGTTCTAAAATTTCAATATATGAGAACAGAAAACAATGTTAAACTGAATTTATCCTGTTTGTAGTAACAACATCAATAAATGCATAACACATCAAAACAGAACAACCAACTAACAGCAAAGCATGTCAGGTAGCTAGCTAGCTTAGTCTCAGAACAGGACAGACCTGTTGTAGAACTTGAAACCAGTACAATTATTATTCTCACTATTTTTAAGTCTTCTACCAAATAAAAAGCAGGGTGTCACTTCAAAATAATATGAAAGAAAGAAAGAAAGAAAGAAAGAAAGAAAGAAAGAAAGAAAGAAAGAAAGAAAGAAAGAAAGAAAGAAAAGAGAGAAGGAGAAGGAGAAACAACTGCTCTAGGTAACTTGTGCCATTCTCTATTGAGAATTTTTCTCTCTCCTTCTTGGTCAGTCGTTCTCTACTTGTTTTTTATTTGTATATTTCTGCCTAAAACTTCCTAGTTTATAATCCACTTAGATGATTTTTTTTCATGTTTGGTTTTATGTTTCCCTGTGAACTTCATCTCAGATGACCAAGGGCAAGGGCATCAGTAAGACTTACTACAGACCCGTTTCCGACCAGCCTGGACCGTTTTCCATCTGGGAAAGTGACATAGACACTGATCAGAAAGATCAGAATTAGAGCCTTGCCCCATTCTAGAAAAATATTCCATTTAATATGTCATAGACATTTTTATGAGTAATAATGTATCATAGCAAGTCACAAGGTCATTTGAATTCTAGAATGTAAATTAAAGATATATAATTTTGCTTTGATGTGTCCTCAGCCCTGCCATGGCCCCCAACAATCTTAACAGCTTTACTTATACTCTGAATTTCAGGCATAATGTAGAAGTAATTTGGTAAGTTTAGGCCTTTATGAGGTAATTACACAAGGAAAAGGGAAAAGAAAATTTGTTAGAGAATCTAATCATAAGTTTCACACCTGAAACCAGACAAAATATAAAATCTGCTTTTGTCGACCTTTCTTTATCTCTAAATATTTATACATACTTGATACAAGTATGTCCGAAAACACAGTGCTAAAGGTAGTGTAGGTTTAGCCTATTCAGCTCTTTAAATAGTTAAGGATTTTAGACCAAATAAGTTGTCTCTTCTCTATTATATTGGATTCCTAGACATCACTTTTGTGATTTCCATCCGTCCTTTATTAATGCATGCTAAACTGTGATCTTTTTCACAGGTTGACATACTCCAACATCTGCATTGTCACGAGTTTTGACATTTATCCTACATTTCCCAGATTCCAAATCTGTTTTTTCTTCCTACAGAACATGACCTCCCTTTCTTCTCTTAAGACCTCTAATTCTATTCCCTCTCATAAGTCCTGAACTACTGAAAAAATTTACAATTTCTACTCCTTTTTCTTACTTCTCGCTAATGCTAAACTCCTTTTCCCTTAGTTCAATGAATTCTCTATCCTGACATTGTTCGTTTTTCACAGTACATTCTAAAGATAAAAGCTTTCTTGAGCTCTTCTGTGCTAGGGCTCAGAAATGTCAAGAGGTGGGATTAAGAACCAGAGACATTTCAGATTCAAATAATATGCTCTACAAACTAACACTGAGGTCATGTTTTCAAATCTTCTCTTTCCATTTCTTTGCTTTTCTGGTCTTTCTCCCTCTTTTTTCTCCTGTTTTCACATTTTGGTAGTCATTTCTCCAGTTTATATCTTTTCACAATTTTCAAGATTTTATATATAATATTACTTTACTTATATGTATGTTTCCTCAGAAGTTTTACCTTTTGAAAAACAACTTCCACGAAAAAAGGATTAAGTTTTCAGTGACCCAGATTTTTGTGATAAAAGTCAATCTATATATATTTTGTAGTATATATTATGATTTATCATGGGGAAATACTAAGTGTGTATTAAATTCCAAATGTTTTGCACAGTAATGGCGCTAATGGTAAATAATATGAACCCAGTTTCTGGCTTCATAGAGCTTAGAGACTACTGGTAAATCAGACAGACTAGTCAGGTCTTACCTATGCTAGAATGTGTAGCGTCTGTGGAGAGAGAAACACAATATATTAAGGGAGCCCCATGTAATTTCTTAAGGAAGTGACATTTACTCTGAGACTTTGTCAGATCTTTCAGTATCACAAATTCCTTTTGTTATTTTTACATTTAAGAAAACAAAATAAGCTTGACCACATGGTGGCTCAGTGAATAGAGCATTGGCCTGGGTTGCTGAGGACCCACGTTTGAAACTCCGAGATTGCTGGCTTGAGTGCTGGGTCACCACCTTGAGCATTGAATCATAGACATGACACCATGGTTGCTGGCTTGAGCTCAAAGGTCACTGGCTTAAACCCAAGATTACTGGCTTGAGCAAGGAGGTCAAGGCACATATGAAAAAGCTATCAGTGAATAACAGAGGTGCAGTATCAATTATTCTGCTTGGAAGAAAGTATTTTCTTTGATGACTCTTAAGTTTGGAGAGAAAAAATTAAACACTACTATAAGATATGCAGGGGGAAATAATGTCTGCTTACCTGTTTCTATTATAGAGAAATCACTGCATGGTGCTTCTTTCATAAAGATATGGTCTAGGTACTGTAAATTTTTGGTTTAAATTATTCAAGTAACAAATTCAGCCATTCCTGTTTTCCTGAACATCATACTTCCACTTTGAAATCTATCAGTGTTTCTTGGGTAAGAAATAGCCTCTTATTCATTGTGATAGCATCTTCCCTCCTGGATGTTGCATATTTAACTCAGTAACCTGTTTATCAAGTGGTGACTTAGAAAACGACAGAGGAGGCTTCCTGTTCAGTGCACATTCTCCCTGTGGAATACGGTCTGAGGAGCACTGCCTCCTGGCCACTCCTCTTCACCTTCTTCCATCCTCTCCATGTTTGGAGAGTGGAGGCAATTCCCCTTTGGGAAAGGCTGTATAGAGACATCCCTAGTCTTTTTTTTTTTGTATTTTTCTGAAGCTGGAAACGGGGAGGCAGTCAGACAGACTCCCGCATGCACCCGACCGGGATCCACCCGGCATGCCCACCAGGGGGCGATGCTCTGCCCATCTGGGGCGTCGCTCTGTTGCAACCAGAGCCAGTCTAGCGCCTGAGGCAGAGGTCATGGAGCCATCCCCAGCGCCCGGGCCATCTTTGCTCCAATGGAGCCTTGGCTGTGGGAGGGGAAGAGAGAGACAGAGAGGAAGGAGAGGGGGAAGGGTGGAGAAGCAGATGGGTGCTTCTCCTGTGTGCTCTGGCAGGGAATCGAACCCAGGACTTCTGCACGCCAGGCCGACACTCTACCACTGAGCCAACCGGCCAGGGCGAGACATCCCTAGTCTTTAAGTTGGTCTGTAGGTACATAGAAACTCTGAGGGTACTAAATATGAAATTTTTAAATAGAATCTTAACCTCAAGGAATGCAATGTGGAAATTACTTGAACTTTATGCATCACCATCTAGGTTGTTTGTGTGGTCATGCCATGGATAGAATTTATCTTTTCTTACAGATATTTAGAAAAAAAAAAGATTTTGAATGAGAGGATATAGTATCCTAAGTCTCAAGGTTTCTGTATCAGAAAGTGAGGATAGGAAAATGACATTATGAAGCTTTTAATACTAATAGGAGAGAAAAGATAGTGTGACTTTTATTATTGCCATGAATATTTGGTAAGCTATATAACATAATCAGTACATGCATCAGCTTTTCTCTATTTACTTGAGGCCTTCAATAAGTATATAACTATGGAAGATAGTCTTCTGTAACCTCCAGGAGACACAGAAAACTTTGTGCCCTGTAGATCGGTCACATGTCTGACTGCCAGACTCCTGTTCATCCTTTAGACTGAGCTGGTGTGTTCCATCTATGAAAAGTGACATATTATTCATGCAGGCAAAGTTAAATATTTCTAATGCAATGCTATTTTGACTCTTATTATACTACATTTTAAGTGTTACTCCATAATTTGACTTCTTTGCCTTTCATAAACTCCTTGATTCCAGGGCATGTGTCTTATTTACTGACGGGTACACATCCAGCTCCACATATGAAGCCATTTGCATAGAACATGGGCTTTTAGGGGACTCAATAATTTACACCATGTCATTTAATCTTTCAAAATCATTAACGACACATATCGTGTTTTCTTACAGTTTAGGAAATGAGTGGAATCTGGACGGTGGTATGAAATAAGGAGACAATATGCATTAGTGAAGACAGGAGTTGGAGCAGAGAGGTGAGTTAGGAGGTGATTGCAATAACCTATGTGGAAGACGAGAGCAGCCAGGATCAGGCTTGTAGATGTGTAGATATTGTAGACAATGGTCCCAGGATTTTCACAGACATTGTGCTCAAGACATCTCTTCTTTTTTGATTCTCAATTTTGTCACACATAAAATCAGCCCTATTAGAAAATATGACTTTTATCAAATGCATCTCTTGTATATACCTGGCTAATGAGTCACCCAAATCATACTAATCCTGTCTTTTAACTCTATTAGTTCACATTTGTGTAATCTTTTAAAAGCCGAAATACTTAAACACAACTCTTTATTTTCAGTATTGTATATTGCTCTTATCAATTTTCTCTTTCTTATTTCAGTAATTATTAATATATTATTCTAAGATATAAGTCAAATTATGGCATTTATTCTCTTGATTTTTTTCCCTGGCTCTCTTTGGTTCTCATGATTGTATTGTATTGTGCACTGCACCAGAGACAGATAGGTGTCTACCAAATTCAGTCCTCCTTCATTTTATTTTTTTTTTAATTTCCATGATATCCAGGATGTGTTTCTTGTCTCTCTTGTAGCTTGTGAGAACACATGACTTAGTTCTTGGCAATGAAATAGGAAAGAAAAGAGTGTGTACAGATTTATTCACTTACTTGGGAGGATGTCTCTTGGAATTTCCCTTATCTTTATTTTAGCTGGCTGGTCCGAACTGACCATAACAACCATGGAAGTCACCAGTGAAAAATATCAAAGTCATCTGTCCCTGAATGATTATATAGGGTTGAGTCTCACACTGAGCTTGGAATCCTGTCCTAGATTATCTTTCTTAAAACCTAAAATCTTAGAATCATAGGGATTTTCTAATATTCTGTCTAGTTTAACCTAATTAGGATGATACGTTGATTTTTCTTCTTTAGATATATTTTTATTTTTTAATTACAGTTTATATTTGATATTGTTCTGTATTATTTTTAGATGAACAGCATACAGTTTACACAATTATGTAATTTACAAAGTGGTCCCCTTGATATTTCTACTCACCCCTGCATGAATTTCCTAATAAATTTCTCCACTTTCATCCCCCTTGTTTCAAATACTCATTATATATGACATGACTGCACATACCTGGTCACAGTTGTTTGGCTCAAGAGTGGATGTTATATCAAACATTGGTCAACCAGAATAATTTCTTGTAACTTTTTGATAAGAACCAAGAGATTTTATTTCCTTTCAATGTATATCCATAAGAGAGCTTGCTGGATCATATAGTCATTTTACTTTTAATTTTTGAGGAACTTCTATACTGTTTATTGTAGTGGTTATATCAATTTACATTCCCACCAAAAAGGGTTCTCTTCATATGTTCACTAACATGTATCTCATGTCTATCTCTCTCTTTTTTCTTCTTGGGGAAATGTCTCTTTCCTTTTTTTTTTAAATTTATTTTTTAATTGACCTTATTAGGGTGACATTGGTTAATAATATCATACAGGTTTCAAGTGTACATTTCTATGACATATGATCAGTATATCACGCTGTGTGCCCACCACCCAAAGTTAAATCATCTTCATGTCTCCTTTTGATAATGGACATCCTACCAGGTATAAAGTGATATATGATTGTGGTTTTCATTTGCATCTCCTTGATGATTAGTGATGTTGAGCATCTTTTAATATGCCTGTTGACCATTTGTAGTTCTTTGGAAAAATTGTCCATTTAGGTCCTTTGCCAATTTTTTAATATGGTTATAGTTTTTTTCCTATTGAGTTGTATTAGTCCTTTATATATATTTGCATATTAACCCTTATTTAAGTCTTTAATCCATTTTGAGTTGATTTTTGTATATGCTGTGAGGTAGGTGTGCTTAATACATTTCAGGTTGATTTTTGTGAGTGGTGTAAGATAGAAATCTAATTTTCCTTTTCTTCCTTTTCCTTCCCTTCCCTTCCCTTCCCTTCCCTTCCCTTCCCTTCCCTTCCCTTCCCTTCCCTTCCCTTCCCTTCCCTTCCCATTCTTTTCCTTCCTTTCCCTGGCTCCCCTCCCCTTCCCTCCCCTTCTCTTCTCTTCTTTTCTTTTTTGCTTGTGGATATTCAGTTTTACATTACCATTTATTGAAGAGACTATTTTTTTCCCTTGTGCATTCTTGATGCCTTTTTTTTGGTCATATATGAGTGGGTTTAATTTTTATTTTATTTTAGTGAGAGGAGGGGAGGCAAGGAGACAGACTCTCGCATGTGCTTCGACCAGGATCCACCCAGCAAGCCCACTAGGTGGTGATGTCTGCCCATCTGGATCACAGGACTTTTAGAGCCTGAGGCAGAGGCAAAGTAGCCATCCTCAGTGCCAGAGGCCAACTTGCTTGAACCAATTGAGCCATGGCTGTGAGAGGGGAGAGAGAAAGAGAGAGTGAGAGGGGGGTGGGGTGGAGAAGCAGATGGTTGCTTCTCCTGTGTGCCCTGACAGGGAATCAAACCCAGGACATCCACATGCTATCTGATGCTCTACCAACCAACTGGTCTGGTCTATAAATGGGTTTATTTATGGGATTTCTATTGATCTATTTTCCTGTTTGCATACCAATATCATCCTGTTTTGATTGCTAAGTTTTGTAATATACAGGGCAGGGCATAAGTATATTACATAAGTAGGTTTACAGTTTTTTGAATGGAAAATAATAATAAGTAATAATAGGAGAATAAACTATTTCATATACTTATGACTATAAACCTACGTTTTTACCTTCCTATAGTTTGAAATCAGCTTTGCTCTTCTTGCTTGCTGGAAATTGCTTAGCTACAGTGGTGTTTTATGTTGCTTAATGCATAATTAAGCCCAATGTAGTTGGATGCTAGTTAAGTCAGTTTCTTTTAAACTAATTTAGTGCATTGCAGCGCTCAAAATAAGTAGAAATATGCAAATGCACTGTTGCTGCTACTGGCGCCTTTTTCTTTACTCCATTTATAAATGCAAGACTGTGCATCAGAAATCAATTTAAATCCAGGCAAAGGGTAAACAGTCATGCTGAATACCTTCCTGACATGAACAAGGCTGTCATTGACAAAGAAGATAGAGAGAATGGAGTCACAGCCTGCACTGTTGATAAAAAAAAGTGAAATTAAAGAAGGGACAAATCACAAGATGTTTGTGAGTTGTATACTGAAAACAACCTTTTGGACAAAGTCTGCTCTCAATAGCTCAAACGTTTACACATATTAAGGTTCTCAATAGCATGTGAGTGTCTTTAAAGTCCTGTATGTGTGTGTGCCTGTGTTTCACATCCAATATATTATTTTCATCTCAACAGATCAGTAGTAAATAGCTACTTCATACAAGTCTCACCTGAAGTTATCAGCCTCATTTTCAGGGAAAAATGTAGTTTATATGCATTTTTAAAGAGCAAAATCAAAATTAAGAAACAGGAAAACAATGTACGTGTTTTGAAATTTTTGTTAACACTAGAAAAAAAAATCACTGGCAATGGCCCATTTAAAAATAAAACCTTTTTCTTGGCACTATGAGCCCATGCTGACTGGGTCTATGGGGCACTGCTATTGGAGGACAAAACTGTGCCATACACTCAGTGACAGATATACTTTATCATTCACTCTTTTTTTTTTCTTTTTAGTCAGAGAGAGAGTGAGAGAGAGAGAGACAGACAGACAGGAAGGGAGTGAGATGAGAAACCTCAACTTGTAGTTATGGCACGTTAGTTTTTCATTGATTGCTTTCTCATATGTGCCTTGACAGGGGGTGAGGGCTGCAGCCGAGCCAGTGACCCCTTGCTCAAGCCAGCGACCTTTGGGCCAGTGACCATGGGGTCATGTCTATGATCCCACACTCAAGCCAGTGACCCTGTGCTCAAGCTGGTGAGCCTGCAATCAAGCCGGAAGAGCCTGTGCGCAAGCTGGTGACCTCAGGGTTTTGAACCTGGGCCCTCAGTGTCCCAAGCTGATGCTCTATCCACTGTGCCACTGCCTGGTCAAGCACCATTCACTCTTTAAATGTGCTGTTTATTATTTTTGACTAACTCTTACCAAACCTAGCACATAGATTATTCTGACACACAGTCTTCTTACCTATTATAGGATTTGGGCATGATGGTTTTATGATTTGTAAAATAAAGCCTCAACTTCATTTAGCATTCCTATGCTTCTCATTATGTGTTCTAGCTTTAAAAATAAAATTTCTATTTCCTTATTCTCTCTAAATCTGTGCTTTTTTTTTTACATCTTTCTGTTTCTCTTCCCAGTGTATTAATGAATCTGACACACCCTCAACACAAACTTAGCTAATAAATTATATTTTAGAATTTTGCCCAACAACACATGGTAAATATGATCACACAATTTCAGGAGGTTGAGGGTTTGGAACCCAATCAGAAACTCAAGAGTTTTTGACATAAATTGGTATCAGGTTGATCTTCTGTATTCAAACCTCCCAGTTCCTCGAACAATATTTATCACCTCTTTCTTCTGCTCTTGAAGAACTCAGTTCTGTTAAGTGGATGAAGTATATCTATAATAGTACTCTTCTGAGATTTAGGGTGGTCCATGACTACACAATGTTTTCTCAACAGAAGTCAAATCACAGAAGTTTGGGAGAATCTTAAACATAACACATTTTCATTTTCCAGCTAACACGGAAAGTTACATCTAAAATTAGAAACAAGTGTGTGCACATTTCTTGATGCCACACACTCTATTGGATAGGCATTGCATACATTTCTTAACAAAGCTCTTTGTTTTAACAATGTTTCTATAAAGCTATATGTTTCAATAAAACTTTATATTTTCAATCAAATTCTTTGTACATTCATTTTTATACAGATTACATGTTCTCACATCAATTCAACTACTTTGTATTGGATATTTTTTTGCCCTAAACCTCACCTCTTGGGCAGTACCTCCTGGACACAATATTGTTTATTTCTGTCCATTAAAACTTGCTGACTATGAATTAACACACTATTTTTGAGTTTATTTGATTTTTTGTTTTCTTTTTGAACTGTGTCTCTTTCTTGGTTATTCAAGGTATTTGATGGGATCCTCTGTCTAGGTATTTGTGAGCGGCTCTTAGTAGTTTAGTTTCGAGATGTTTTTCTATTATTTTCCAGTAAGTGGCACTGGATTAGACAGTTTAGCTCTGTGAAATCCCTGGGCTGGCTCCCACTGCCTGGTGGCTGCCATCATGCTGTAGCCATGAATTGGAGGTGGGGTGGGCTGAGGGTCCTGGTTGCCTTTCTGTTCTTTGTAGCAATGGCCACCTTGGGCCTTTGCCTGTTGTCTCCTGTGCCCTGATGGACTAGGGACTAGACACAGAGCACCCTTTCTGTTCAGGGGAAATGGTGGTTCTGTGGAATTAGCTCCCATGTATGGAAAGCTGTGGGTTTGAAGCACTTTGTGTTTCCAGATCTCTGTCCAAAGTGTGGGCTGCAAACAGACTGCAGGAGAACCGGCAGAATCCCAGTGTTGCATCCCCTGTTCTGTCCCAGAATTCAGCCATTGCTCTAGTTCTTCACTCCTGACAATGACCCTCCTGCCCCATCTCTCCACTCCTCCTGGCAGGAGGAAACCCAGATACAACTGTGTTGGTTCCTCCCCTCTCTGGAGCCCAGCCATGCCTGGTCTATTGAAGTGCTGTGTCTCTATCTTTTTGCATCCTCATCCCCATCCTCACTGTTCCATGCCCACCTTCAGTTGCTTCAAAGTGTGGATCTTTCAGGTGTACCTGTGTACCCATCAGGGAGGGGTTCCTTTGCTGAGTTATAGCTGCTCAAATAGCTGAAATTTCAATGGGAGAGATCAAGGGGATCTCTCACTCCCCCATTCCTCTCTTAATGCTTTATAATTTAATTTCTTTTGAGTTGAAGAGAATAAACAATATTTGGAACTTTTTTATATAAATGCATTGAACAGTAAGCAAAAATATGATGATAAAAACATTTTTTACAAATATCAATGGGTTTAAGAAATAATCAAAGTTTATGTAAGAAACCTATATGCAATGAATTAAAAAGTAAGCAATGTAATCAGTGATAATATCTCCCAAAACCTTTTAAATGAGATTAAGTAAATGTAGCAGAACTGAACTAAAGAGTAGAAAACATGTCTTAAAATATGTCTAAAATCCTAAATATCAGAATAACTGGATTCATTTCCCACACATGGTTTCTATTTCTGTTTTACTGAAAATTAAAACATTTAATAGAAGGAATAAATTAGTTTTTATTTGTGAAGTATCCTGGTCCTATGTATGCTTTCACTGAATACAGAAGAAAAGAAAAGCAGAAAGAATTCAACCTATGAGCTCCAGCTGGTACAGAAGAAAGTAGAGGAGGTCCTCAGGAAAGAATGAGCCACCTCTGAGGACAGCCTGATCATTCAGCTGCGGAGGTTCTGGGGCAGGTAACTACTATATACCTGTGGGGTGAGAGCATGGTACACAGGTGTACAGCTGACACCAATACCTTCAAAAACATTTGTTTGGCCAAAGTCACCTATGTGGACCACTGAGACCATTATGAGTGGTCAAGCTAGATAACCTCTTTGTGACAAACCATAAGGTCTGCTAGGCCATATCCCAGAAGACTTGTTCATCACAGCATCCATCAGCTGGAATAAGAGAAAGGTTATGGGGAATTTCCTTTCAAGAAATTCAGTAAATGTGACTGTCTACTTAAAAAAAGCCCTGACCCCACTCAGTTTCCCCCAGGTTTTACCAAGACAGCTCTCTATCTGCCTCCGTATTAGTAGTACTTAAGTTTGATATTAAGATGATTTTTTTATTGACAACTGAGAGAGTACTTCTATATGCAGGACATCCATGAACCTATGGTAAATAATATATGTCAGATCCATCCATTGTCTTCCTGCTTGAAACTCTTTGCAGCAGCTAATTGTGTATGTATGTGGACTTCTGTGTGTGTGTCAGTCTGGGAGAAAGAAAGTGAGATAATTGGAAATTTTTGAGGAAAAGGGAATAAAATAGAACAAATTACCACCATTCTGGTACAGTCTATCAGACAAAAGTTTCCTTGATGTCACACATTTAAACAACTCACATTTATTTTTGAAAGAATATGTATCTGCTTTGGGGCATGGAGGGAAACAGAAGCTGGGGAGTTTACAGTGGCAATTAAACTACAGTCTTGAAATTGAAGTATTTTTCCAGGGGATAATTCAATATTTAAAAAAGCGTATCTATATAGTTAAATTTAACACATTTTTTCCCATATGATATATAATAAACTACTACAAATGAAAATGGTGGAAAAAATATACATGAGAAAAATAAATATATAATTACAAGTATTTATTACAATTAGTTTTATGTAATATTGTGACTTTTGTTTCTAAACACTCAATACCTTTCTTATCCTAGGTAAGATTTTATTGCAAATAAACCTTATTGTTTAGGAGCCAGTGAAGATACCAAATAGTTAGATGAAAGTTTCATGGTCTTATGTACATTTGGTAATATATTTGAATAATACAGGACATAATTACTTAGAAAAAATTTAATGAAAAGTTGTAGGCTTGACCAGGCTTTGAAAATTTATTAAATATTCTTCTACGTCCAGATAATTAAGCAATCACAGCAATGAAGGGATTCTTTTCCTCGTAATTACAGTACGTAAAGCCTTTTTTACATCCTTATTCCGGAAGCTGTAGACCAGAGGGTTCAACATGGGGATCACCATTGTATAGAACACGGACACCACTTTGTCCTGACTCAGGGAGTAGCTGGAAGTAGGTCTCAGGTAAGTATACATGGAGGTGGAATAGAATAGAAATATAGCTATTAGGTGAGAGGCACACGTAGAGAAAGCTTTGTGCCTCCCCTCCCCTGAATGCATACGGAAGATGGAGAAGAGAATGTAAGTGTAGGAGGAGAGGATGAGCACCAGAACCCCCACCAAATTTACTCCAGCAAAAGTGGAAAAGATGCTTTCATTCAGGTGTGTGTCAGAACATGAGAGCTTAAAAATGGGAGGGCTGTCACAGAAGAAGTGGTGGATGACATTGGAACTGCAGAACGGCAAGCTGCTTACATAACTTGTGTTCACCATGGAGTTCAACAGCCCCGCCGTGAAGGCTCCTGCTGCCATTTTTAGGCAGACTGTCCTGGACATGACCAAGGGGTAAAGTAGAGGGTTGCATATGGCCACATAGCGGTCATAGGCCATTAACCCAAAGAGGAGGCATTCAGTAGTGGCCAAGGCGATAAAGAAGTACATCTGCAGAAAGCAGCCAGCAAATGAGATGGTTTTCTTCTCTGAAAATAAATCCACCAATACCTTTGGGGTGACGTTGGAGGAACAACAAACATCCACAAAGGACAGGTTAGCCAGGAAGAAATACATGGGTGTGTGAAGTCGTGAATCAATCCTGATTAAGAAGATCATCCCAACATTCCCCCAGACTGTCAGAGTGTAGATCACAAAAATGAGCAAAAAGAGGACAATCTGTAGCTCCAGCGTGTCTGTTAATCCCAGCAGGATGAACTCTGTCACCAAGGTGTAATTTGTCCTGGTCATTTGTTACAGATATAGGTTGCTTAAATTTGTATTAGGTGTAGATATTTCCCTCTCCAAAGATTATAGGAATAGTAAAAAAAAAATGTTAATGAGCTTATTCACAGATGGGAAATAAAAACCCAAGTTTAATACAGCCTGGTAAATAGAGTAACTGAAGAAAGAAGAAAATTAGTGAGCAAATGGAGAAACATTTGAAAATCTGAAGCAATTGACTTTATTAAATCTGGTTGTAGGTCTCTCAAATTACTAGTCTCAACCCACATACTGCACTTAAGTTTCTGCCAATGCAACACATATTGTTCTCGACCAGCCCACACCCAAAAAGCAAAGGATACAAATATCCCTGCTTAAGTGTCTCCCATTCTCAAAGAGGTATGTGGATTTAACACAAATCCATCATTTATTTCTCAAGACCACTCTATTTTTTCAATTCCAAAATTCATGCTTTGCCTCCCAGATATTTTTCATGTACTATGAGCAGCAAAAATAATGACAATTTCAAATAATTTGACATCTATTCTATCTTACAGAAGGATTTTTTAGTGTTTTAAAAGTGAGCCACATAATTGTTCTCAATGCACAGTACACTATGAAATTAATGTCATGTAATAACAGACACAGTACCTGTCCGCCACAGTGACTAAGAGCATCAGGTCCTCATGAGCTTTCTCCTTAGTGTCTTACTCATGTAGACTATTATTTTCTTTTTATTAGTGGTTCTCATTTGGAGCTTAAACATAAAAAAAATTTTCACTTTGTAAATGAAATGAAATGCAGTGAATATTTGAATTAACCCTTGGCAAAATTTTAAAATGCCTCATGAGTAGATATTTGTCACTGCACTTTTATTTTGTTTTCCTAGAAGAGAATGGGGTAACCATGGGGACTAGATTATAGGGTTTGATTGTGGAGTCAATCCTCTAAAGGCTGAGACTGCAGTCTCAAAAGATATTAAAATATAATCACATGCAGTTATATGCAATCAAACATTGCATCATGAGGTGGTTCTTGATCTCTGTATTACCTTAAAGTCTTTTGCCAATTAAAAAATATGAATTGGCAATTTTCAAATGTACATTGCCTCTCTTTTTGTATTTTTAGCTTATTCCAAATGGGTACATAGCCCACTACCAAATTATTATTACTCCCTTTACCAGTGTGTGTGTGTGTGTGTGTGTGTGTAGTGGCAGGCGATAGTGCCTTTCTTTGTTTGAGTCAGTTTGAACTTCAAATTAATTCTGTTCTTGAGTGAAATTGCTGAGGAAGAGGAACTAACTAAACCCATTCTACATTGTTTTATTGTTATTTTTAAAATTGAATTTATTGGCTTGTCACTGGTTAACCTAATTCTACAAGTTTCAGGTGCCTAATTCTGCAATATAGCTCTACATAGCATTGTGTGTTCACCTCCCCCCAAGTCCAGTCTTTGTCATCACCATTTATCTCCCTATATCCTCCTCTACCACCCCCGCCCAGCAATCAACACACTGTTGTCTGTGTCCACGAAGGTTTTTTTTTGGTCCATTTTTGCTCAATACCCTGAACAAATAGGACAATGAATAAGAAAATAGAACTTTTTTTATGATTTTAGAATTGTGTTGGGCTTATTGCAATTATTGTCTGTAATTCTTACCCTAGAAGGGAACAATAGTACAGATTTTCCAGACCTAAGTACAGAAGTAAAACAAAGTTGAATAAAGCACATTGGATGTCCATACACAGAGAGAGTTTATTTGCAGAGAGAACTCATTATGCATCAAGTTTTGCATTATACTTTTCCATTTAAATTCTCAGTTAACTTTCTATACCGCTCTTTCAGGGAGGCATTATTGTTTTACACATTTTGCATATGACTAAAGCAAGGCTTAAAGCTATTAAATGGTTTTCCAATGGACAGAATCTTAGGATGTGGGAGAATTTACTTAAGCACAGTCTATATTAGAAAGTGTTAATTCCCAGCTACTTCAGCTATTTAAGTTTCCTGTCTAGTTTTATTTTATCTCAGTTACTTAGAAGATTTTATGTATAAAACATTTATATTACATATATACACATATACATATACAGATACATATATGTGTATCTTCTAATAAATCCATCTTCCAGAATTCAAGGGAGGTAGAATTCCTGCAATTCTAAAGAAAGATCTGTAACATTGTGAAAGATACTGTTTTAGGTGGGTGGGAAGAGGTAGGAGAGGGTGCAGGGAGGACAGATGGTGATAGAAGGAGACAACTTGGGATAGTAAACACAGTACAATATGCAGATGATATATTAGAATTGTACATCTGAAACCTATATAATTTTATTAACCAATGTCACCCCAATAAATTTAATTAAAAACTACCCCTGATTTACATCTTGCAAAATTCTTTTTACTTATGTATTTATTTGTTTGTTTTCCAATTTAGCTTTATAAAATATTTTATTTAATGGTTAAGGTTTATGACCTAGTTGCTTGAATTTTTGTTGCAAAAATTTATCAATACAAGTGTTTTTTTTTCTATCTTCTTTTCTGTCAATAATTGGTCAGATTAAATCACATAAATTGCATTTGAAGGCACAAAGATAAATTAAATTAGTATTTAAGAGTAAAAAAGATTAGTGATATTTATTTTAAAAAATGTAAAAGTGAAGTTTAATGATGCCGATTTTAGGTAAAAATTGATTGGAGAGAACAGCTAGCAGAGAAAAGAAAAACAAAATAAAAATAAGCCATAAACTAATTTAAAGAGATAAAATAAAAAAATATGAAAATTAATATACATTTTGTTTGAGTTTTTCAATACAGAATCAATATTTAATCTGCAAATTAGTTGCATTTTCTTATCACTGCAGAAAATATTTAAAATTTAATTTTTTAAAGGTTAACATTAGTAATATACCAAGTCCTCAGGAAAATATATCTAACAATATACTGATAACATATGGAGATTATAAAACATCATTAAAATATTAAAAAATAATACAGATAGCAACATGATGTTTATGAAGATAACTCAATATTTTAATGATGTGTTTTACAAAATCGGTCTGAAAATACAACATAATCACAAACAAAGCTTTATAAGTGAGTTAAAAGTGAAAAACTAACTTTAACATTTTTGTAGAATTGTCACATGCCCTTTAGTCAGCTCTAACTCTTGGCAGCCCAGTGAATGAGTGATGTCCACATGTCCCGCCCTCAACAGCCTTGCTCACCAAATGGAGACTCATGGATATGGCTTCCTTTGTGGAGTCAATCCGTCTATATTCGGTTTTCTTCTTTTTCTACATTGTTGTCTTTTTTTTTTTGTATTTTTCTAACATTAGAAATGCTGGTTTTCCCCAGCATTATTGTCTTTTCCAAAGAACCTTTCTTCTCATATGTTATGTCTGAGATAAGATATCCTTACTTTAATCATTTTGCTTCAGAATGTTTCAAACTTAATTTATCAGTATTCACTTGTTCGTTTTTCTGGAGGCCTAGAGTATCCACAGAGCTCTTCTCCAATGCCATATTTCAAATGAATCTATTATTTTTTTCTATCAGCCTTCTTCATTGTCCAACTTTCACATCTGTACATAATAATGTGAATTATAGGAATTAACCCAGAACAAAAAGTTTGAGCCATTTCTGAAGAAATATCTAGGACTTATTAATGCAGTTACCTGAAGGAAAGCTTACCAGTGAAGACAGTTTAACATTGACTGATGAATACAGGCTAGAGAGGTCCACACATTAATGAACACTTAACATCTTATGGTTTCATTCAAGATGATGGAGGACATATGTTTTAACAAACAGCAGTGGGGAGAATAGGTTTTCTTTGTTAAAAAAGAAAAAAGATATCTACCTAAAACAATGAACAAAAAATAATCTCAGATGTGTTAAAGATTAAAAAATCTGTCATCCCCAGCATATTAGAGAAAGAAGTTAAACGTCTGTTAACTTCTTGTAACACTAATAAGTGTTAGCAAAGATATGGAACCTGAGGTATTGTGTGCTGTTTAGTGTGTGTGTGTGTGTGTGTGTGTGTGTATGTATGAAGTTGAGAAACAATTTGTTATAAAAATTGAATATATGTATACTCTAGATCAGGGGTAGTCAACCTTTTTATACCTACCGCCCACTTTTGTATCTCTGTTAGAAGTAAAATTTTCTAACCGCCCACCGGTTCCACAGTAATGGTGATTTATAAAGTAGGAAAGTAACATTATTAAATTTATAACACAGCCTGACCTGTGGTGGCGCAGTGGATAAAGCATCGACCTGGAAATGCTGAGGTCGCCGGTTCGAAACCCTGGGCTTGCCTGGTCAAGGCACATATGGGAGTTGATGCTTCCAGCTCCTCCCCCTTTCTCTCTCTCCCTCTCTCTCTCCTCTCTAAAAAATTAATAATAAATAAAATTAAAAAAAAAATTTATAACACAGAGTTAAAACATATAATAATAATTACTTACCAAGTGCTTTATGTCAGATTTTCACTAAGTTTGGCAGAATAAATCTTTATAAAACAACTTACTATAGTTCAATCTATCTTTATATTTATACTGTGGTTGCTCCGCTACTGCCCACCATGAAAGCTGGAATGCCCACTAGTGGGCGGTAGGGACCAGGTTGACTACCACTGGTCTATATGTAAGCAAAGTCATTTTTAGAGATACTCTTGGGACAAATTCTTGTACTTGTGCACTAAGTGACATGTAAAGTAGCATTAGTATCACCACTGGCCATGATAGAAAGTAATAGACAGTTTAATTATGTCATATTAAAGAGAAAGAATACTAAAAAATTGTGAAACTAAAGAATACAGGAATACATAAGACAAACTATGTATAATATTACTTTTTTTTTTATTAAGTGAGAGGCAGGGAGGCAGACAGATGGACTTCCACATGTGCTTTGACCAGGATCCAGCTGGCAAGCCTATAGGGCCATGCTCTGCCTATCTGGGGCCACTGCTCTGTTGCTTGGCAACTGAGCTATTTTAGTGCCGTAGGCGAGGCCATGGAGCTATCCTCAGTGCCAGGCCAACCTGCTCGAACATTTTGACTCTTCACTGTGGGAGGGGTAGAGGCAGAGAGAGAGAGAGAGAAAGAGAGAAATGGGGTGGGCGGAGAAACAGATGGTTGCTTCTCCTGTATGGCCTGGCTGAGAATTGAACCCAGGACTTCCACACACCAGGCCAGTGCTCTACTGCTGAGCCAACTAGCCAGGGCCAATATCACATTTATAATATTAAAAAATATGTGTTTTAAAATATAGTTTTAGGGATATCAATGGGCTTATTTTTAAAAGGGAAAGCTAGGGAATAATAAAAATACAGAAGAGTGGTTGTCACTGTCAAAGAAGAGGGTAATGAGAGTGATTAGAGAGCTCTACCTATTTTTAAGGTTAACATTTTTTTCAGTTACAGTTTACATTTAATATTATTTTGTATTAGCTTTAGGTGTATAGCATAGTGGTTGGACAAGTATATACTTTATAAAGTGTTCTGTTATTTCCAGTACCCAACTGGCACCATACACTATTGTTACAATATTATTGACAATATAGCCTGTGCTGTACTTTAACCCCCATGAGTGTTTTGTAACCATTAATCTGTATTTCTCAATCCCTGCACCTTTTTTCACCCAGCCCTGCAACCACTGTATCCTCTGGAAAATAGGACGCTTTTTGTATTTGTTTGTTCTTTTGTATTGGTCTTTAGATTCCACATATAAGTGAGATCATATGGTATTTGTCTTTGCCTGACTGACTTATTTCACTTAGCATCATAACTTCTAGGTTAATCTATGCTGTCCTAAATGGTATCATTTTATTCTATTTTTAGGTTCGAATAACATTCCATTGTATACATGTAGCACAGCTTTTTATCCACATGTTTATTGATGGGCCCTTGGATTACCTCCATGGCTTGGCTATTGTAAAGGTTACGCTGTAATGAACATAGAGGTTGTTGGTCAAATAAGTTTGTAAATATGATATATATGTTTGCTCGCTTGTGACTTATATTGGGTGTGGGGGACAGGCTGTAAGCAGGCCAGGTCGTTGTAGCCTAAGGTTTGGTTTTGGGACTAAGCTTTTCCCCACACCCTTGACTGATTGTATGATCTGGGTGGTGCACTCTCATGAGGAATCCAATTATGCCTTGGATAAGTGGCTTTGTATCAGAGACTTCCTTGTTTGTATATTGGATTAAGGGATTTTGGTTTTCTACACTATAAAGTGGGACAGACCAGGAGCTTGGACACACAGTTCCTGCTATCACGATTGCAGGGGCTTCCCTGATCCCTGGCCCTTCATGGGAAGAGCTGGTTTTCTGCTTTTCCCTTGTCTTCTTTTGTGGTTTGCCTGTCTTGGTGAGACACCAATAAATAGGATGGCCCCCCATCCTCTGACTCCGCCATTTCTTTATCGTCTGCCCGAATCCAATGGGAACCTGCATGTGAATGGCCACGATGGCGCCTCCTGGCCTTACAACTGGCGTAGTTTCCGGCAGGATTCAGAGATTGGTATGGAGCCACCACCCTTGATGGGTGGGATAGAGTACTGGTTGCTGCTCTGGCTCCCCATGGCTGTCCTTTTAGGGGCCATGGGCTACATGTTTTTTACTCAAGAGGAAACTGCCCGAGGTCAAAAGCTTCAGCATGAATTGCAAATAGAACGGCAGAAAAGGCAGGAATTGGAGCGAGCACTGGAGAAGGAATTACGGGTTCGCGAGTTGCAGTTTACCCTGGAAGCTGAACGTCTTCACCGGCAGTTGTTGGAGAAACAACTGCGGATTCAAGAGCTCGAGTCTCAGCTTCCGGCCAAAAGCCAGCAGCCACAGGAGCCTAAACGGTCACCAAAGGAGCAGCAGCATCCGTGCCGGTGGATTAGCTTTGAGTCAGCGGGAGCAGGCGCTTGCGACTCCTCTTCTGAGGATGAGAAGGCTCAGGCTGAAGCTGCCATACGCACACTGAGAGCCCGACCAGTTGTCGCCAAGAAGGTAAAAACCCAGCAACAAAGAGTACCTCAGGAGCAGCCACAGCCTCCTGCCCAGGTAATGGAACACTCTGTGGTCCGGCCCTATACCCAGGCAGAGCTGATGGAGTTGGGGGCACAATTTAGGCAGAAACCTACTGAATCCCTGGTAGCCTGGTTACTACGATTATGAGATATAGGGGTGGATGGCATCATGCTCTCCGGAACAGAGATGGAGAAATTGGCCGCCATTACCACACACTCTTCCTTGAGGCAGCGTCTTCAGAACTGCCATGGCAACCCAGGAGACCATACCCGATTAGAATGGGTGATGGCTGCCATTCGTATGGTCTGGCAGAATGCTGGAGAACTGCCGGGGGCAATGAGTCGGTGGCAGTGCTACAGTGAGTTAGTAAAGGTCCTTCGAGAACTAGGTATGAAGAATGCTGTTTTCAACCCTGGGTCTCGTGGGCCAGACGAGGAAGTGTTTACGGCCAAAATGAGGGAATTTGTCCTTGCTAGCGCCCCGTCAGCCCTTTTTGGGTCACTGGTGGCTATCTTGGGCCCCTATGTGGGGCAGCCCATCAATGCAGTTACACAGATGGTAGCAGATTTGGGAGAGCTGGAGGCCTCTCGGGATCATAAAGCAGTGAGGGCTGCTGCCTATGTTTCCCCCCCAACTAACAAGGGAAATGGGCCTGTAAAGGTTACCCGAACGCAGATGTGGGTAGACTTGATTGCGGCTGGAGCAGATAAGGGGAAATTGGATGGCCAGTCTAATAAAATTATTTTGGAGCTTTGGCGGCAGCTTAAACCAGGACAGAAGTTCCAGCCACTGAGACGAAAGGCCCCAGCAGCTACCAATAAAACGTTTGGTGCGCGCACAGCTCGGTTACAAGATTATATGATAGAGACGGCCGAGGGAGAGGGGAACTCCCAAGACCCATTGTACCAGTTTGAATAGGAAAAAGGCCGAGGGACCCGTCTAACGGGGATGGGTGGGGACCGGAGGCCACATGTGGAACTGGCTATCCACTGGTCCCCTTCCAATGTACAACAGGTGTTGGCCTTGGTGGATACAGGTGCAGAATGTTCCCTTCTCTATGGAAACCCAGAGCGGTTTGCTGGGACCCCAGTGGCCATTGATGGTTATGGGGGCCAAACTGTTCAAGTGAAGCCAATAACTATTCCATTGGGGATAGGGAGACTGCCTCCTAAGCCATATAAGGTGTATATCTCTCTATTCCTGAATATATTTTGGGGATAGATGTCTTGCAAGGACTGTGTTTGGAAACTACAGCTGGGGAGTTCCGGCTGCGGATCAGGGTTGTGAAGGCAGTATTGCGGGGACATGCATCACATTCCCCTTTACAATTACTCGTCCCTCGGCGTGTGACTAACACCAAGCAGTACTGCCTGCCAGGTGGTTATGAAGAAGTCACAGAGACAATCCTTGAACTAGAAAAGGTGGGGATCATCCGGCCAGCACACAGTCCTTACAACTCCCCAGTATGGCCTGTGCGCAAAGCAGATGGAACCTGGAGAATGACAGTAGATTACAGGGAACTTAATAAAGTTGTTCCACCTTTGCACGCTGCTGTTCCCTCGATAGCTAACATGATGGATCGGCTAAGCCATGAGTTGGGGACATAACACTTTGTGGCAGACTTGGCCAATGCTTTTTTCTCTATTGATATAGCCGCAGAGAGTCAAGACCAATTTGCCTTCAGTTGGGAAGGGAGACAATGGACCTTTACAGTGTTACCCCAGGGCTATTTGCATAGACCCACCTTGTGCCATGGGCTGGTGGCTGCTGACCTGGCTAAATGGAAACAGCCAGAGGTAGTCCGCTTGTACCATTATATTGATGATATTATGCTAACTAGTGATTCTCTTTCAGAATTGGAGCAAGCAGTCCCTACCCTGCTATCCCATTTGAAAGCATGTGGCTGGGCAGTTAACGAGAACAAGTTACAAGGACCTGGGTTATCTGTTAAATTCTTGGGAGTTGTCTGGTCGGGTAAGACAAAAGTTTTCCCTGACGCAGTTATAGATAAGATTCAAGCATACCCCGTGCCCACTACGGTAAAACAGTTACAGGAGTTCTTAGGTTTGTTGGGGTATTGGCGAGCATTTATACCGCATTTGGCTCAGTTACTACGCCCCTTGTACAACCTTATTCGAAAGGGGGTTCGCTGGGATTGGACTGAGCAGGCGCAAGGTTCATTTGCAGCTGCTAAGAGAGCTGTCAAGGTGGCACAGGCCTTGAATGTGTTTGATCCTGCCAGGCCCTGTGAGCTGGATGTTCATGTAACCTCGGAGGGGTTTGAATGGGGCTTGTGGCAGCGGACAGAGCGCCTACGGCAACCTATTGGATTTTGGTCCCAATTGTGGAAAGGTGCTGAAGTTCGTTACTCATTAGTAGAGAAGCAGCTGGCAGCTGTGTATGCTGCCCTCCTGGCAACTGAGAGTATTACAACCACAACACCAGTTACAGTCAAAACAACATACCCTATAGCTGGATGGGTGAGAGATTGGGCAACTAAACCACGTAGTGGTATGGCCCAAATGTCTACCCTGGCCAAGTGGGGTGCCTATCTGCAACAACGCTGTGCTCTTAGCACCAGCCCATTGAGGGCAGAACTGCAGGAAGTCTTGGGTCCAGTCACCTATGCGACCTTAGAGTCAGGTACAACTGGGGCTCAGGAGGCAGAACCTGAGGTCAGTCCCTACCAGGAGGGGCGGGTGCCCATCCCCGAAGATGCCTGGTATACTGATGGTTCCAGCAGGGGCCAACCTGCCAAATGGACGGCTATCGCCTTCCATCCGGCCACTGAGACTATTTGGATGGACACGGGTACAGGCCAAAGCAGCCAATGGGCAGAATTAAGAGCTGTTTGGCTAGTTGCCCATAATGAACCTTCACCTCTGGTGATCTGTACTGACAGTTGGGCTGTCTATCGTGGACTGACCCTTTGGATTGCTACTTGGCACATTAACCAGTGGATGGTAATGCACCGTCCATTATGGGGTCAGGCCATGTGGCAGGACTTATGGGAAATAGGACACCGGAAGCAGGTGACAGTATATCATGTCACAGGGCATGCCCCTCTAGCCCATCCTGGGAATGATGAGGCAGATACGTTGGCAAGGGTGCAATGGTTGGAGACTGCACCTGCAGGTGATGTGGCACAGTGGCTCCACCGGCGCCTGCTCCATGCAGGACAGAAAACTATGTGGGCTACGGTTAAGGCTTGGAACTTGCCTGTGTCCTATGCAGAGGTACTTGCAGCCTGTGAGCAATGTGCAGTATGTTCCAAGGAACACCCTCGGAGACCACTGGTGTCACCTGGACAGATCCAGAGGGGTCATGTCCCACTGACACGATGGCAGATAGACATCATTGGACCCTTACCAAAGTCAGAAGGGTACCAGTATGCAGTCACTTGTGTAGATACTGCCACCGGGCTGCTTGCTGCTTACCCCGCTCGTAACCCTGACCAGAGGGCAGTCATACAGGCTCTGGACCGCCTGAGTGCTGCATATGGGCGACCGCTGGTCCTTGAAAGTGACAATGGTACCCACTTCACTGGTTCAACGGTGAGGCAATGGGCTCAAAAGCTGGGGGTGGACTGGAAGTACCATGTTCCCTACCACCCCCAGGCTGCTGGTATCATTGAGCGTTATAATGGACTCTTAAAGCAGGGACTGCGACAGGAGGGGGGCACCGGCTCTCTTACTGGATGGACACGCCACTTATGGACAGTACTTCGGATTTTGAATGAGCGACCTCGACGGGGAAGCCCAGCTCCAGTAGAGGCCCTCCTGCATCGGACAGCTGCCCCTATTCAGTTGCAGATACGCACCAAGGACATTTTACTCAAGCCAGGTTTCGGACAGCAGGGCAATGTGCTCTTGCCTGCTCCAACAGCCCTTCTTAAAGGACAACGGCTTCAATGGACTTGGCCCTGGACTGTACAGGCCCCCCATCTGAGATGGGTGGCCTTGTTGGCACCATGGGGAAAGGGGCTAGAGGTGGACCTCCAGTTAACCCCTTGGGCAACCAGCACCTGGCCACCTAAGGTAGAAGTGTATTATCCCTTGAGTGCTCAAGGGGACAGCATTTTGAAGGGCACCTTTGTAATTTCTTTATGGCCAATAATGAGTTCCCCTATTTTACTACACATAGAACCAGCAGATGCTGGTGTATTGGCCAATAAGGTTTGGTATGCCTGCTCAGGGCGGCCTCTGGTGCCAGCTACGGTGCTGTCTGCAGACAAAACTCTGGCCTGTATTCTGCCAGAGGGAAAAGATTTGCCTCTCTTGGTGCCACTGACAGCTCTCTCATTTCGCCCATAGTTTTTGATCTGTTAATCCTATTGCTGTAGTTGGTACTATTTCTGTTTATGCAATGTATCCTACTCCTTGCACAGTGACCATCATGAAAGATGCCTGTGGTTTAGATTGTAAAGCGAGCAAAAGGGGTGGAATGTTGGTCAAATAAGTTTGTAAATATGATATATATGTTTGCTCGCTTGTGACTTATATTGGGTGTGGGAGACAGGCTGTAAGCAGGCCAGGTCGTTGTAGCCTAAGGTTTGGTTTTGGGACTAAGCTTTTCCCCACACCCTTGACTGATTGTATGATCTGGGTGGTGCACTCTCATGAGGAATCCAATTATGCCTTGGATAAGTGGCTTTGTATCAGAGACTTCCTTGTTTGTATATTGGATTAAGGGATTTTGGTTTTCTACACTATAAAGTGGGACAGACCAGGAGCTTGGACACACAGTTCCTGCTATCACGATTGCAGGGGCTTCCCTGATCCCTGGCCCTTCATGGGAAGAGCTGGTTTTCTGCTTTTCCCTTGTCTTCTTTTGTGGTTTGCCTGTCTTGGTGAGACACCAATAAATAGGATGGCCCCCCATCCTCTGACTCCGCCATTTCTTTATCGTCTGCCCGAATCCAATGGGAACCTGCATGTGAATGGCCACGATGGCGCCTCCTGGCCTTACAGAGGTACACGTGTCCTTTTGAATTAGTGTCTTGGGTTTCTTCCCAGACACACACACACACACACACACACACACACACACACATACACACACACACACACACCCCAGAAGTGGACTCACTGGGTCATAAGGCGGATCCATTTTTAATTTCTTGAGAAACCACCATACTGGGCTTTTTTATATTTTTTTCTTATTTTTATTAATTTTAATGCAGTGATATTGATAAATCAGGGTACGTATGTTCCGAGAAAACATCTCCAGATTATTCTGACATTTGATTATGTTGCTTACCCCTCACCCAAAGTCAAATTGTCTCCCGTCACCTTCTATCTGGTTTTCTTTGTGTCCCTCCCCTCCCATACATAGATGGGACAAAAAATGAGATTCAGAGACATGGACAAGAATGTGATGGTAACGGGGGTGGGTGGGGTAAGGGGAGGGGACAAAGAAAATCCATACTGGTTTTTTGCAGTGTTTCAGTCTGCATTCCCACCAACAGTGCATGAGGGTTCTCTTTTCTCCACATCCTCACTAATACTTATTGTTTGTTGTTTTATTAACAAAAGCCACTCTGACAAGTGTGATTTGAGATCTCCTTGTGTTTTTGATTTGCATATCTCTGATGGTTAGCAATTCTGAGCATCTTTTCATATATCCATTGGGCATCAGTATGTCCTTTCTGGAGAAGTGTCTATTTAGGTCCTTTAGTCACTTTTTAATTGGATTGTTCATTGCTTTGGTATTAACTTTTAAGAATTCTTTACAGATTTTGGATACTAACCTCTTATCAGATGGATCTTTGGAATTATGTTCTTCCACTTATTGAGTTGTCTTTTTATTTGGTTGTTTCCTTTGTTATGAGAAAAATTTTTAGTTTAATGTACACCCTTTTTTATTACTTTTATATATCCCTTGCTTGAGGAGATATATCAGAAAAACTTTTGGTAAAGGAAATGTCTGAGATTTTGCTGACTATACTTCTCGAATTTTTATGATTTTGAGTTTTACATTTAAGTCTTCAATCTATTTTGAATTTATTCTTATATGTGGTGTAAAAAGGTGGTCCAGTTTCAGTTTTTGGCATAAATCTTTCTAATTTTTCCAACACCATTTTTGAATAGACTGTCTTTATCCCATTGTATGATCTTACCTCCTCTGTCAAATATTAATTCACTATATTGGCTCAGGTTTCTGGAATATCTATTTGGTTCTGTTGATCTATATGCTTATTTTTATACCAATACCATGCTGTTTGGATTACTATGACCTTGTAATATTTTTTGATATCAGGTCAAGACGATACTTTCAGGGATCATTTCTATAGTTTGTTATATCAGGTCATGTGAATCCTCCAATTTTATTCTTCTTTCTCAAGATTGCTGTGGTTATTTGGGACTTTTGTGTTTCCATATACATTTTTGGGATATTTGTTCCATTTCATGAAATACATGATTGGTATTTTGATAAAAATTGCATTGACTCTATAGATTGTTTTAGGTAGTATGGACATTTTTTAAAAATGTTAATTCCAGAGAACTTTTAGTTATCCGATAATCAGATTTTAATTTTCATTTATTCTGTTTCCAAATTTAAATATTTATTTTATATTTTTAGAATAAACTAAAGTTTTATATCTTACATAATATAATAATAAAAAATTTAAACTAACAAACAAAAAACTTGAGAAAATTTAATTTTAGTGCTGTGTCTGAGGTTTCCAAGACCACCATCAGGTTCAATGTTTGACTCACAAAACACAGGAAAGCCTTTATACTTTGGGTTATAGTTTATTACAGCTAAAGAAACAGATTAAAATTAGAAAAGAAAAATGATTTGTAAGGTAGTGTCAAGGAGAAACCAGACATGAACTACCAGATGTCCTGTCCTGGTGGAATCACATAGACAGCACTTAATTCTCCCAACAATTCTGACAACTCCGATGAAATATCACCAAACAGAAAAGCTGTGCTGTCCAGGGTTTTATTGAGGGTCAGTGAATAGAGATGACTGCTCACATTGCTGTTCTAGTTAGTCTCTAACTGCTTCACCCTGATCAAACTAATACAGCTTAACCCAAAGCCCCACCTATATAAAAACAGACATTCACCATGAATCACTTCATTAACATAAACTGTTTGGTGTGGGCCCCAGGATAGAAAGATATTCTTATCAGGTAGGTTATCCCATGGATTCAGATGTTTTCTCTTAGGAGCTAGTCAATGTCCAGTCCTGAAGACCTCTGGAATATGCAGTTGAGGCAGCGACCCAGGTTGAATGCATTAAGCCTTTCCTGCACCATACCAGTATATGCAAATATTCAATGCAGGACTCCATCTATTTACAATACCATTTTTTTGGTTGTTTATTTGGATCAATGCAATTCTTGAAATATTGATTCTTTCACTCTTTCCGTTTCAATTACTGACTTTTCTACCTTGTGACAGTAACAGGTTTTGAAGTTAGTTTCTATTTTATCCTTATTTAATCACTAATGAAAACATTGACCAAAACAAACATTAAAAGCATACATTTCAAGTGTCTTTCACTGATTTTAATGAATAAATCACTCAAAAAATCCATTGATAAAAGCAAAACATTGATTTTGATATATATATATACTTAAGGAGTGTGATAACAGAAAACATTCAAGTGAATAAAAGACTAAAAAATTAGAAAAACAGAAAGCAATAGAGATAATATAGTAAAAAGCCAGGAAACATTGTATTTATAAAAATGGGTTTAACAAATATTCTCTGGATCTGAAGAAAGAAAAGCATGGTGAAATCACACTCAATATAATAATTAGAAGTCTCAATGTTTTTACAACTTAAATTTCTTTTGTAAGTTAAAGAAAAAAACATTTGGAATATTTTTCACACAAATGCATTGAACAGTAATCAAGAAAATATAACTCAAATATTTTTTACAAGAAATAAGCTAAATTTACATAATTAAATAAGCAGATTAAAGCATTAAACAAAATTAAATAAGAAGCACATATTCAATGATTTAAAATAGAATACCAACATCATTAAGTGATATAGTCCTCAAAGTAAGAAATGTTTGTAGATTTTGTAAATGAGATTAATTACTTGTCAAAGGGTTATGTTGGAGAGCAGACAGAGGACATAGCTCAAAATATATGTCTAAAAAGCAAGTCTCAGAATAACTAGATTTCATTTTCCAAACATTGTTGCTATGTTTGTCTTACTAAAAATAAAAACTGTTAATTGAAAGAACATGATATTAATATTTACTAATGAAACATCTTGGTTCCATATATGATTTAATTAAATGCCCAGGACAAAAAAAAAGCGGAAAGAATTCAACCACTAAGCAGACAGCTGGTGCAGAATAAAGCAGGCAAGCTCTTCAAAGAAAGAGTGAACCACCTCTGAGATCAGCCTGATCGTTCTATTTCAAGGCCTTCAGGGTGAGGCAACCAATGTGTGTGAGAGCATGGCCCCTGAGTGTCTATTGATGCCTTAATAGACATCCATCTGACCAAGGTCACCTAGATGTACCAGTGAGGGCATTGGATGGTCAGGTGGGAGGATCTGCTATTGCACAGTTCAGATGAATGGAACAGACGTCTTTAATCAGACACCACTTTAGAGGCAAGGGCAAGGAAAGGGTCATGGAGAATTTTTCTCAAAGACTAAAAATGGGGCTGTTTCTTTTTAGCATGCCCTGATCTTAGTTTCCTCCAAAGTACACTAAACCAAGTTCCTGTCTACCTCCATATTAATAATGCTTAACTTTCCTTTAAATTTTTTATAATTGAAATATAATTGATATATAACATTATATTAGTTTAAGATAAAAAGATAATGATTCATATGAGTATATATTGAGAAATAATTACCATAAATCTAGCTATCCCCTGTCACGATACTTGCAATACATTTTTTCCTTGTGATGTGTAGTCATAAGATATACTCCGTAAGAAACTTTCAAATATGCAGTATCATGTTATTAACTTAGTCCCCATACTGTACATTTCATTCCCATGAATTTCTTCTTTTATAACTGGAAGTTTGTACCTTTTTTCCCTGCTTAGCTTTTTTTTGTTTGTTTGTTTTGTTTTGTTTTTTTTTGTATTTTTCTGAAGCTGGAAACGGGGAGAGACAGTCAGACAGACTCCCTCATGCGCCTGACTGGGATCCACCCAGCATGCCCACCAGGGGGCGACGCTCTGCCCACCAGGGGGCGATGCTCTGCCCTTCCGGGGCGTCGCTCTGCTGCGACCAGAGCCACTCTAGCGCCTGGGGCAGAGGCCAAGGAGCCATCCCCAGCGCCTAGGCCATCTTTGCTCCAATGGAGCCTTGCTGCGGGAGGGGAAGAGAGAGAGAGGAAGGAGAGGGGGAGGGGTGGAGAGGCAGATGGGCGCCTCTCCTGTGTGCCCTGGCCGGGAGTCGAACTCAGGACTTCTGCACGCCAGGCCAACGCTCTACCACTGAGCCAACGGGCCAGGGCCTGCTTAGCTTTAATATTAAATTCAATTGGCTTTATTGGCAATTGATAAATTTCTGTGAACAGAAAATCTATGATATTTGTCAGATTCCTCCACTGAACATAATCATTACCCTTTGAACTATGCATTGACTAAACTCTTTGCTGCAACTGAATCTGTGTGTATGTGGTTTTGTGTGAATGAGCAGGTTCCATGAGAGATAAAGGAAGAGAAGCGTTGGACATTTTTAAGAAGAAAAGGGAATAGAAGAGCTGTTATTGGTGCATTCTAATTAGACACCAGTTTTCTTGATAGCATATTGTCACACAAACCCACACTTAGTTTTTAAGAAATATATATATGTATATAGGGGTTAAAGGAAATAAAAGCTGAGGACTTTACTATTGTAATTAAAACTACAGTACTTAAATTTTATTAAAAAGTTCTATTACAAGGGGATAAGTCAATATATTAAAATGTAAATACTTTCAATGTAAAGCATTTTGATGAGTGTGATAAATGACAATCTTTATAAATCATAAATGGAGAAAAATAATGATTAGTAATAAAGCATTGGGTATTCACAAATATTTTCTATGGGTATTTTTATGTGATATCATGACTATTATTGACAAACACTCTATAACTTTCCTTACATTGTCAGGATTTTATAACAAGTACCCTTATTTTTGAAGGTCCAGTGAAAATACAGAATGGTTTCAAGAGGGTCCTGGGACTTGCAAAAGTTTGGTAACTTGCCTTATACTTAAGAAAATTGAAGGTAATTTACCTTATATAATACATATACTATAATATTACAGAACATACTTAATTAGAAAATAATATATAAAAACTGTAGCCTTGAACCAACCTTTGAAAGTTCATTCAATACACTGCTTGCAAGGTTCAGAAAATTAACAAAACAATCCCAGAAACAAAGGGCTCCTTTTCCTAATAATTACAGTACATAAAGCCTTCTTTACTTCTTTATTCCTGAGGCTGTAAATCAGAGGGTTCAACATGGGGATCACCACTGTGTAGAACACAGAAGCCACTTTATCCTGACTCAGGGAATAGCTGGAACTAGGTCTCAGATAGGTGTAGATGGCAGTGGAATAGAACAGAATTATTGCTGTCAGGTGTGAGGCACATGTAGAGAAAGCTTTGTGCCTCCCCTCCCCTGAGTGCATATGGAAGATGGAGAAGAGAATGTAAGCATAGGAGGTGAGGATGACCACCAGAGTCCCAACAATATTTACTCCAGGAAAAGTGGAAAAGATGCTTTCATTCACATGTGTGTCAGAACATGAGAGCCTTAAAATTGGAGGGGTGTCACAAAAGAAGTGGTGGATGACATTGGAACCGCAGAATGGCAAGCTGCTAACATAACTTGTGTGAACCATGGAGTTCAACAACCCTGCTGTGAATACCCCTGCTGCCATTTTTAGGCAGACCGTCCTGGACATGACCAAGGGGTAAAGTAGAGGGCTGCATATGGCCACATAACGGTCATAGGCCATTAACCCAAAGAGGAGGCATTCAGTAGTGGCCAAGGCGATAAAGAAGTACATCTGCAGAAAGCAGCCAGCAAAAGAGATGGTTTTCTTCTCTGACAATAAATCCATCAGCATCTTTGGGGTGACATTGGAAGAACAGCAAATGTCTACGAAGGATAGATTAGCCAGGAAGAAATACATGGGTGTGTGAAGTCGTGAATCAGTTCTGATTAAGAGGATCATCCCAACATTCCCCCAGAGTGTCAGAGTGTAAATCACAAAAAAGAGCAAAAAGAGGCTAATCTGTAGCTCCAGCGTGTCTGCTAATCCCAGCAGGATGAACTCTGTCACGAAGGTGTAATTTGTCCTGGTCATTTGTTACAGATATAGGTTACTTATTTGTATTAGGTGTAGATACTTCCCTTTCCAAAGATTTCAGGGATAGTTGAAATGTTAATGAGATTATTGACACATGGGAAAAAAAAACCCTGGGTTAATATAGCATAGTGAAGAGATTGACTGAAGAAAGGGAAAAATTAGTGGACAAATACAGAAACATTTGATTTTATTAAGCAAATGACATATATATTATATGTGTTTATAGATCTCTCAAATTGCTGATCTTAATTTACATCCTTTACTTAAATTTTTGCAAATGTAATATATGTTGTTCTCTACCAGCCCCCATCCAAAATGCAAACAATACAAACATCCCTACTGTAATCTCTCCCAGGCTCTGCAAGGTATATAAATTTAACAGAAATCCATTTTTTTCAAGAACACTTTGTTTTTTCTTTAACTTCAAAATGTATGCATTGCCTCCCAGAAATTCCCCATGTACCACCAGCAACAAATATGACAATTTTAAATAACCAATATTTTGATATTCATTGCATCTTTAAGAATGATTTTGTAGTCTTTTAAAAATGAAACCAATAATTGTTCTGGATAGAAAGTACACTATGAAATTAATGTTATGTAGTAGCCGACACAGTACCTGTCTACTGCGGTGAATAACAGCATCAAATTCTAATGAGCTTCTTCCTCAGTGTCTTACTCATGTAGATGATTAATTTCTTTTATTTTTGGTTCTCAATGGAGCTTAAACATAAAGAAGAAATATTTCACTTTATAAATTAAGTAAAACACAGTGAATATTTGGATTACCTGTTTGCCAAAATTTGAGACAACTCATTAATAAATACTTGTTGCCGCACTTTTATTTTGTTATCCTGGAAGAGAATGGGGTAACCATGGGGACTAGATTATAAGGTTTAATTGTGGAATCAATCCTCTAAAGGCAGAATCTCTAGTCTCCAAAGAAAATAAAATATAGTCACATGCATTTATGTGCAATCAAACATTACATCATGAAGTGGTTCCTGATCTCTGTAACACCAAAAATAACTTAATTGGCAATTTACATAGCCTCTCTTTTAGTATTTTAATTTTTTTTAAATTTTATTTGGAAAATTCAATTTAACGGGTGACATTGATTGTTAAGAATACATAGGTTTCAGGTTAACATTTCCATACCATTTGAACTGTTGATTGTGTTGTATGCCCATCACTCTTTCTGTATTTTAGGCCTATTTTAAATGGGTCTACTGCTAAATTATTATTTTTTCCTTTACTAGTCGGTGTATGTGAGCAGTGGCATGGGTCTTTCCTTTGTCTGAGTCAAACTTCAGTCTAAATCTGTGAGTGAAATTAGTTAGAAGGAGAAAGTAATAAATACATTGTACAGTGATTTAAAAATTATACCCCAATCTAATAGGACTATGAAATACATTGTCATTTTCATGAATCTGGAATTATGTTGGATTATTGCAATTACTATGTTATTCTTATCCTAGAAGGTGATGATACTACGGATCTTTCCAACCTAAAAACACAGATAAAACAAGGTTGAATAAAGCACATTGGATGTCCATATGCCGGGAGACTTTCTTTGCAGAGAAAACTCATAAGGCATCAAGTCCTGTATTACATGTTTCCATTTAAATTTTTAATTGATTATCTATATGAGTCTTTGAGGGAGGCATTATTATTGTACACATTTTGCAGATGAATAAAGCAGGACTTCAAACTATTAAGTGACTTCTCAATGGGCAACCTTTTAGGAAGTGAAAAAATTGACTTGAGCACAGTCTTCATTAGAAAGTATTAACAGCCATTAATAGTTAAATTTCCTGCCCAATTTCACTTTAGCTCACTTACTTATAAAATTTTATGTCTATTATAGATATAATATATAGACACACATATACATCTGTACACACACATACTTATATGTGTGTGTATGCATCTTCTAGTAAATCCAATCTTTCAAAACTCAGAGAAGGTAGAGTATTTATGCTTCTATAGAAACATCTGTAACATCATTTAGAAGAGGGTAAAGAGGATTAAATGGTGATAAAAGAGACTTCAGCTGGGGTGGTAAATACAGAATACAGTATATAGATGATGTATTATGGAACTGTATACCTGGAACCTCTATAATTTTATTAACCACTGTCACCCCAATAAATTCAATTACAAAAAAACACAACTACAGATCTCATTATCATGATGTTAAAAACTACCCCATGATTGACATCTGTGCAAACTTTTATCTATCATCTATCTATCTATCTATCTATCTATCTATCTATCTATCTATCTATATCTATCATCTATCTATCTATCTATCATCTATTATCTATTATCTATCTATCTATCTATCTATAGTGTTTTCCTTCTACTTATGAGGTAATACAAATATTTTCTTTTGCAGAAGGTGACTGAGAAATAAATTCTAGTGTCCTGACAACTGTAATCTCTTGACTGGATATAAATTTAAAATTGATCAAAGGGAGTTTACAGTTGAGATGTACAGTGAGTTTCATATTTTCACATGTCAGAATGAAGAGCTTAATTATAAAAAATCTACTCAGTTTCTATTTGCAGTATATATAATATATTAATAACAGAATTTATCATTTTCAGTTATTTGTTTATATTTTTCTCTTGTAAAATAGATAATAAAAAGTTTAAAGCACAGATTTTTAATTGATTAAGTTAATAGGACAGTGTAGGCATTTACTAAATGTTTGTAGGTAAATGAATAAATTAATCAATATAATTGATTATATTTTAAAATGTAAACATACAAATTTTAAGTCAGTGTTACAAATTATTAAATTTATGATTCATGATGTTTTATGTAATGAACATTTTTTGTGTATATCATTTATGCAAAGATTAACCTGAGGAAGATTATATTTTACTCTAATAAGTTTATTTTATTTAAGTTAATAAGGCAATGCATACAATGATAAATAAGAATGTAAGATAAATAGGTTCTTTATTTTATATTTTCCTTAGCTAACAGCATATGTGGATTGCCTTTTTAAACAGAAGAGTGAAAAATATCTTGATTAACTAAAAAACTGTAATGTCTATTTATTTCTCCTAAGATTCAATAAGAACTAATATAATTAGAAAGTCTTTTGATGCTGAGCCGTATATATTCCCCAATATAAAACGTATGAATTTGCAAGAGTCAAAGAAGTCATTACATTAAAATAAATAACATTGAAGAAGACTTCTTATATTTTTATCACATATTCATCAATTTTCTTCTCAAGAATGTGATGGATTATGATGCTTATCCCTTCATTAATAATTCCTCTGTATTTCCTTTTCATTTAAGCTAAAAATATTGACTAAAAATCTTTATAATGAGGCTCATTGGGCATTCACTTAGAATGGTGAATTTGTCTCCAAAGGTGGTAGCATGGGATGTGAGGGTGATCTGGCTGCGACATCTGTCACCCCATTGGTCACCAGGGTTGATTTGGCTGATCTGGCTGGCTAGGCGGGTGTCCCCTTTCTCCCTCACTGCTCCATGTGTGTCCCTCCCAAAACTGCTCTCAGTGGAAGAGGACAAACTTCCCTGATAGAGGAGAGGATCGTTCTTCGGTCAAGGGTATATGAGTAACTGTGCTCCCTGCTAGAAACTCTAAACAAGTCTCAAAGGTGGTAGCATGTTAGCATTATAAATTTGTGGATTAACAAGTGATATGAAGTTACTTTCAAAAATGGTGGAAAATTACTTTTAATGTTAGGTCTTATTTTGCAATTTAATGGTTAAGGTTTATGACCTAGTTGCTTGTATTTTTTTCACAAAATTTATTATTGCAATTTTTAAAAAAACTTCTATTTTCCTTTGTGACAAAAATAGTGCAAGGTAAACCATATAACTTGCATTTGGAGTCTCAAGAATAATTTTAATTAATATTTAGGAGGTAAAAAGGTCTGAAAACAGCCCAAGTGTCAGTGGATGATTAAAAAGCTATGGTACATATATACAATGGAATACTACATGCCCGTGAAAAAGAAGGAAATCTTACTTTTTGTGATGGCATGATGGACCTGGAGATTATTATGTTAAGTGAAATAAGCCAGGTAGAGAAAGAAAAAGTCATATGATCTCACTTATATGTGGAATCTAATGAACAAAGTGAACAGGAATGAAATAGAGGCAGAGGCAGGGTCACAGGGTGCTGTCAGAGGGAAGGACAGCTGTCAGAGGGAAGGAGGATGAGGGGATTGGATCAGAGAAGGTGAAGGGATTAGTAAAATTATATATACATAACACAGAGATACAGATAACAGGACAACAAATCCCAGAGAGAAGAGGGGAAGGAGTTAGCAGGAGGAGACAAAGAGAGTGTAATAGGGGACACGGGGTGGCAGGTGAGGGCATTATATTGAGTGGGACACTTGAATCCATGTTAACACAATAATTAAAATTAATAAATATTTAAAAAATGATATATAAAAGGCAGTTATAGCTAATGATGCCACCTTTAGGTAAATATTGATTGGAGAATGTAGCTAGAAGAGAAAGGAAAAACAAAAAAATATATATATAAGGAATAAACTCATGTAACGAGGTAAAATAAAAAATTATGAAACAATAAAATGGCTTGTCTAGGTTGCTAAATGTAGTATCAATATTTAACCTGAGTATTAGTTGTACTTCCTCAACAATGCAGAGAATATTTAGAATTTATTTTTTAAAGGTTAACATTAATAATATACAAGGTTCTTAGAGAACTGGATCTAACAGTAGATATGCATAACATACGAAAATGATAAAACATTATTAAAATAAATAATACTAATAATGACACCATGTTCATGAGGATGACTCCTTATTTTAAAGAAGTGTTTTACAAAATTGGATGACAAATACAACACAATTACAAGCCAAGCTTTATAAGTGAGTTAAAAGTGAAAAACTAACTTTAACATTTTTGTAGATTGTTGTCACATGCCCTTTAGTCAGCTCTAACTCTTGGCAACCCAATGAATGAGTGATGTTCACAGTGTCCCGTCCTCAACAGCCTTGCTCACCAAATGGGAACTCATAATATGGCTTACTTTGTGGAGTCTATCCATCTCATATTTAATCTTTCTCTTTTCTTTCATTGTTTTTTTTTTCCTAACATTGTCTTTTTCCAGCATCACTATCTTTTCCAAAGAACCCTGCCTTCTCATGTTATGTCTGATGTGAAAAAGCCTCACTTTTGTCATTTTACTCCAGAATATATCAGGCTTAATTTATCTAGGACCCACTTGATGACCTTTCTGGAGGGTATCCACAGAACTCTCCTCCAATGCCATATTCCCAATGAATCAAAATTATTTCTTCTCAGTCCTCTTCACTGTCCACCTTTCACATCTATACATAGTAATTAGGATTATGTGGATTAACCCAGATCAAAATGGACAAACTATTTCTGAAGAAATATCTAGGATTTATTAATGCCATTGTACGAAGAAAAATTTACCAAAGATAATTTAACATTGACTGATGGATTCAATCCAGAAAGTTTTATGAATTAATGAACACTTAATATTGAGGCTATCATTCATGATAAGTGGAGGACAAATATTCAAAAAAATCAGCAGAAAAATAGGCTGTCTTTATTTAAAACCTGTCTACTTATTACCATGTCAAAAATAACTTTGGATATGTTAAAGATTTAAATATTTGTCACCCTTACTATATTGGAGAAAGAAGTTAAATATCTGACCAGAACAATTGGTAAAAAGGATTTGGAACCTGAGTGTAATGGGCTGTTTTTGAAAGTATAAATATAAACAGAAAATTTAGAAAACAGTATGCTATATTTTAAAGTTGAACATACATATATTCTATAGACACACAGTGCCACATCTAAAATTATACCTGGACAAATTCTTGTACTTGTGCACTGAGTAACTTGTAAAATAACATTCATCTCACTATTAATCATGATAGAAGGTAGAAGACAGTTTAATTATGACATATTAAAGAGAAAGAGTACTCTCAAATAGTGTGATGATCCAATATGGGAATATGTATGATCATGGGAGAATGTTTGAAATATAATATTGAAGAAAAACACAAACTATATAAAAGAGAAAGTGTGTATAATATACATTCAAATACTTAACATTACAGAACATAATTACTTAAAAATATTTTATTAAAAACTGTAACTTTGAACCAGCCTTTGAAAGTTAATTAAATACACTACTAGGTTTAGAAAATTAACCAAACCATCCCAGAAATGAAGGGCTTCTTTTCCTGGCAATTACAGTCCATAAAGCGCTTTTTACTTCCTTATTTCTGAGACTGTAGATCAGAGGGTTCAACATGGGGATCACCACTGTGTAGAACACAGAAGCCACTTTGTCCTGACTCAGGGAGTAGCTGGAACTAGGTCTCAGATAGGTGTAGATGGCAGTGGAATAGAACAGAATTATCGCTGTCAGGTGAGAGGCACACGTAGAGAAAGCTTTGTGCCTCCCCTCCCCTGAGTGCATACGGAAGATGGAGAAGAGAATGTAGGCATAGGAGGTGAGGATGACCAGCAGAGTTCCAATCATATTTACTCCAGCAAAGGTAGAAAAAATGCTTTCATTCAGGTGTGTGTCAGAACATGAGAGTCTAAAAAGTGGAGGGGTGTCACAGAAGAAGTGGTGGATGACATTGGAACTGCAGAACGGCAAGCTGCTTACATAACTTGTGTTCACCATAGAGTTCAACAGCCCCGCTGTGAAGGCCCCTGCTGCCATTTTTAGACAGACTGTCCTGGACATGACCAAGGGGTAAAGTAGAGGGTTGCATATGGCCACATAGCGGTCATAGGCCATTAACCCAAACAGGAGGCATTCAGTAGTGGCCAAGGCGATAAAGAAGTACATCTGCAGAAAGCAGCCAGCAAATGAGATGGTTTTCTTCTCTAACAGTAAATCCACCAGCATCTTGGGGGTGATGGTGGATGAATAGCAAATATCCACGAAGGACAGGTTAGCCAGGAAGAAATACATGGGTGTGTGAAGTCGTGAATCAGTCCTGATTAAGAGGATCATCCCAACATTCCCCCAGAGTGTCAGAGTGTAAATCACAAAAAAGAGCAAAAAGAGGCTAATCTGTAGCTCTAGAGCGTCTGCTAATCCCAGCAGGATGAACTCTGTCACCAAGGTGTAATTTGTTCTGGTCATTTGTTACAGATATAGTTTACTTAAATTTGCATTAGATGTAAATACTTCCCTCTTCAAAAATTATAGGAATAGTTGAAATGTTAATGAGGTTATCGATACATGGGAAGAAAATACCCTGGGTTGATAGAGCAAAGTAAAGAGAGTGACTGAAGATAGAGCATAATTAATGGACAAATGTAGAAGCATGTGATTTTATGAAGCAAGTGACATTATAGTTATTAAATCTGCTTGTAGATCTCTCAAATTACTGCTCATAAATTTCATCCTCAACATAAGTTTCTGCAAATGCAACATATGTTGTTCTCTACTGGCCCACATACAAAATGCAAACAATATGAATATTCCTACTGTAGTCTCTCCCAGTCTCTGAAAGGTATATGAATTGAACAGAAAGGCATTTTTTTCAAGACCACTTTGTTTTTCCTTTAACTTCAAATTTTAGCCATTGCCCCCCAGAAATTCCTCATGTACCACAAGCAGCAAAGATAATGACAATTTCAAATAACCAAGATTTTTACATTCATTGCATCTTCAAGAATGGTTTTGTAGTCTTTTAAAAGTGAAACCAGTAATTGTTCTCAATACAGAGTACACTATGAAATTAATGTCCAGTAGTAGCCAACACAGTACCTGTCTACTGCAGTGAATAACAGCATCAAATCCTAATGAGCTTTCTCAGTACCTTACTCATGTAGACTATTAACTTCTTTTGTTATTGATTCTCAGTTGAAGCTTAAAAATAAAAAAAGAATTATTTCACTTTGTAAATGAAATGAAACGCAGTGAATATTTATTTGGATTACTTTGTTGGCCAAAATTTGAGACACCTTATAAATAAATACTTGCTGCGCTTTTATTTTGTTATCCTAGAAGAAGAGAATGGGGTAAGCATAGGGACTAGATTATAAGATTTAATTGTGGAATCAATCCTCTAAAGGCAGAATCTCTAGTCTCCAAAGAAAATAAAATAGTCACATGCATATATGCAATCAAACATTGCATCATGAAGTGGTTTCTGATCTCTGTAACACCAAAAATAACTTAATTGGCAATTTACATAGCCTCTCTTTTTGTATTTGTATATTTATTATATTTTTAAATTTTATTTAGGATTAAATTTAAAGGGTGACATTGATTGTTAAGAGTACATAGGCTTCAAGTAAACATTTCCATACATTTGAACTGTTGATTGTGTTGTGGGCTCATTACTCTTTCTGTATTTTTTAGCCTATTTAGTCTATTTTAATGGGCCATAAACTACTGCCAAATTATTACTCTCCCCTTTACCAGTCGGTGTACGTGGGAGGTGGTATGGTTCCTTCTTCTGTCTGAGTCAGTTAAACTTTAGTCTAACTCTGTGCTTGAGTGAAATTGGTTAGAAGGAGGAATTAATAAATCCAGTGTACAGTGATTTAAAAATTACACCTCCAATTATATAAGAGTATGAATAATGAAATACAACTCCCTTTTTATGATCTGAAATTATGTTGGTTTATTACAATTATTATGTTATTCTTATCCTAGAAGGTGATAATACTACAGATTTTCCAGATTTAAGAACACAAGTAAAACAAGGTTGAATAAAGCACATTGGATGTCCATATGCAGCAAGAATTTCTTTGCAAAGATAATTCATAATGCATCAATTTCTGTACTACACATTTCCATATAAATTATTAATTAATTTTCAATACAAGTCTTTGAGGAAGGTATTATTATTGTACCCATTTTACAGATGAACAAAGCAAGACTTCACACTAAAATAAATAGCTCTTCAAGGTGAAGAGGACTCCTCATATCTTTATCACATATTCATCAATTTTCTCTTAAGAAAATGGTTGTTTTTGGTACTTATCCCTTCATTAAGTGAATTTTCAATGGGAAACCTCTTAAGAAATGAAGAAATTGACTTGAGCACAGTCTTTCATCAGAAAGTATTAATAACCATTAATTCTTAAATTTCCTGCCTAGGTTCACTTTATGTTAGTTACTTAGAAGATATCACACATATATATACACACACACATACAGACATGTATATACATATATTTGTATCTTTTAATAAATCCAATCTTTTAATACTCAGAGAAGGTAGAGTACTTGTGTTTCTAAAGAAAGATCTGTTACGTCGTGAAAGCTACTGCTTGAGGTGGGTGGAGGAGGTAGAAGCAGGTAAAGAAGGTTAAATTGTGATAAAGGAGACTTCAGCTGGGGTGGTAACCATACAACAAAGTAAATAGATGATGTATTATAGAATTATACACCGGTAACCTATATAATTTTATTAACCAATGTCACCCTAATAAATTCAATTACAAAAACAAACAGCTTGATGTAAAGATCCCATTATCATGACATTAAAAACTATACCATGATCGACATCTGTGCAAACTTATTTTTATAAATAAATTTTTATTTTAATGGGGTGACATCAATAAATCAGGGTACATATATTCAAAGAAAACATTTCCAGGTTATCTTGTCATTTAGTTCTGTTGCATATCTATCACCCAAAGAGAGATCGTCCTCCGTCACCCTCTATCCAGTTTTCTTTGTACCCCTCCCCCTCTCCCTCCCCCTCTCCCTCCTTCCCTCCCCCCCCCCCCCCGTAACCACCACACTCCTGTACATGTCTCTTAGTCTCGCTTTTATGTCCCACCAATGTATGGAATCTTGCAGTTCTTGTTTTTTTCTGATTCACTTATTTCACTCCACATAATGTTATCAAGATTCCACCATTCTGCTGTAAGTGATTCGATGTCATCATTTCTTCTAGCTGAATAGTATACCATGGTGTATATGTGCCCCATCTTCTTTATCCAGTCTTCTATTTTTTTTTTTACAGTGATTAAAAGCCTTTAAGCAAACTCTTGGCCAATACAGCAAGAATCCGTAAAAGAGTAGTGTCCTTAACATGTTCACCAAGTCCAAGTTGGCCCCATCACCATGCCAAATCCCTGAAAAATGCAACCCAACCACAGTTCAGTCTGTTAGGAGCTGTCACAGGGAGCAGGAGTCCAGAAAAGTCCACATCCAGGAAAAGTCCTCATGGCACTGGAATTGTTGTCACCATTCTATACTTTGCAGCTCATGTCCAAGTCCCAGTGACCACTGCTTCTAGCTGGTAATGATTCAGGTAGACTGGGAAAACCATTTGCAGCATACATGGATATGGAGATTCTGTTCTCCTCTGCCTGGAGAGATGAGACCAGGTTGCTTTTCCCTGGAGCTCTGTGACTGTGGCATGGTAACTCTTTACCATGGGATACACTAAGCAGTCTCGGTGTGGCTTCTTCAGTGTTCCTTGGTTGAAGAGTCCTCTTTGTTTAGTCCAAAGTTGGTTTTTCCAGATGATAGTTCTTAAAATTAGTTTGTAATCCACTTTGGTTCTGGGAGGTAGATGTTGGTACGTCCGCCTACTCCAGTGCCATCTTGTCTCCAAACTTTTATCTATATCTATTATCTATCTATCTATCTATCTATCTATCACCTATTATCTCTCTATTGTGTTTTCCTTCTAGTTATGAGGAATACAAATATTTTCTTTCACAGAAGGTGATTGAGAAATAAACTCTAATGTTCTGACAACTGGAATCTCTTGACTGGGTATAAATTTGGAATTGATCAAAAGGAGTTCATAGTTTATGAGATGTAGAATGAGTTTTATATTTTTATGTGTCAGAATGAAGAGCTTAATTATAAAAACCTACTCAGTTTGTATTCACAGAACATATTAATAACAGAATTTGTCATTTTCATTTATTTGTTTATATTTTTGTCTTGTAAAGTAGATAATAAGAATTTTAAAGCACAGATTTTGCAATTATTGATTAAGTTACTAGGACAGTGTAATAGTACTGTAGGCATTTACTAAATGTTTATAGGTAAATTAATAAATGAACAAATATAATTAATTATATTTTAAAATTTAAGCATAATTAAGTCACATTTAAGCATAATTAAGTCAGCTTTACAAATTATTAAATTTATGATTCATCATGTTATATGTGATGAACATTTTTTGTATATATCATTTATGCAAAGATTAACTTCAGTAAGGTTATATTTTACTTTAATAAGTTTATTTAAGTTAATAAGGCAATGCATGTAATCAGTGGTAAATAAGAATGTAGGATAAATAGGTTCTTTATTTCATATTTTCCTTAGCTAACAGCATATGTAGATTGCCTTTTTAAAGAGAAGAAAGAAAAATATCTTAATTAACTAAAAAACTGTAATGTCTAATTATTTCTAAGATTCAATAAGAACTAATATAATTAGAAAATCTTTTGATGCTGAACCCTATATATTTCCAATATAAAAAGTATGAATTTGCGATAGTCAAAGGATTTGTCACACTAAAATAAATAGCTCTTCAAGTTGAAGAGGACTTCTCATATCTTTATCACATATTCATCAATTTTCTCTTAAGAAAATGGTTGTTTTTGGTATTTATCCCTTCATTAATAATTCCTCTGTATTTGCTTTAAATTTAAACTAAAAATACTCACCGAAAGCTTTTGAAAATGAGGCTCATTGGACATTCACTTTGAATTCTGAGTTTGTCTCAAAAGGTGGTAGCATGTTAGCATTATAAAAATTTGTGAATTAACAAGTGAAATGAAGTTGCTTTCAAATATAATGGAAAATCACCTTTAATGTTAGGTCTTATATTACAATTTAATGATTAAGTTTTATGACCTGGTTGCTTGTACTTTTGTCACAAAATTTATCATTGTAATTAAAAAAATTTCTATCATCCTTTGTGTCAGTTGCGGTGCAAGGTAAACCAAATAAATTGTGTTTTGAGTTTTGAGTCTCAAGGATGATTTCAATTACTATTTCAGAGATTAAAAGATTAGTGATATTTATTTTAAAATATGTAAAAGACAATAATATCTAATGATGCCACTTTCAGGTAAAAATTGATTGGAATGCAGCCAGAAGAGGAAAGAAAAACAAAAAGAAAATAAAATTCTAACTATATAAGAAATAAACTCATGTAAAGAAGTAAAACAAATTATGGGAATAAATATGATAGCTTGTCTAGGTTGCTAAATGTAAGATCATATTTAATCTGAAAATTGTGCTTCTTCATCATTACAGAAAATATTTAGAATTTAATTCTTAAAGGTTTACATCAACAATATACTAGGTTCTTAAAGAAATGGATCTAACAGTAGATTCGCATAATATATGAAAATTATAAAACATTATTAAAATAAATATTACTAATAGTGACACCATATTTATGAGGATGACATCATTTTAAAGATGTGTTTTACAAAATTGGTCTGCAAATATAACACAATTATAAAGCTTTAAGTGATCTAAAAGTGAAAAACAAACATTTTTGTGGAATTGTTGTTACATGCCCTTTAGCCAGCTCTAACTCTTGGCAACCCAATGAATGAGTGATGTTCACAGTGTCCTGTCCTCAACAGCCTTGCTCACCAAATGAAGACTCATGAATATGGCTCCTCTGTTGAGTCAATCCATCTATATTTGGTCTTTTTTTCCTACATTGTTGTCTTTTTTGTGTGTATTTTTTCTAACATTATTGTTCTTTTCCAGCATTGTTGTCTTTTATTAAGAATCCTGACTTCTCATGTTATGTCTAAGGTAAGACACCCTCATTTTTTGTTATTTTGCTCTAGAATATTTCAGGCTTAATTTATCCAGGACCCACTTGATGATCTTTCTGGAGGCCAAGGATATCCACAGAGCTCTCCTCCAATGCCATATTCTAAATGAATTATTTTTTTCCCTCTCAGTCTACTTCACGGTTCACATTTCACATCTGTACATAGTAATTAGGATTATGTGGATTTACCCAGAACAAGAAAGGACAAACCATTTCTGAATAGTCATTACTGCCATTGTGGGAAGGAAAACTTGCCAATGAAAGTTTCACATAGACTGATGGATACAATCTAGAGGAGTTCATGAATTAATGAAATTTAACATTAAGGATATCTTTTTTTAATTTTTAAATTTTATTTAGAAGATTAACTTTAACAAAGTGACATTGATCAGTAAGAATATATAGGTTTCAGGAAAAAATCTCCATAGCATTTGAACTGTTGATTGCATCATATACCCATCACCCAAAGTCAAATCACTTTCTGTCACCCTATATCTGTCTCTCTTTACACCTCTCTCTAATCCCCTTCCTTCCTACTCCTGGCAACCACCCCACTTCCGTCCATGTCCATAAGTCTCAGTCCTATATACGGGTGTCTTTCAAGATAAGTGGAGGACAAATGTTCAAAAAAGGGAGCAGAGAAAATAGGCTGCCTTTACTCAAAAAATAAAATATACCTATTATTATCAAAGCAAAAATAATCTTAGATGTGTTAAAGGTTAAAATATTTGTCACCCTTACCATTTTGGACAAAGACGTTAAATATCTGACTAGAACATGTGGTAGAAAAGATATGAAAACTGATTTCTACTGTGCTGTTTTTGAAATTATAAACAGGAAGTTCAGAAAATAGTTTGATCTATTTTAAAGTTGAATATATATATATATTCTATATACAAACAGTGACACATCTAAACATATACCTGGATAAATTCTTGTACATGTGCACTGAGTGACATTTAAAATAACATTTATATCAACATTGGTCATGGTAAAAGGTAATACACAATTTATGACATAGTAAAGAGAAAGAGTACTCCAAAATTGTGTGACTATGGAATATGGGAGTACGTATGAACATGGAAAAATATTCAAAACATAATATTGAAGAGAAACACAAACTATATAGAAGACAAACTATATAAGATATATATCCATATACTTAAACATTACAGAACATAATTACTTAGAAAATATCCTAGTGAAAACTGGAACTTTGGACAAGCCATTGAAAGTTCATTAAGTACGCCGCTAGGTTCAGGAAATTAACCAAACAATCCCAGAAATGAAGGGCTTCTTTTCCTGGCAATTACAGTCCATAAAGCCTTCTTTACTTCCTTATTCCTGAGGCTGTAGATCAGAGGGTTCAACATGGGGATCACCACTGTGTAGAACACAGAAGCCACTTTGTCCTGACTCAGGGAGTAGCTGGAACTAGGTCTCAGATAGGTGTAGATGACAGTGGAATAGAATAGAATTATCGCTGTCAGGTGAGAGGCACATGTAGAGAAAGCTTTGTGCCTCCCCTCCCCTGAGTGCATACGGAAGATGGAGAAGAGAATGTAGGCATAGGAGGTGAGGATGACCACCAGAGTCCCAATCATATTTACTCCAGCAAAGGTAGAAATGATACTTTCATTCAGTTGTGTGTCAGAACATGAGAGTCTAAAAAGTGGAGGGGTGTCACAGAAGAAGTGGTGGATGACATTGGAACTGCAGAACGGCAAGCTGCTTATGTAACTTGTGTGCACCATGGAGTTCAACAGCCCTGCCGTGAAGGCCCCTGCTGCCATTTTTAGACAGACTGTCCTGGACATGACCAAGGGGTAAAGTAGAGGGTTGCATATGGCCACATAGCGGTCATAGGCCATTAACCCAAACAGGAGGCATTCAGTAGTGGCCGCAACCATAAAGAAGTACATCTGCAGAAAGCAGCCAGCAAATGAGATGGTTTTCTTCTCTGACAATAAATCCACCAGCATTTTTGGGGTAATGGTGGATGAAAAGGAAATATCCACGAAGGACAGGTTAGCCAGGAAGAAATACATGGGTGTGTGAAGTCGTGAATCAGTCTTGATTAAGAGGATCATCCCAACATTCCCCCAGAGTGTCAGAGTGTAAATCACAGAAAAGAGCAAAAAGAGGCTTATCTGTAGCTCCAGCGTGTCTGCTAATCCCAGCAGGATGAACTCTGTCACCGAAGTGTAGTTTGTCTTGGTCATTTGTTGCAGATATATGTTGCTTATTTGTATTAGGTATAGTTATTTCCCTCTCTAAAGATAACAGGAATAGCAGAAATATTAATGAGGTTATTGAGACATGGGAAAAAATATTCTGGGTTAAGATAGCATAGTAAAGAGAATGACTGAAGAAAGAGGAAAATTAGTGGACAAATGCAAAAGCATTTGAACTTATGCAGCAAATGACTTTATTTTTTAAATCTTCTTGTAGACCTATCAAAATGCTGGTCTCAACCAACACACTACACTTAAGTTTCTGCAAATGCAACATATGTTGTTCTCTACCGGCCCACATCCAAAATGCGTACAATGCGGATATTCTTGCTTTAGTCTTTCCCAGTCTCTGAATGGTACATGATTTTAACACAAATTCATTTTTTTTCAAGATCACTCCTTTTATTCTTTAACTTCCAAATTTATGCATTGTCTCCTAGAAATTCCTTCTGTACCACAAACAGTAATAATTATGACAATTTCAAATAACCAATATTTTGACATCCAGTGTATCTTTAAGAATGATTCTGTAGTCTTTTAAAAGTAAAACTAATAATTGTTCTCAATGCAATGTGCACTATGTAATTATTGTCAAGTAGTAGCCGACACAGTACCTTTCCACCTCAGTGAATAACACCATCATATCCTCATGAGCTTCCTCCTCAGTGTCTTCTTACTCATGTAGATTATTATTTCCTTTTCTATTAGTGGTTCTCAGTTGAAGCATAAACATAAACAAAGAAATATTTCACTTTGTAAGTGAAATGGAATGCAGTGAATATTTGGATTACCTGTTTGCCAAAATTTGAGACACATCATGAGTAAATACTTGCTGCTGCACTTTTATTTTGTTTTCCTGAAAGAATGGGGTAACCGTGGGGACTAGATTATAGGGTTAATTGTGGAGTCAATCCTCTAAAGGCAGAATCTCTAGTCTCCAAAGAAAGTAAAATATAGTCACATGCAGTTATATGCAATCAAACATTGCATCATGAAGTGGTTCCTGATCTCTCTATAACCTAAAATAACTTAATTGGCAATTTACATGGCCTCTGCTATTTTTAGTCTATTTCAAAATAGTCATAGTCTACTGAAAAATTATTATTTCTTGGTGTATGTGGGGGGTGACATGGTCCCTTCCTTTGTCTGAATCAGTTAAACTTCAATCTATCTCTGTTCTTCAGTGAAATTAGTTAAAAGGAGGAACTAATAAATCCATTGTACAGTGATATGAAAATTATACTCTGATCAAATAGGACTATAATAAGAAAATACAACTTTCTTTTTAAGTTTATGAAATTGTGTTGTCTTATTACAATTATTGTCTGTGATTGTTTCTTAGAAAGTGATGATAAGATGATACTACAGATTTTCCTGACCTGAGAACACAAATAAAACATGGTTGAATAAAGAACATTGGATGTTCATATACAGGGAGATTTTCTTTGCAGAGAAAACTCATAATACATCAAATCTTGTATTACACATTTTTATTGAAGTTCTCAATTAATTTTCTGTATCAGCCTTTGAGGGGCATTATTATTGCACATGTTTTGTAGATGAATAAAGCAAGACTTCAAACTATTAAGTGGCTTTTCAATGGGCAAACTCTTAGGAAGTAAAAAAACTTGACCACAATCTTTACCAAAATTTTCTGTCAGGTTTCATTTTATGTTAGTTACTTAGAATATTTTATGTCTATAATATATATAATACATATATACACAGATAGATATACACACACCCACATTTATATGTGGGTGTGTGCATCATCTAGTAAATCCAATCTTTCAAAACTCAGAGAAGGTAGAGTACTTGTGTTTCTAAAGAAAGATCTTTAGTACCAAGAAAGCTATTGCTTGGGTGGGTAGAGGAGGTAGAAGAGGGTAAAGAGGGTTACATGATGATGAAGGAGACTTCCGCTGGGGTGGTAAATATGCAATACAATATATAGGTGATGTATTATAGAATTGCACAGCTGTAACCTATATAATTTTATTACCCAAAAATGTCACTTCAATAATTCAATTAGAAAAAAACACAACTTGATGTAAACATCCTATTATCATTGAATTAAAACCTACCTCATGAAGGACATCTGTGCAAATTTATCAACCTTCCTTCCTTCCTTCCTTCCTTCCTTCCTTCCTTCCTTCCTTCCTTCCTTCCTTCCTTCCTTCCTTCCTTTCTTTCTTTCTTTCTCTCTCTCTTTCATCTATTATCTATCTATAAATCTATCTATCACATTGGGAAACAATTTTTTTTTAATTTTCTGTTGCATGAGGTTTTAGAACTTTTTCTATATATTCCTGCATCACTGATTCCAAATCTAAAAATTGTTTTTTTTGGTGTATGTTCTACTTTTTATGCAATTTTAGTTTCTTTTTGTTACAGTTAATGACATGCATTGGTTTTTAAATTGGACTTAAAGGGCAATGACTCTTGGATTGAATATAACCACAAGGCAATTAATGTTTTACAAACATCACTTTTACATAATTGTACTTGTTTTTAAATGTAAATAACTATTATCTGATAAAAACACCCTCTTATTTTGTTATAAGATTGAATCATGGCTTCTTCGAGTAGGCATAAATGTAAGAATAGTCCTGACACCTTCTGTTATATTTGTGGTTGTTACACACTTTAATGTCAAAGATGCAATATTTCATCATTTGTGACACGTGCATATATTGCTGATTATCAAATTCCCCTTGGCAATCAAGACAAAAATTGGGCTCCTTATACTGTGTGTCATAATTGTGAGGAAATGCTTCATGACTGGACAAAAGGAAAATGCAAAGGAATGCCTTTTGGTATTCCCATGGTTTGGCATGAACCTAAGGACCACAGCAGTGACTGTTATTTCTGTCTGATCCATACAAAGGGCATCAGCAAGAAAAAATGGCATATGATCACATATCCTGATATTCCTTCAGCAATACGACCTATCCCACACTCTGAGACACTCCCAGTTCCAGTTTTCAATGGTTTTATTTCTTCTAAAGATGAAGAAAATGAACATGGTGATCAAGTGTGTTTTGATAAGATACATGAGAAAATGGTTGTAGAATCTGATGGGTCTTCTGATGCCAAGCAGTCATTAACCTCCTCAGCAATTTAGCCAACCCGAATTGAATGACTTAGTAAGAGGTTTGGGCCTATCAAAGAAAGCAGCTGAGTTATCAGCCTCCAGGCTTCAAGAAAAAATGTACTTCACCGGTTAGCTAAAGTATCCCATTTCAGGAAGCATGAACAAATTTTTGTGGACTTTTTTCCGAAGACGAACACTTTGTTTACTATCATGATATCAGTAGTCTTCTCAGCCAGGTAGGTGTTACCACTTACAGTCCAACAGAATGGCGGCTATTTCTTGACAACTCTAAACAGAGTCTGAAATGTGTTCTACACAACGGTAATGTTTATTCCGCTGTTCCAAATGGTTATTCAAGTCATCTGTGAGAAGATTATAATGACATAAAATTGTCCTCGACTTAAGAGGAGTATAACTGGATTATTTGTGTGGATCTTAAAATGGTAAATTTCCTGCTAGGACAACAGAGAGGTTTCAAGAAGTATCCTTGCTTTCTGTGTTTGTGGGACAGCCGAGATCGGGAGAAACACTGGACACAGAAGGAGTGGCTGAAACATGTAGCTCTGGAAGTAGGGATGCAAACTATTGTGAAGGAACCTGTAGTTAATCTAGACAGGATCATTTTTTCCCCACTTGACGTCAAACTTGGCTAATGAAGCAGTTTGTCCAGGCTTTGAATAGAGAAAGTGAATGCTTTCAACATATTATTTCTGCTTTTCCTGCCTTGTCTTTATAGAAGATAAAAGCAGGTGTATTCGATGGACCTCAAATTTGAACCCTTATACATGATGAAGAATTTTCCAGGAAGATGAATAAGGACGAGAAAGCAGCATGGCAGCCAAAGAACTTCCTTGGCAACAAAAAAGCAGAAAACTATGAACTTTTGGTTCAAAGGATGCTGTTGGCTTTCCGTGACATTGGGTGTAACATGAGCATTAAGATTCACTTCCTGAACAGTCACCTTGATAAATTTCCTGAAAATCCTGGAGTTGTTAGTGATGAGCAGACTACTGCTGGAGCATCAAATGAGATTGTCCTCAACAAGTACACAAATGCAAGAGCTACAAACACAAATTTTTGCCTGAATAGAATTTAAATAAGTTTTGCGCAAATTTTATGATTAAAATAAGTGTTTTAATATGTTCTATTTTGAAACTGTAGACAAATTTGGATGCAATCAGATCTTTTAGTGTATTTACTGCATTATATAAATTATTATATTTTTACAAAGATGATGCCCAAGAAGACAGTCTACTTCATTATGTTAAACTAAATGTTGAAAATTTTTCAATAAAATGAAAACCTAAAATTGTGAATTGCAAAAGGACTGTAGCTTACAGAGAAAAAGTAATGTCAGATTTGAGTTCAGTACACTCGAATTAGGTAAGAACAAGTGTTTTTGTGGATGCAACAAAAATTTTGTTCCCCAGTGTCATCTATCTATCTAATTTATTTATCTAACTTTGGGTTTATAAATATTGGCTTTTACAAAAGGTGATTGAGAATAAAGTCTAGTGTTCTTACAGCTGTAGTCTCTTGATTGGGTGTAAATTTGGAATACATTAAAGGGAGTTTACAGTTTGAGATGTAGAGTAAGTTTTATATTTTCATGTGTCAGTTACTCCAAAAGAAATTCTAAATAAAATGGAGTTTGAAAGCATTACTGTAAATGTGCTTAATATATTTGTTAATCATTGACTGAGTTGACAAATATACTCCTTTTGTTGATTTATATTTGTACATACCTTGTGTTTATTAAGTAAAATTATTGTATATTCTGTAATTTGAATATTTTCAAATGACTACAGGATTTAAAAATGTTAGAATGAAGCATAAAATTATAACAACCTACTTATTTTGTATGAACAGACATCTTAATGACATAATAAATTTGTTATTTTCACTTATATGTTTATACATATTATAGATATTTTTAGTTAGCTAAATAAAATGTTAAAACACAGATTTTTCAGTTATTGATAGAGTTAATGGGACAGTATAGAAATATTGTAGGCATTTAATAAACATTTGTAGGTAAATGGCTAAATGAAAAAATATAATTGATTATATTTTAAATGTACAGATCTTTGTCAGTTTTATAAATTATTAAATTTATGACTCTTCACATTTTATGTTGTGAATATTTTTATGCAAATAATTTATGCAAAGATTAACCTCAGATTTCTAATATTTTCCTCTAATAAGTTAATTGAACTTAATAAGGCAAATGCATATAATCGATGTTAATAAGGATGTAGGATAAATAGGTTCTTTATTTCATATTTTTCTTAGCTAAAAGCATATGTGAATTGTCCTTTTATATAGAAGAATGAAAAATATTTTCATTAACTAAAAACTGTAATGTCTATTTATTTCTCTTAAGATTCAATAAGAAATAATATTAGAAAATCTTTTGATACTGAGTGCTATATATTCCCCAACATAAAAAGTAAGAATTTGCAACATTTAAAGGATTCATTGTATTAAGATAAATAAAGTTGAAGAGATATCCTCATATCTTTATCACATATTTATCAATTTTCTCTTAAGAAAATGATTGTTTATGGTACTTACCCCTTCATTAATAATTCCTCTGTATTTGTTTTTAATTTAAGCTAAAAATACTCATGAAAATACTCCTTTTTATAATGAGGTTCATTGGGCATTCACTTTGAATTCTGAGTTTGTCTCAAAAGGTGGTAGCATGTTAGCATTATATATATATAGGTTAACAAGTGAAATGAGGTTGTTTTCAAAAATACGTGGTGGAAAATCACCTTTAAAGATAGGTCTTATTTTGCAATTTAATAGTTAAGGTTTATGACCTAGTTGCTTGTACTTTTGTTGCAAAATTTTTATCATTGCAAGTTTTTTTCTTTTTATTCAGTGAAAGGAGAGGAGGCAGAAAGACAGACTCCTACAAACATCCCGACAAGGATCCACCCAGCAAGCCCACTAGGGGGCGATGCTCTGCCCATCTGTGGTTGCTGCTCCCTTGCTCAGCTACCAACACCTTATTAGCGACTGAGGTGGAGGCCATAGAATCATTCTCATTGTCTGAGGCCAACTTGCTCCAATCGAAACATGGCTGCATGAGGGGAAGAGGTAGAGAGAGAGAGAGAGAGAGAGAGAGAGAAGTGAGGGAGGGAGGAGGGGTAAAGAAGCAGATGGGTGCCTCTCCTGTGTGCCCTGCCTGGGAATCAAACCAGGACCTCTACATGCCAGGCCAATGCTCTACCACTGAGCCAACTGGCCAGGGCTACAGTTTAAAATTTTTTTTTATTCCTTTATGTTCATAATGGTGCAGGGTAAATCATATAAAGATAATTTCAATTACTATTTCAGAGATAAAAAAATTAGTGATATTTATTTTAAGATATGTAAAAGACAGTGATGTCTAATGATGCCAATTTTCGGTAAAAAATGATTGGAGAATGCAGCTAGAAGAGGAAAGAAAAACAAAAAGAAAATAAAGTTAAAAATATATATGGAATAAACTCGTAAAGAGGTAAAATAAAAAATTACAGGAATTAATAAGATAGCTTGTCTAGGTTGCTAAATATAAGATCAATATTTAATCTGAAAATTTGTTTCACTTCCTCAACACCACAGAAAATATTTAGAATTAATTTTTCATAGATTAACATTAATAATATATCAGATTCTTTGAAAAGTGGATCTAACAATAGATACTCATAACATATGGACATTATAAAATATTATTAAAATAAATAATGCTACCAGGAACATCATGTTTGTGAGGATGATGTCATTTTTAAAGATGTGTTTTACAAAATTGGTCTGTCAACACTGCACAATTACAAACAAAGCTTTATAAGTGATCTAAAAGTAAAAAACTAACTCTAACATTTTTGTAGAATTGTCACATGCCCTTTAGTCAGCTTTACTCTTGGCAACCCAGTGAATGAGTGATGTCCGCAGTGTCCCGCCCTCAACAGCCTTGCTCACCAAATGGGGACTCTTGAATACGGCTTCCTCTGTGGAGTCAATCCGTCTATATTTGGTCTTCTTCTTTTCTTGCATTGTTGTTTCTTATTATTTTTTTCTAACATTATTGTCTTTTTCCAGCATTGTTGTCTTTTACAAAGAACCCTGCCTCCTCATGTTATGTCTGAAGTAAGATACCCTCACCTTTGTCATTTGGCTCCAGGATACTTCAGTCTTAATTTACCTAGGACCCACTTCATGATCTTTTTGGAGGTCTGGGGTATCCACAGAGCTCTCCTCCAAAGCCATATTCCCAATAAATCAACTTTTTTCTTTTCAGTCTTTTTCACTGTTCATGTTTCACACCTGTACACAGTAATTAGGATTATGTGGATTAACCCAGAGAAAAAAGGACAAACCATTTCTGAAGAAATATCTAGGAGTTATTAATGCCATTGTAGGAGGGAAAACTTACCAATGAAAGTTTAACATTGATTGATGGATACAATTTAGAGAAATTTATAAATTAATGAACATTTAACATTAAGGGTGTTTTTCCAGAGAAATGGAGTACAAATGTTTTTTAAAAAGCAGTAGAGAAAATAGGCTGTCTTTGTTAAAAAAAAAAAAATATCTAGCCATTGCCATGGGAAAAATAACCTTAGATGTGTTAAAGATTTAAATATCTTTCACTCTCACTATATTGGAAAAAAGTTAAATATCTGACTATAATATGTAACAGGGATATGGAAACTTAGTTCTAATATGCTGTTTTGAAGGTTTAAGTATAAACATTAAATTGAGAAAATACTTTGCTATATTTTAATGTTGAACATATATATCTGTATACCAACAGTGTCACATCTAGGGACATACCTGGACAAATACTTATACTGGTGCACTGAGTGACATGTAAAGTAACAGTCATATCACCGTTGGTCATGATAGAATGTAACAGATGATTTAATTATGACATATGAAAGAGAAAGAATACTCCAAAATTGTGTGATTAAAGAATATGGGAGTATGTATGAACATGGTAGAATGTTCAGAACATAATACTGAAGAAAAACACAAACTATTCAGAAGACAAACTGTGTATGATATATTCACAGCATTAAAATAGATTTTTAAAAAATAAAGTTTAAGGATATGGGTAGATTTATATTTAAAAGTAAAAGCTAGGGAATAATGAAACTATAGGAGCGGTTGTCACTGTCAAGAAAGCAGGATAATGGAAGTGATAAAAAATACTTTATTTTTAAAGGTTAATAATTTTTAAATTAAAATTAGTTGCAGGTGTGTAGCAGCATTGTAGTTACATAATCAATACTTTAAAGTTGTTCCTTCTGATAATTCTAGTGCCTAACTAGCACTGTACATAGTAATTACAATATTATTGACTATTTTCTATCCTGTACTTAACATCCCCATGACTATTTTGTAACTACAAATTTGTACTTCTCAATCCCTTCACCTTTTTTACCCAGTCCTTCAGCCTCCTCCCCTAGGCAACTATCACTCTGTTCTCTGCATCTGTGAGTCTGTTTCTGTTGTTGTTCATTTATATTGTTCTTTAGACAGCAAATATAAGTGGAATCATATGATATTTGTCTTTCTCTTACTGACTTATTTTACTTAGCATCATACCTCTAGGTCTATCCATTTCATTCCTTTTTTTATATGGATGAGTTGATATTTCATCCTATGTATGTAACAATTTTTTAATCCACACATCTATTGATAGGCACTTGGGCTGGTTCTATAGCTTGGCTATTGTAAATAATGCTGCAATGAACATAGGAGTGCACATATTCTTTCAGATTAGTGTTTTATATCTCTTTGGATATATTCTTAGAAGTGCAATCGCTGGATCATAAGACAATTCCATTTTTAATTTTTTGAGGAAATTGTATACTCTTTTCCATAGTAGTTGCACCAAACCCCATTCCTACCAACAGTACACTAGTGTTCCCTTTTTTTCATATCCTCACCAACACTTGTTTGTTGATTTACTGATAGTAGCCATTCTCATAGAACTGAGTGAGGTGTTATCTCATTATAATTTTGACTGGCATTTCTCTTATTATTAATGATGTTGAATAACTTCTCATATGTATTAACCATTTGTGTCATCTTTTTATAAGTGTCTAGTTGACTCCATTGACTATTTTTTAATTGAATTTTTTTTTTTTTGGTGTTGAGTTGTATGAGTTCTTTATAAATTTTGGATATTAACCCTTTATTAGATAAATTATTGATGAATGTTTTCTCCTCTTCAGAAGGTTGTCTTTTTATGTTGTTGATGGTTGCTTTTGCTGTGCAAAACTTTTTAGTTTGATGTAGTCCTATTTTTTTTCTTTTTTCTTTTGTATCCCTTGCCCAAGGAAATTTATCCAAAAAATATTACTAAGAGGAATGTCTGAGATATTACTGCCTGTGTTTTCTACTATGAGTTTTATGATTTCAAGTCTTAGAGGTAAGTCTTTAATCCATTTTGGGTTTATTCATGTATATAGAGTAAGATGGTAGTCTAGTTAAATTTTTTTGCATGTATCTGTCTAATTTTCCCTGCGCCGTTTATTGAACAGACCATTCTTACCCCATTGTATGTTCTTGCCTTTTTTGTCAAATATTAATTGGATATATAGGCATGGGTTTACTAAACTCTTTATTCTGTTCCATTGATCTCTATGTCTTTTATAATGCCGTAACATACTGTTTGATTACTACATTCTTGTAGCATTGTTTGATATCAGGTTATGCTCCTCCAACTTTGTTCTTCTTTCTCAAGATTGTTGTGCCTAGTCAGGCTCTTTTGTGGTTCTATTTAAATTTTTGGATTATTTGTTCTACTTCTGTGAAATGTGTCATTCGTATTTTGATAGAAATTGCATTGAGTCTATAGATTACTTTAGGTAGTATGGACATTTTAATGATGTTAATTTTAAAGAACTTTCAATTATGCCAATATTCAGTTTTGTATGTATTTTGAGAGGTGAGTTTATATGTGTTCATTCACTTTGCTTCCTAATTCATATATTTATGTTATATTTTTAGAATATACTAAAAATTTATATTTCACATGATATAATAATAAAGAATTAAGACAAACAAACAAAAAAGCTTGAGAAAATGTTTTGGATTAAGTGCTGTGCCCGAGGTTCCCAGGCCACTGCCAAGTTCAATGATTGACCAGGTCTCATAAAACTCAGAAGAGCCTTATACATAAGGTTATGGTTTATTACAGCTAAATAAATACATTAAAATTAGCAGAGAAATAGACCTAGTGGACAATGTCCTGAGGAAACCAGGCATGAGCCTCATGTGTTCTGTCCCAGTGGAATCACAGACAGCACTTTATGTTCCTGACAGTATTGTCTGACCACTCAGATGTCGCCAATCAAAAATGCTTAATCAAATTTTGGTACCCAGAGTTTTATTGAGGGTCAATAAATAGATATGAATGCTCATATAACTGTCCTAGTTACTTAGTCTTCAACTGCTTCACCCTGATCAAACTAATACAGTCTAACCCAGGGGTCCCCAAACTATGGCCCGCCACATGTGGCCCCCTGAGGCCATTTATCCGCCCCCGCCGCACTTCCGGAAGGGGCACTTCTTTCATTGGTAGTCAGTGAGAGGAGCATAGTTCCCATTGAAATACTGGTCAGTTTGTTGATTTAAATTTACTTGTTCTTTATTTTAAATATTGTATTTGTTCCCGTTTCATTTTCTACTTTAAAATAAGATATGTGCAGTGTGCATAGGGATTTTTTCATAGTTGTTTTTATAGTCCAGCCCTCCAATGGTCTGAGGGACAGCGGACTGGCCCCCTGTGTAAAAAGTTTGGGGACCCCTGGTCTAACCTAAAGTCCAAGGTATACAAAACAGACATTCACCATGAATCACTTTATTAGCATAAGCTAGTGTGAGCCCCAGGGTATAAATATGTCCTTATCTGGTAAGATAATCCAAGGTTTTAGGTGTTTTCTCATAGGAACCAGTCAGTGTCCAGTCCTGAAGACCTTTGAAATATGCTGTTTGGGCAGCCCTGGCTGATTCTGTTAACCCTTTGCTGCACAGTACAGTATGCAAATATTCAATGCAGGACTCCATCTATTAACAATAGCATGCTTTTTGGGTTGTTTACTTGGAGCTATGTGATTCTTGAATATTGATTCTTTCAGTCCTTCTATCTTGTTGGCTGACTTTTCCAATGTGTGATATTCACAGGTTTTGAAGTTAGTTTGTATTTTTGTCTAACTGATGAAAATATTATCCAAAACAAATGTTAAAGGCATATATTTCAAATAATTTTTACTAATGTTAATAAATGCATTACTTGAAAAACTATTGAAAAAAAGCAAGACATTGATTGGTATTTGTATATTTCAGGTATGTAGTAACATTAAACATTCAAGTGAAATAATAGAGAAGAATAATTAGAAAAACAGAAAGCAAGATAAATAATATAGCAAAAAGACAAAATATTTTACATTCTAAAGGAAGGACTTAAATATTCTTAGGATCTAAAGAAAGAAAAGCATGGTGAAATAACACCCATTATAATAATTAGAAGTCTCAGCATTTTTTACAATGTGAGTTTATCTTTTAAGTTAAAAAACTGGAATGTTTTTTTCACATAAATACGTTAAACAATAAGCAAGAGAGTATAATTTAAAAATATTTTTACAAGAAATAAATTGACTTTACATAATTAAAGAAATAAGTTAAAGAAATTAAATTTACATAAGAAGCATATATACAATGAATTAAAATAAAATACTAACATCATTAAGTGATAATAGTTCCCAAAGTAAGAAATGTCTTTAGATTTTGTAAATGAGGTTAATTAAGACTATACTTTCAGAGGTCATTTCTACAGTTCATGAGTGAGATTAATTACATGTTAGAGGGCTATACAAGAGAGCAGAGAGGGGACGTAGCTCAAAATATATATCTGAAAACCTAACCTAAGTCTCAAAATGACTGTATTTCATCTTCCAAACATTGTTGCTATTTCTGTTTCACTGAAAATAAAAACTATTAATTGAAAGAATATAAATCCCTGGCTGGTTGGCTCAGTAGTAGAGCATCAGCCCAGTATGTGGATGTCCCGGATTTGATTCCCAGTCAAGGCACATAAGAGAAGTGCCCATCTGCTTCTCCACTCCTCCCCCTCTCACTTCTCTCTCTCTTTTCCTTTACCTCCTGCAACCATGGATCGATTGGAGAGAATTGGTTCTAGGTGCTGAGAATGGCTCCATGGCCTATACCTCAGGCACTAAGAAGAGCTCAGTTGCTGAACAAAGGAGCAATGCCCCAGATGGGCAAAGCATCACCCCCTAGTGGGCTTGCTCAGTGGATCTCAGTTAGGGTGCATGCAGGACTCTGTCACTCTGCCTTCTCTCCTCTCACTGAATTTAAAAAAAAGAGAAAAAAAGAAGAAATGAAAGAAAGAACATAATATTAGTATTTATCAGTGAAACATCTTGGTTCCGTATATGATTGCATTAAATGCCCAGGAAGAAAAAAGTGGAAAGAATCCAACCAGTGAGCAGCCAGCTGGTGCAGAATAAAGTAGGTGAGCTATTTAGTGAAAGAGTGAACCACCTCTGAGAACAGCCTGATCACTCTGCTTCAAGACCTCTACGGTTAGGTAACCAATGTGGATTGAAACATGGCCCCTGGGTGCTCAGACAACATTGATGCCTTAATGAACATTCATCTGGTCATGGTCTTTTATGCGAACCACTGATAGCATTTGGTTGTCGAGCAGAGTGACCTGTTTGTGGCAGGTCATAATGCCTGCTGTGCCACATCTCAGATGACTTGAACATTGTCTCCTCAATCAGGTGACACTTCAGAGGCAAGGGCAAAAGATGGTCATGAGAAATTTTCCTCCAGAAACTGTAAGTGTAGCTGTGTTTTTTTTTAGCATGCCCTGATCCCCACTAAGTTACTTCAGGGTTTTACTAAGCCAACTACCTGCTAAGTGCATATAAATAATGCTAAACTTTTCAATTTTTTATAATTGAGGTATGATTAACATTTAACATTATATTCATTTGACTTGTAAAAGATGATTCAATAATTGTATATATTAAGAAACCATCACCAACAACCACTATACATACTTACAATATTTTTTCCTTGTGTTGAGGAGTTTTAAGATCTACTCCCTTAACAACTTTCAAATATGCAATGCAGTATTATTAGCTATAGTTATCATGCTGTACATTACATCACCATGACTTACTTATTTTATATCAGGAAGTTTGTACTTTTGCACCAGTTTAGGTTTAACATTAAATTCAGTTGATTTTATTGGCAATTGACAGGAGGTTTCTGTGAGCAGAAAAGCTATGAGCTTATTGCAGAGAATATGTGTCAGATTTCTCAGTTGCCCATTATCTTCCACCTTGGAACCATGCATTGACTAAACTTTTTGCTGCAGCTGCATCTGTATGTATGTGATTTTGTGTGTATAGGTAGGTCCCATGAAAGAAACAAGAATAGTCAGGTTGAAATTTTAAGAAGGAAAGGCACAGAAAAGCTGTAATTAGTGCATTTTAATTAGACAAGTTTTCTAGGTAGCACATTTTTACACAAAGCCACACTTATTTTTTAGGGAGTATATGTGTGTATCGGGATGTAAGGAAAATAAAAGGTTTATAGTTGCAATTAAAATTACAGTACTAAAAATTTTTTAAGCATCCTACCAGGGGAATTAAATCAACATATTAAAACAAACATATTTTAAATTTAAAGCATTTTGATATGTAACAATCATTATAAATCATAAATGATAAAAATAATACATAGAGAAAAGTGTATAAATAATTACAAATATTTTTATGACACATTTCATGTGATATTATGACTTTTAGTCACTCAACACTCTATACCTTTCTTTCTCTAGAGAAGATTTTATTTGAAAGAGGCCTTATTTTGAGGATCCAATCAAGATAAAGGATGGTTAGATGAGGGTCCTAGGTCTTATATAAATTTGATAATTTACCTTATTCATTGGTAAATGTAAGAAAATTTACCTTATAAAGCACATATACTTCAATAACTAGTTAAAAAATGTACTGTTGAAAAACTGTAACTTTGGACCAACCATTGAAAATTAAACAAAAATGCTGCTATGTTCAGAAAATTAACCAAACAATCCCAAAAATGATGAGCTCCTTTTCTTAGCAATTACAGTCCATAAAGCCTTCTTTACTTCATTATTCCTGAGGCTATAGATCAGAGGGTTCAACATGGGGATCATCACTGTGTAGAACACAGAAGCCACTTTGTTCTGACTCAGGGAGTAGCTGGAATTAGGTCGCAGATAGGTGTAGATGGCAGTGGAATAGAACAGAATTATCGCTGTCAGGTGAGAGGCACACGTAGAGAAAGCTTTGTGCCTCCCTTCTCCTGAATCCATACGGAAGATAGAGAAGAGAATGTAGGCATAGGACGTGAGGATGACCAGCAGAGTACCAATCATATTTACTCCAGCAAAGGTAGAAATGATACTTTCATTCAGGTGTGTGTCAGAACATGAGAGTCTAAAAAGTGGAGGGCTGTCACAGAAGAAGTGGTGGATGACATTGGAACTGCAGAACGGCAAGCTGCTTACATAACTTGTGTTCACCATGGAGTTCAACAGCCCCGCTGTGAAGGCCCCTGCTGCCATTTTTAGACAGACTGTCCTGGACATGACCAAGGGGTAAAGTAGAGGGTTGCATATGGCCACATAGCGGTCATAGGCCATTAACCCAAACAGGAGGCATTCAGTAGTGGCCAAGGCGATAAAGAAGTACATCTGCAGAAAGCAGCCAGCAAATGAGATGGTTTTCTTCTCTGACAATAAATCCACCAGCATCTTTGGGGTGACGTTGGAGGAACAACAAACATCCACAAAGGACAGGTTAGCCAGGAAAAAATACATGGGTGTGTGAAGTCGTGACTCAGTCCTGATTAAGAGGATCATCCCAACATTCCCCCAGAGTGTCAGAGTGTAAATCACAGAAAAGAGCAAAAAGAGGTTAATCTGTAGCTCCAGCGTGTCTGCTAATCCCAGTAGGATGAACTCTGTCACCAAGGTGTAATTTGTCCTGGTCATTTGTTACAGATATAGTTTGTTTAAATTTGTATTAGGTTAAATGTTTCCTTTTACAAAAGTTGTCAAGGAAAATTAGAAATGTTAATGGAACATTCTCACAATGAAAAACAAAAACCTAGGAAAACATAGCATAGTAATAGAGTAACTGAATTTAAAAGAGAACTTGTGTATCAATAGACAAGCATTTGAGTGTAAGCTATTATCTGTATTGTACCTGTGTTGTAAGCCTCTGAAATTACTGGTGAAGTCTACATACGCCGTTTAAGTTTCTATAATTGCAACCAACATATGTTGTTCTATTTTTCTCTACTAGCTCACATTCAAAATGTAAAGAACACAAATATTCTTGCTGAAGTGTCTTCCATTTTCTAAAGAGGTATGCAGTTTTAACTCGAATACATCTTTTCTATCAATACTAGTCTATTTATTCTTCAACTCCCAAACTCATTCATTGCCTCCTGGACATAGCTTTTTCTTACCCCAAACAGCAAAAGTAGTGACTGTTTCAAATAACCATTATGTTGACATCTATCATATCCTGAAGAATAATTTTGTTATATTTTATCAAACTATTATTTGTTATAATGTACACTATCAAAGTAATGCATTGTTGTAGCGGACACTACCTCTACACCTTGGTAATAACAGTACCAAATCCTTATAGCATAGTCCCCAGCATCTTACCTGAGTTGTCTATTGTCTTCTTTTTATTACCTGGAGCTAAGAAATTGTTCCTAGAATTTTTTAAAAGAAAATTTTCATATTTAAATGACATGAAATGCAGTGAAAGTTTGAATTACCTATTTGTAAAAATTTGAAACACCTTCTGAATAAACACATGTTGCTTCTTTTTTATGTTTTTCTCAAAGAGAAATGGGTAACCATGGGGACTATATTAAAATGTTTAATTGTGGAGTCAAATCTCCAGAGGCAGAAACTTTCAGTCTCAAAAGAAAATAGTCATTTACATATATATAGAATGAAACATTGCATCATAAAGGGGTTCCCGATCTCTGTATTACCTTAATGTCTTTGTCAAAATAAAAATGAATTTAATTGCCTATTTCCATTGCCTCTCTTTTTGCTTTTTGTATTTTTAGCTTTTTTTGAATGACCATAGCCCAATACCAAATTATTATTCTTCCTTCCAGTGTATGTGGGGTGTGTGTGTGTGTGTGTGTGTGTGTGTGATCCTCCTTTTATCTGGATAACTTTACTTCTAGTCCCACTCTGTTCTGGAGTGAAATTAATAAGAAGAGAAAACTAATATCCATTGTACAAAGTTTAAAGCATAACTATACCCTGAGAAAATATGATATGAATAAAAACCTTACTTTTTCTTTTATGATTTTAAAATTATGTTGTTATTTTGCAATTATTGTCTATGATTCTTATCCTACAAGGGGAGAAATTACAGATTTTCTAGACTTCAATTCAAAAGTAAAACAGTGAAATAAACCACAATGAGTATCCAGATGTGTGGCGAGTCTGTTTGCGCTGAGAATTCAGAGTGCAGTTATGAAGTACTATATCACAATGGTCCATGTGAATTCATAACTAACTTCTACACCAGTCTGTGAGGTTGGTATTTTTCTTTTACATATGTTGTAAACGAGGCAAGAAATATATAAAGCTATTAAATAATTTTCAGTGAACAGACTATGAAGAAGTGGGATAGTCAACCTGTCACAAACTTATACATAAAGAATGAGTATCTAGCTACTTAATTTTCTTTTCCTGTTTCATAATATTTTATCTTAGTCAGTTAGGTTATATACATACACATATGTCTATATATACTTCCTTGTGTGTGTATCCTCTTCCAAATCCAATCTTCCAAGTTTCAGAGCAGCTAGAGTATCTTTGCATCTAAAGGAAATCCTTTACCATCATGTTAAATACTGTTTAAAAATTTGATTTGTGGAGTTTCCAAATCAAGCCTTAAAAACTAATGCCAACTGACAGCTATCAAATACATATTTATCTACATAATATTTATTTACTAGTGTATAATACAATTTATATCATGGAAGTACTTAAAAATAAGTTGTAACTGAGCTACCAAAAATGCAAATTAAGAAAGACAGAAAGAGAATCAGCATCATGAATTATCGTAACAGAGGAAGGAGTGAATGTAATAAAGAAAATATTAATATTATTAAATCATAAATAAAACAAGAACCAAAAAAAGAGATTGAATTTACTGAGCAAGAAATTATAGCTAAAAATCTTGGAAAATAAGTTTCATTCAGGAGGAAGCAGAAAGAATAATACATAAAAATATTTCAATTAAAAAAATGGTTAAATAATGAGTTGGAAACAGATTTTTAGTCACATGTACTGTGTCATAGGTATTTTACAGTAAATTATCATTACTTTAGGTGTACAGTTTGGTGAGTTTTGACAAACACCCAAACAGATTATTTTGGGTACCACCTTGTACCACCACCACCAAAACAGATTATTTCACCCAGTTTAACAAAATCCATTACAGCCCTTCACAGCTCCATGCCAACCCTCATTCTCTGGCCACCACGGGAAACCATTGATGTGATTTATATCGTGCTATTTCCTTTCCAGAATGTGATCATCATGCATGGTATCATACAGTAGGTAGCCTTTTGAGTCTGGTTACTGTTCCTTATTGTAATATTTATAGATCCAAACATGTTACTTTTATAAGTGTTCCCCTTTCATTATTAATAGTAGTCCATTCAAAAGATGTATTACAAGTTGATGACCATTCAGCGTATTTCCAATTTAAAGAAATCATGCACATACCTTAAGAAGCTAGAAAAGGCTCAAATAAACAATTTAACCCTGTATCTAAAAGAACTAGAAAAAGAACAGCAAGTAAAACAAAGAGGAAGTAGAAGGAAGGAAATAATAAAGATCAGAGTAGAAATAAATGACATACAGGCTAAAGAAACAATACAGAGGATCAATGAAACTAAGAGCTGTTTCTTTGAGAAGGTAAAAAAGATCGATGAACCTTTAACCAGACTCACCAATAAAAAAAGAGAGAGAACTCAAATAAATAAAATTAGAAATGAGAGTGGAGAAGTAACAACTGACACAGCAGGAATACAAAGGAGTGTAAGAAAAAAACTATAAAGAACTGTATGCCATAAAATTAGACAACCTAGGCTAAATGAACAAATTCCTTGAAACATATAATCTTTCAAAAATCAATATAGAAGAATCAGAAAACCTAAACAGATTGATTTCATCAAATGAGATTGAAACAGTTATCAAAAAACTCCCAACAAACAAAAGGCCTGGGCCAGATGGCTTCACAGGCTAATTCTACCAAATATTCAGAGAAGAACTAACTCCTGTTCTTCTCAAGCTATTTCAAAAAATTCAAGAAGAGGAAAGACTTCCAAACTCCTTCTATGAGGCTAGTATAATATTGATTCTAAAACCAGGCAAACACACTACAAAGAAAGAAAACTATAGACCAATATCCCTGATGAACTTAGATGCTAAAATTCTCAACAAAATATTAGCAAACCAGATACAGCAATACATGAAAAAAATCATACACCATGATCAGGTGGGATTTATTCTAGGGAGACAAGGCTGGTACAATATCCTCAAATCAATCAATGTGATTCAACACATAAACAAAAGAAAGGATAAACATCACATGATAATATCATTAGATGCAGAAAAAGCATTTGATAAAACCCAGCACTCATTTATGATCAAAACTGTCAGCAAAGTGGGAATACAAGGGTTATACCTCAACATGATAAAGGCCATCTATAACAAATCCACAGCCAACCTCATAATCAATGGACAAAATTTAAAAGAAATCCCCTTAAGATCAGGAACAAGGCAGGGGTGCCCCCTTTCACCACTCTTATTCAATATAGTTCTGGAAGTCCTAGCCACAGCAATCAGACAAGAGAAGAGATAAAGGGCATCCAAATTGGAAAAGAAAAAGTAAAACTATCATTATTTGCTGATGATATAATACCATACATAGAAAACCCTAAAGTCTCCATCAAAAACTACTGGAACTGATAAATGAATTCAGCAAGGTTTCAGGATATAAAATCAATATTTAGAAATCAGTGGCATTTTTATACACCAACAATGAATTGTCTGAAAGAGAAATTAAGAAAACAATCCCCTTTACTATTTCAACAACAAAAAAATAAAGTACCTTGGAGTAAATTTAACCAAGGAAGTTAAAGACTTGTACTTGGAAAATTATAAAACATTGATAAAAGAAATCAAGGAAGATACAAACAAGTGGAAGCATATACCGTGTTCATGGTTAGGAAGAATAAGCATCATTAAAATGTCTATATTACCTAGAGCAATTTATAAATTCAGTGCAATTCCTATTAAAATACCAATGATATAATTCGAATATATAAAACAAATACTTGAAAAATTTATATGGAACCAAAAAAGAACACGAATAACCTCAGCAATTCTGAAAAATAATAATAAAGTGGGGGGTTTCACACTTCCTGATATCAAGTTATACTACAAGCCCATCATACTTAAAACAGCTTTGTATTGGCAAAAGAACAGGAATACAGATCATTGGAACAGAACAGAAAACCCAGAAATAAACACATATATGGACAATTGATACTTGACAAAGGAGATAAGAGTATACAATGGAGTAAAGACAGTCTCTTTAATAAATGGTGTTGGGAAAATTAGACAGGTACTTGCAAAAAAATGAAACTGGATTACCAACTTACACCATTCACAAAAATAAACTCAAAATGGATAAAAGACTGAAATGTAAGTCGTGAAACCAGAAGCATCTGGGAAGAAACATAGGCAGTAAGCTCTCTGACATCTCTTGTAGCAATATTTTTGCTGATTTATCTCCATGGGCAAGTGAAATAAAGGACAGGATGAGCAAATGGAACTATATAAAACTAAAAAGTTTTTGCACAGCAAAAGACACCATTAGCAAAATAAAAAGACAACCCACACAATGGGAGAATATATTTGCCAATATGCCTGATAAGGGGTTAATCACAAAAATTTATAAAGAACTTCTAAAACTCAACACCAGGAAGACAAACAATTCAATCAAAAAGTGGGCAAAAGAAATGAAGAGATACTTTTCCAAAGAGAACATACAGATGGGCAATAGGCATATGAAAAATGTTCAACATCACTAATCATTAGAGAAATGCAAATTAAAACCGCAATGAGATACCTCCTCATATGTGTCAGAATGGCGCTTATTAACAAAACAACACATAATAAGTCCTGGAGATGTTGTGGAGAAAAGGGAACCCTCCTCCTACACTGCTGGTGGGAATGCAGACTGGTGCAGCCATTGTGGAAAACAGTATGGAAATTCCTCAAAAAATTAAAAATGGAACTGCCCGTTGACCCAGCTATCCCACTTTTTGGAATATATCTTATAAATATCAAATCACTGACTCAAAAGAAGAAATGCACCCCTATGTTTATTGCAGCATTGTTTACAATAGCCAAGATCTGGAAACAGCCCAAGTGTCCGTCAGTGGACGAGTGGATTAAAAAGCAGTGGTAGATATACACTATGGAATACTACACAGCCATGAGGAAGAAGGAAATCTTACCATTTGCGACCACATGGGTGGACCTGGGAACTATCATGCTAAGTGAAATAAGCCAGGCAGAGAAAGAAAAATATCATATGACCTCACTTATTTGAGGAACCTAATGAACAATGTGAACTGAGCAACAGAATAGAGACAGAGGTGAGATCAAGGGGACCAGAGAGAAAGTGGTCAGAGGAATGTAGAAGAGAAGATAGGATCAGAGAAGGGAAAGAGATTAATGAAGTCATATATATATATATATATATGTCAACCAGAAGCATCTGGAAGAAACATAGGCATATATATATATATATATATATATATATATATATATATATATATATATGACACAGCATTATAGAGAAGAGGACAGCAAATCCTGGAGGAAAGGGGGGAAGGAAATGGGGAGAGGGGGCATGAGGGGCCGAGGGGAATAAGGGGGTGGGGGAAGATATATTCAGTGAGACACTTGAATCTATGTAAACACAAATTAAAATCATAAAAAAATCATGCACAAACCCCTTTTCTGTGGACATCTGGTTTTATTTACCTTTGGTAAACAGAAGTAGAATTGCTGGATAGTATAGTTAAATATAAGTTGTTTGAGACAGACAAACTAACAATGTTGTGCTATTTTGTACGTTTTTTGTGAAAGGGACAAAGAGAGAGAGACAGAGGGACACATAGGGACAGATAGGCAGTAAGGGAGAGAGATGACAACAAGCATCAATTCCTCGTTGCGGCTCCTTAGTTGTTCACTGATTGCTTTCTCATATATGTCTTAAGTTGGGGGCTACAGCAGACTGAGTGACCCCTTGCTCAAGCCAACAACCTTGGGTTCAAGCCAGTGACCTTGAACTTCAAGCCAGAGACCTTTGGGCTCAAGTCATGCCTATGATCCTATGTTCAAACTAGCAAACTTGTGCTCATGTTGGTGAGTCCATGCTCAAACCAGATGAGTCCACATTCAAGGTGGTGACCTTGGGGTTTCAAACGTGGGTCCTGAGTCCCAGTCTGATGCTCTGTCCACTGCGCAACACCTGGTCAGGCTATTTTGTACTGTTTTTTTTACCAGCAATGTCTGAGAGTTCTTGTTGCCTTAAGTTATCTCCAGCACTTTGCTCTGTTTTTTTTTTTTTTTTTTAATTTTGTAAAAGTTTAGCTATTCTGAAAGGCACAAGGTTGTATATGTCTTGTGATTTCAATTTTAATTTTCCTAATGAGTAATTATTTCAAACAATTTTTATGTGCTTATTTGCTATATTTATTTTTTATTTAGTGAAATCTCTAAAAATCTCTTGCTTATTTTGTTATTTGGTTGCTCTTTGTTTTATTATTATTGAGCTATAAGTATTCCTTCTATATTCTGGATACATTTCTATCTATAGATAGGCAATTTATCAATGTTTCTCCAATTTGTGGCTTGACTATTCAGTTTTTAACAGTATCTTTTAAAAAGCATATTCAAAGTTTGATTAAGTTTAGCTTATTAACATTTACTTGTGCCTTTGCATAATATCTAAGAAAAATTTTCTTAACTTAAACTTTTTTATGTTTTATTCTAGAATATTTAAATTAAGTTTTATATTTAGGGCTATCAGTTTTTCTTTGATTTTGGTATTTGGTTGATGTAAGATTCCTTCCTTCCTTCCTTAGAATATTTGCTGAATATTTTATCCTACTATAATTCATTTCTTATTTGCACCCATTCTGTTCACTTTCATGTGTGTGTGTGTGTGTGTGTGTGTGTGTGTGTGTGTGTGTGTGTGTTTCTGATAGGTAGACCCAGTTAATGTGTTCTACAAAGCTTCCCTTGCTAAACCACCAAGCAGGCATCACTATCATTTTTCTTGCATTTTCTCCCCCAGAAATCATATATTCTGTTTTTTTAACCTATCCTTGCATCACATTTTCTTCATTTTATCGTAACATTCAAAACATTAAGTGCCTTATGGGAGTCATTAGATTCTTGAGAATTTCCTAAATCCCTCAAGAAACACAGGGGAACTTAAATAATATATTCAATATATCCTTTTAACCAGAAGTTTAACTCCAGGGACCCTGTTCCCATTTCAACTAAGGCAAACATAAAACCTGTCTTCTGAAACAAGGGTGTTTTGAGCATCTCACTCTTGTTCTCACGTCTTGGAGGCTGCTTCTTAGTTTCTCCTCAATTCAAGGAGCTGGAATTTCGGTTTTTCTACCTGTAACTTCTGTCATTTACCTAATTTATGAATGAATTTAAACATCAGGTAAACTGAACTATTATTTTTGTTTTGTTTTTGCTTTTGTTTCTGGGGATAATATAGAGAAATAAACCATGGGAATGAGTGGTTATGAAGGTTCCTACATGAGCTAAACACCTTGTGTTGGCCATTTTTTCTTCTGTTGGTAAGTGACATTCACTTATATGAATATACCATATACATACATGCTGGAAATACGTTAAAAATACAAAAACAAAACAAAGCAAAACAAAAAAAAAGGATGGAAAAGAAGAAATGATATTCAGATTTAATCTGATAAACACTACAAATTACAGGAGTGGCAGCAATTTGTAGTTTGGGTATTAATTTCTATTCCTTATCCTACACTTAAATTACATTTTCTACATCCATATCAAAATTGTTATGCGGCTTCTAATGGAACAATGAAAATCAGTGTTTTAATTCAATTTTAAATATTCTTGCTAAGGAATTAACTGTAACTCATCATAACTACATATTTCTATAGGGATTACTCCCCTGTCAGTAACTAGATCTAACATAGTTATCTTTATATTTCTTAATAATATTGCTGTCATCTGGCAACGCTGTTTTATTCTGAGTTTTAACTACTGTCCTCAGAAAGAGTGTCTCTGTCTCCTAAGTGAACGAATGAGGCCACCAAAACAGCATCCTTTATTCCTTGGATATAAAGATACAGTATTGTGAACTGTTTAAAAAATTATTCTCATATTTTACATAAATGTGAAAATATAGTTAAAATTTTCAGATAAAATGCAGTAGTGATCAAAATATCCTCATTGATTAAGTGGAAAAGACACTGAATATTCTAAGATATATGTTGCTGCATAAAAGAAATTTGTGAGTAGTATTGTATGTTTTATAGGTTTGCTCTGCTTTTTCTCAGAAAAACTAAAGATTCTATTTCCTGAGTTTTCTAAGGAAGATATTTTTATTGGATGGCATAGCCCAGTTATAAACTGTTGCTCACTGTGTTTTACATCTCACCTCAGTGAGAGAGCCCTCTCTCCCAGCCCCATTCCCAGTGGGCATCCTTCTCTGAAGCCAGTGCCTCTGGCTGTTTTCTAAGGATGGTTCCAGAGACTGTGGATGCCTTTCATCTCGTCCAAGTTAAAAAATAATGTGAAGTGCCAACAACGCATAAAGGCCTAAGTGGACTTTCTTATTTTAAATGCCACAGTGAAGTTTATTCTTTTTTTTTAATAAAGACTTTATTTGTTCAATTTTTTTTTCAGAAAGGAGAGCGACAGAAAGAGAGAGAGAGAGACAAGGGGGAGGAGCAGGAAACGCCGACTCCCATATGTGCCTTGACCAGGCAAGCCCAGGGTTTTGAACTGGCGACCTCAGTGTTCCAGGTCGACGCTCCATCCCACTGCGTCACCACAGGTCAGGCCAGTTTATTCTTACATTTTGATATATTTGACTTAGCTACTATTAAATACAAAATGAAGGGTTTATGAAAATTTCACAGTACCATAGATTAAAATTTCAACTTTGATTATTATACTTTATAAACTGGGTGGGTTTTTTTTTACATATTTTAGAATGAAATTCACTCAGTTTTCCCCCTTCACCCTAAGACCAGCATTTTGAATGAATCCTGAATAAAAAACACTAGTGTTTTAATTTTCAGCATGGAATTTCCTTATGGAACAAGCAAATAGTGCTTGAAAAGACGAGAGACTTTCCAGTTAAAATTTTCTAATCTATAGATAAAATGATCAGAGCAGAGAGGGCAGTAAGACACAGCTATTTAGAGATTTTAAGTAGTCTGAGTAGTGTAGAATGATTCTTCTCAGTTGTCTAGAGTCTTATTATTGACAGATCCTAAGAAAATCAAACGCATGGCTGATGTTAATTTTACATTGCTTACTGAATTCATCCGTTAGGGGCTGACAGAGCATGCTGAGCTGAAAGCGTTCCTCTTCGTGCTGTTTCTGCTCATCTCTACCATTTCTTTGGTGGGGAATCTAGAAATGCTCTTTCTAATCCAACTAACTGCCACACTCTGAACACCCATGCATCATTTCCTTAGCTGCCTGTCATTTGTGGATGCCTGCTATTCTTCAGTCTTTGCACCCAAATGCTGCTGAGCTTCTTTGTGGAACAGGAAGCAATCTCATTTCCTGCATGTGTTGTGCAATATTTTTTTTGTTAGTGTCAAACTGATAAAAACCAGGCATTGTGATATCTCAGAGATAAGTAGGGACATAAATTTACAAAGAGAAAAGAAAAAATTATAAGGCATATTTAAAAAGATATCTGGCTGACAAAACATTACATTTGCATACAACACACACACACACACACACAGTCACAACCACAATGGCTTTTTTTATAGGGAAGTCGGATCATGGACCTATTTAGTAAATAATTAAAAGAAAACTACAAAGACCCTGGCCAGGTGGCTCAGTTGATTAGAGCATCATCCTGACATCCTGAGGTTGTGGGTTCGATCCTTGTTCAGGGCACATACAAGAAACAACCAATGATGGCATGAATAAGTTGAACAAGTTGATGTTTCTCTCTCTCTTTCTCTTTTTCTCTCTCTAAAAATTAATAAAAAATCAAAAACACAAAAATATCCATTTATTTATTTTAATAAATTTTATTTAATATGTACCATATTAGTGTTTATTATATATAGTGAGCTGTTCCATAATCAGTGTGTTCTTAACTGTTATATTAAACTACCTTCCAAGGTCACAGATATCTTTCTGTTGAATTATCTAGTTTACAGGTGAACACTTTTTTCTAGAATTTTTCTCAACTCCACTCTCTTATACATGGAAGAATATGACTTTAGGATTGAAAAAGTAGAGCTTTATCTCTAAGCATTTTGACCATCCTCATCATTCTAGCAGCTCTTGTCCACCTAGCCACATTCATTTTTTTTTAGATTGACAGGAGCTAATACCACCTCTTAACGTGCACAAATTTTAAAATGTTATCATATCTTGAAAGATCGCCTCTGAAAAACACTCCCTGCTACTGATGATAATTTCTAGTTACCTCTTTTAAAGAAAATGACATAAATGAAAACAAACCAAATATGTCAGAGAAAATGCCATGCTTATGGTTTCATTGTCCTTTTATTTGCTTCCTTGGAAGGGAGAAGAAAGATATTCTTGGCTCATCAATCCCTCAAGTCAACTCATGTATTCTGACACCATCTATTCTGGATGAGAAAACTAAGCAAACCAAGAAGATGTTGGGGAGTAACTATACCATGCCAACTGAATTCCTGCTTGTTGGATTCACGGATTATCTGCCTCTCAGAATCACACTATTCTTGGTGTTTCTCATAGTATATGCCCTAACTGTGGTGGGAAATATGTGCTTAATAACCCTAGTTAATGTCAATTCAAGCCTGCAAACCCCCATGTATTATTTTCTCAGCAACTTGTCTTTCTTAGACATCAGCTATTCTACAGCAATCACTCCTAAAATGCTGGTGAATTTCTTATCATCCAGGAAAAGCATCTCTCTCTCTGGCTGTGCAGTGCAAATGTTTTTCTTCGGTTGTTTCGCTGATGCTGAGTGCCTCATCCTGGCAGCAATGGCATATGACCGCTATGCAGCAATCTGTAACCCATTGCTCTATGCTACGCTTATGTCTAGGAGAATCTGTATAGGCTTCATTGCTCTGGCGTACTTCAGTGGAAGTGTGACTTCGGTGGTACACGTTTACCTCACATTCAAGCTGCCATTCTGTGGCTCCAATATTGTCAACCATTTTTTCTGTGATATCCCACCTCTCCTGGCTTTATCATGTGCAGACACCCATATAAATGAGCTTCTGCTCTTTGCCTTGTGTGGATTTATCCAGATTAGCACATTTGTGGTTATATTTATCTCTTATTTTTGTATCCTCATCACTGTCTTGAGCATCAAGTCCTCAGGTGGCAGAAGCAAAACATTCTCCACGTGTGCTTCCCACCTCGTAGCGGTCACCTTATTCTATGGAACACTACTGTTTATGTACTTACGCCCCACCACCAGCTACTCCCTAAACACTGATAAGGTAGTTGCAGTGTTTTATACTGTTGTTTTCCCCATGTTTAACCCAATAATCTACAGCTTCAGAAACAAGGATGTAAAAAGTGCCCTCAAAAGCGTATTCAAAAGGAACTGGATTTTCAAATCAATGAAAATTTAAATCACTGAAAAATATTTAAGTCATAGCCTGTCCTTCCAATCTCATCAGCAATACTACGTCATGAACATCTCATGTGTCAACTGTTTTGAATTAATTTCCAGAAATAAAAATGATTTTCCATCTTCACGTCTTCACAATGTTTTCATCCCCTTTTACGGAAATGTTCTCTCTAAAATTATTCAATTCTCGCCCTGGCTGGTTGGCTCAGTGGTAGAGCGTTGGCCTAGCATACGGAAGTCCCGGGTTCGATTCCCGGCCAGGGCATACAGGAGAGGCGCCCATCTGCTTCTCCACCCCTCCCCCTCTCCTTCCTCTCTCTTCCCCTCCCGCAGCTGAGGCTCCATTGGAGCAAAAGATGTCCCGGGTGCTGGGGATGGCTCCTTGGCCTCTGCCCCAGGCGCTAGAGTGGCTCTGGTCGCGACAGAGCCATGCCCCGGATGGACAGAGCGTCGCCCCCTGGTGGGCGTGCTGGGTGGATCCCGGTCGGGCACATGCGGGAGTCTGTCTGACTGCCTCCCCGTTTCCAGCTTCAGAAAAATACAAAAAAAAAATTATTCTATTCTCTAAAATACTACTGAATTAAAATAAATAATACTATTCTGCAATTAGTGTTCTCATAAATCTTTGTACATTGATTCACTGTAGTATTCTTTATCATGTTATACCAGGGGTCGGGAACCTTTTTGGCTGAGAAAGCCATGAATGCCACATATTTTAAAATGTAATTCCGTGAGAGCCATACAACAACCTGTGTACATTACGCATTATCCAATAAAAATTTGGTGTTGTCCCAGAGGACAGCTGTGATTGGCTCCAGCCACCCGCAATCATGAACATGAGCAGTAGGAAATGAATAGATTGTAATATAACATTTTAAAAATGTTTTATATTTTTAACGTTATTATTTTTTTTATTAAAGATTTGTCTGTGAGCCAGATGCAGCCATCAAAAGAGCCACATCTGGCTCGCGAGCTATAGGTTCCCGACCCCTGTGTTATACTAAAGATATACATTGACTTGTCTGTCAACCCACTCATATTAAAACTCTTTGGTAGCAGGAAAAATTTTTTCTGGTATATTTTTAAATACCTATATAAACCTTGTAAAGGGGTTATTTAGAATTATTTTTTAATTTTAGTGTATTCTATGTTAAAAGAATTGATAAGGGTATCGTTAAATGAGCTGACTTCTATTCACCCTTCCATTGTGTTAAAGGACCTGAGGTTACATGAAAAAGCACATTAGCCTCTTTAATAAGGACCTTTTTAATCTAAAAGTTATTTTTCATTTCCCAAAATAAGCTAGTTTAAAATAAATAAACTACAAAGTATTTGTAAATTATGAAATTATTATGAGGGTATCTAGCTCAGAGTCTAAAAGTAACTCTCTTGAGTTTTGGGCCAGTACTTCTTTTTGAGTTTGGTGGTGTGGTGAGGAGACGCCTACCCTGTACATTTTAGAGTTATTAGCAGCATCCTTGGTCACTACTCACTAGATACATGTAGCATTCTACCTATTCATGGCAAGCAAAATGTATCCAAACATTGCCAAATGTTCCTTCAGTGGAAGAATTGTCCCCAGGGGAGAATCGCTAAAATCACTCATCATGACTTGGCTGGCTAGCTCTGTTCGTTAGAGCACTGTTTGGAAGCACAGAGGTTGCCGGTTCAATCCCTAGTCAGGGCACATATAGGAAAAGCTCAATGTTCCTGTTTCTTTCTCTCTCTCTCTCTCTCTCCCTTTTTCTCTCACCAAAATCAATCAATAAAAAATTTTAAATGGCTCTTCACTATTTCTTTCACTATAAGATAAATAAAGCCATCAGAGTAGTCACTGCCTGAACATGTCAGGATAATAATTTGCTAAGAACATCTCAGATGTGATTTTATTAATTTTGTTCTGCATTATTTCTCTAATTTTTATTTATTTCTAAGACATACTCTGATGATACCTAGAAACAGAGACATCATGTAATTTTAATAAAATAAATATAAAATTAAAGCTGAATATATATTTTATAAAATAAACTACAGTTGAGAAGAAATTAGAATAAAGAAGGATATATGTGACAATTACATGTAATTAGATTTATCTTTCTGTTTCTATGAGGAGAGAGAATGCTGAGAAGCTATATTAATTTTCAGTCATAAAAGTAATGCAACACACAAACTTAATACACTAAAACTGGTGTTTCCTCTGTAAAAATATGTGCATTTAATTCATATCATGAATAAATTCTAAGTGATAACTTTGCACCTTTATTGCCCTTATATTGACCTTTGGCAGACAAGGGCAAATGAGTTTTATGCTATGTGCTGAATAACAATAATTTTTCTACTAATAACAGAAAAATAATTTGTAGGTCATATTTAAAGAATATTTATCTTCAAAGAATGCATCCATAAATATCTTTTCTTAGAATAAAGAATTTAAACACATGAGATAATATTTGCCTCATTGATGGCACAAAGATAGAGGTTGGGAGTGAATATTGATTGAGAATCCAACCTTTTCTTGACTGTAGACACTGTTAAGTATGGTGGAGAAGACATGCTATTATTTAAAACTGATACATTGCTATTAGTTCTATTGAAGTTTGTTCTCTTATGATATGGTAATATCTTCCATTTTGTATCTAAAGGCATGTTAATATTTTATCAGTATCTTCACAAGTATACAACAATGTCATAATTTTTATTTATTTAAAAATTATTGAATTTATTAGGGTGACACTGGTTAATAAAAATTAGGCAGGTTTCAGGCGCACAATTCTACAGCACATCATCTGTATATTGCATTGTGTGTTCACCACCCTGTCGAATCTCCCTCTATCACCCTCTCTATCTCCCCTCTACCCTCCTCCACCGCCCCTTTCCCCTTTTCTTCCTGCAATTCCCACACTGCTCTCTATCCCTATAAGATTTTTTTGTCATAATTCTTTAAGTGTTGTACAATACTTTCATTGACCCAAAACTTTACTATTTCATTTATCTGTGTATAATGTAACTTACTCTACTTTTATTCTAAAGTGCCTACAACGTGCTAATAATTAACAACAGAACTGTACAAAACTACTACCTTTTCCAAACATACAAATAATGTATTATTTGTATGATTAAAGATAACTAAACATAAATTTATGTAAAAACCTAATGAATCTATGTGAAATATATGCAACATCTCCACATTGTCCACAGCTCTATGATGCCTATTGAATTCTGAGAGAAAAGCAAAGCATATATTTTTATGTAAATACTCCTAAAGGAAAGCATACAATTCAGTTAGTTCTCTTTCTCTCTCTCTCTCTCTCTGTTTGTGTAATCATAAAGCTTTAATATAAATAATTGTTAAAATATTTGGAGTATGATGCCATGCATAATTTTATTATCAATTTTATAATGAATCAGTGAAGTAGGTAGAGCAGATATGAATGTTTCTATTTTAAAGCAAAGAAGGCAATTTTACTGATTTCATCATTAAAACAGTTGAACACTTGTCTGAGTAGCATATATGTGATCAGAACACATTTTTTTAGTTCTTGCAATGGCATTTATTTTCTGTATTGTGCCTTTATTACAAGATGTTTAGGTTTTAGAAAACGTATCTGTTTTTAAAATTGTTTTATGTATGAAAGAGGTACATTCTATCAAAGTGAAGGCAGAGACATCTACTGAGTAACTGTTTAGACAAGGACCTGCTGCTCTGATTAGTTCCAGTTCCAGTCCCAATAGACGAGAAAAGATGCTAATGATCTCACCTGTGGACAATGGAGATCCCATCTACACTCTGAGACCCTGTTTGTGTTCCCAAAAGAAAAGGAAGCAAACATAAAAAATCTCTGACCTCAGCTATAAGTCCTTTAAAGATCATGAAAATGTGGTCTTCTCTAGATACTCTGTTTACGCTGGACTTTTCTTATTGTGAGTATGTTTAGGAAATGCTAACGAGGGTTTATTTGATCTTTTGATATTTCCTGATCTCTCTACAAGAAGAATCTGTTACCAGCTGTATAATTTTACTACTGTTTCCAAACGGCTAGAAAATGTTCTTCTTGTTTTGTAAAAAGGGTAATATTTACATAATATCTGTATGTGAGAGAGTCTATATTTTTCATTATTTAATATTTAGCTTATATAAAATTTAAAACTACTTATATATTTAGGGAAAATTTCAGATATCCTATGGAAAATGAGATACCTGAGAATGATTATGTATTTTAGCTATATTATAGGGAAAATAATTTTTTCCAATCTTATATAATAATTTTTGGAAATCTTTTAGATCTAATTTTAATTTGTGATTCCAATAGTTATATTTTAAGAGTTGTTTTCTATTTTTTTGAAGTTTGTTACTATATCCTATCTGTAGCAAACCTGGGTATGCACACAGACACTTGATTCTCAGCAAAAGACAAACTATTACTTCTTCCCATGACAACTCTGGTTAACTTACATAAAATAATCTTCCAATCAGTGTGTTTTGATTTTATATTAGATTATCTAAATAGTCTAATAGCTAAATAGTTTAAAGTCTTTTAGTATGCCACAGTTGTTAATAGTGACTTTAAAAATTTTTTATTTGTTGTTTGTTAAGTTTTCTGTGTGTGTTATTTGATGTTTTGCTTTTTTGTCATGTAGAAAATTTTATTCATGAACTATTCAATATATATTATACTTATAAATTTATATATAAGATATTCAACATAAAACATAATCAATTATATATTTATTTGCATATAACTTTATAATAACATGAGTAACACTATATGATCACTAAAGAATATATAATATTTATATATTTTTATAATAAATTTTGTTACAAATATTATGTCAATATAATTATATTTTCTGGGTAAAGCTCTATGAGAGCATATAGTGAGTCCTAATTGGTTAACTACTATGGACTTACAGTGTGATGAGATCATTATATGGAAAATTATTAACTCTTTTGACAAGCATTTGGTTGGGTTCACTGTTTAATATTATGATAAATGTTTTTACCTTTATGATTTCTCTCATCAACATCCTTATCAGTAACTGTGTCCTAGATAACTAATTATTATATATTTTCTAAAGTTTCTTTGGAGTCATAAATTAAAAAAATCAATGTGAAGGAATTCTGTGTTTTTAAAATTACCTTTTTAAAATTCTGACATTTCAAGCTATCAATCTGAAAGTTGAAAAAAAATAAATTTGGCATACCGTTAAGTTGTTAAGCTATTACTCCAGTATTTATTTTCATAAGAAAATTCTCATGCTTATTAATATTCTAAAGCAGCCTCTTACTTTATCAGGAAGATGACACTGTGTGGCATCAAAAGCCCAGGCTTTAGTGACAGAAGAAATCTGCCTTCTAGTGGGAATTCTAACAGCATGAGAGAAAAATGATACCTTGATTCTTGGTAACATTTTTCTCTATTTTCAGTTTTATATTATGAATTTGTTAGAGCTGTTACTAGAAATTTCACTGCCAACTTTCTGAAGTCACACTTGTTTTCTCTGGGTCCTGGTAGTGAGTCCTGCCCATCAGTATCATGTCTGTTCACATCTACCATTGGCAGGAACTCCATTTTTTCCTCTTTTTCTCTAAATGATAAATGGGAAAGTTACACAGACTCTGCTGAATTTGTTTCTCTATTAATTGTTGTAAATAAGCAAAATATAGAGCAGGTCAAGGTCAGAGTGATGGTGGAACTCCAGCTTCCTGAGTAATATATATTGACTGAATATGGAAAGTATCATGAGAGACTTGATTTATTGTGTTTAATCATTAATATTGTTGAATTAATATTACATCATATCAGAAAACAAACAAGTGAAACTAAGTAGCAGCATACATTTTTGAATGCAGGACTTATCTGATGTAGCTATGTCATGCTAGACATAGTTTTGGTATCTCATAGAAACACCATCCCTCTCTTCATTGGGTATTTGGGTCTGTTTCTTATAATGCTAATAAAAACCAAAGATGTGGAAATGAAGTTAGAAAAATACAAATTTTTCAAGTGGAATTGCACTGCTGTACTTTGGCCTTCACACCACATAGTAAATGAAAAGGTTGCTGTACCTCAATTTCTTGACTAAAGTCTTTGGAGAGTATAGTCATTGATCTGCTAAGGGTAGGAAACTGAGCAAAAGATAAGGCAAAATATTTTGTCGTTTGAAATTTAGAAAGAAAGAGAGCTGAACACTATGGAATTCAGTTTTGTGAATAAACTGGGCATAAAAAATAGAAACAGCTTGGGGACAGAACAAGAAAAAATTGCTATCACAGAATGCCATTCAGTTTGTAGCTGATATAAGCAGAGGACTTGTAAATACCATAGACTGAGTCAGAGGTCTGGCACAAGTCATACCTGGCTATCGGTGTCAGTTTAAACAATTAATAGTTTCATGACCTAAGAGTTTTCTTTATATCCCAATATTATGTTGTGGAAACTGAGAATCAGGGAATAAAATAATCTCTAGTTCCAGTAAGGTGAATCGTGAAAGATGAACTATCTAGTATACATAACTCCACTGTTGAAGTTAATTTTTTTTCTTCATCTACCTACAGGGTAAACCTAAATGCTCTTTGCTATTATGGATACTGGATCATGGACAAAATCATCATTTAATTTTCATCTGAGTAATATCACTTTGTTCTGAAAATAAAGAGCTATATTAATGTGCAAGCATGGCAGGTTGGAATCACACAGGTGTGAAAGAATTCCTTTTAGTAGGTTTAACGGAAAATCCTAATTTGCAGATCCCTCTCTTTTTGCTTTTCACCTTTGTTTACTTCATCACTCTGGTAGGTAACTGGGGGATGATTGCCTTGATCTGGTTAAATGCTCAACTGCACACTCCAATGTACTTCCTTCTCAGCAACCTCTCTTTTTGTGATATCTGCTATTCTACTGTCTTTGCTCCTAAGATGCTGATCAATTTTCTATCAAAGCACAAGTCCAGCACATTTTCTGGCTGTGTTTTACAGAGTTTCTTTTTTGCACTGTATGTAACCACAGAGGTCATCCTCCTGTCTATGATGGCTTATGACCGCTATGTGGCAATAGTCAAACCCTTGTTGTACACAGTCATTATGACTCAAAGGGTTTGTATTCAGATGGTCCTTGTATGTTACTTGGGAGGACTCATTAACTCGCTGACACACACAATAGGTCTGCTCAAACTAGACTTCTGTGGTCCTAACATTGTGAATCATTTTTTCTGTGACTTTCCCCCTCTTCTGAAGCTCTCTTGCTCTGATGCACATAACAATGAGATGCTGGTATTAATACTCTCTGGGGTCATTGCAGTGTTCACGATCACTATTATCATGATCTCTTATATCCACATCATCATTGCCATCCAGAGAATTCGCTCATCAGAGGGGAGGCTCAAAACCTTCTCTACTTGTGCCTCCCACCTGACTTCTGTGACCTTATTCTATGGGTCTGGAACCTTTAGTTACATCCAGCCAAGCTCTCTGTATTCCCTGGAACAGGAGAAGGTCTCTGCTGTGTTTTATACCTTGGTGATCCCCATGCTAAACCCACTGATTTATAGCCTGAGGAATAAGAATGTGAAAGATGCTGCAAAGAAATCAATATGGAGGAAATCAATATGGAGCTTGACTGAGCCTTGTCGGTGGCTTTGTTAACATAACAGTAACCTGCAAGTAGATAATTAAAAAGAAAATTCTGTCACAGGTATATAATCAGAAACAGAACTACAATCAAGATGCCCTCACGCAATATGAGACATGAATGATAGTTGACTATTTTTGCAAATTTGTACTATTCTTGAATCTCTTCTGTAAGTTTAAAATATTTCAAAATGAAAATGTTAGGAAAACATAAGGGAAAGTGCTTACAATATGATAGCATATTTTTACTTCTGGATGGAGGGAGTAGCTTATGATTAAAACAGCAAAAGCAAGACAAGATACATACTACTTCTGTTGACAGTAGCTCTTACAGAATAAGAGAAAAGGAGTGGTTCATACTCAGAGAGGCGTAGACATGGAAAAGTGTGCGGACTTTTATCTGACTGATGCAGGGGACTCTTGAAAATGCAGGTTTGTGATGCACAGAGAGTTCTTCGAGCTCTCAGAGGAGCCAGTAGAGCTTTTGTCAGATACTTTCCAGTTTCACAACATACAGTAGCATTTTCTTCCAGAGCATTAGCCATATTCTGGGCCTCACCAGGCATGGACCAAACACGTACATAGATATAGAAGACAGACAGACAATGGATGATAGACAGGAGATAGATCAGAGAGATAGAGAGATGATAGATAGATAGATACATACATAGATAGATACATAGATAGATAGATAGATAGATAGATAGATAGATAGATAGATAGATAATAAATAGATATTTAGAAAGATAGATGATAAATAGTAGATAGGTGAACAGACTTAAATGGAGAACTTCTGAAATCAGGAAGGAACTTTTGGTGGTGTCCCCAAAAATATAAATATGAAATACAGTGATCTGCCAAAAAGAGAACCTACTGATTCTGAACTTGTGCCCTGTGACTGTTTAGGGAAAAGAGAGGAGAGTGGAGCTGTATGTAAGCAGTTATGTAGACCGAAAGATGAATTAGATTTTATAGGAGCTTAAACACATACCTTCTCTTCCTCACAAGAGGCTGGAGTGAATGGAATGAGGGAAGAGTATAAGAAACTGGTTTGTTGTGTTCAGAAGATACACAACCAGCTAGAGGGGGAGTCACAACAAATATAATGTTTGCATTCTCAAGACATTTGCTAGACTTTTGAACAGCTTTAAGTCTGTGCTTACGGACTGAAGAGAGAAAGGAGAGAGAAGGAGAGGGGGAGAGAGAGAGAGAGACCTCAATCTAAACATCTAGGCATATCCATACCCCTGAAACAGGGACAAGTCAGAGTATGAACCTTTTATTCATAGAAAAAGTCAAAAATATAAAAATGAAAAAAGAAGCACAAAACGTAAACTGGACCACAGAAGAGCCACATGCTGGAGGTAGCAAACTGCTTCAAAAAATACTGTGATTAACATATTGAAGAAAATAGAGAAACATGCTAGGAATATTGTTTAAGATGAACTATTTCAAAAGAGAATTAAATAAATTTAAACAGAAACACTGTCTTAGGTATTGCTATGAAGTTGCTATTTTAAAAACCTCCTCCAAGTGTAATCAGGCTGTATTTGTCTTTTTGTGACTGATTTATCTCACTTAGTACTTAGTGTAATGTTTTCCAGGTTAACCCATGTTATCACAAATGGCAAGGTTTTTCTCTTTTTTAAGGATGAATAATACTCTATTGTAGGAATATACCACATGTTTTTTCCATATCTTTGCTTTTGTGAATAGTGCTACAGGACTCATGGAGGGTGTAACTGTGGGTGGTGGGAGAAGGGGTTAGGGAACTATTGTTCCAGGATATACATTTTCAGTTATACAAGATGAATAAATTCTAGAGATCTGCTGTACAACATACTGCCTATAGTTAAAATTACTGTTTGTGTATTTAAAAATGTGTTAAAAGATAGAAGAGGTTATAGGGGTGATAAATTGTGATGTACAGAGATTTGACTTGCAGTGGTGAATACAAAAAAATATATTCTATGGATGATGTAGAATTGTGCAACTGAAATCTATAATTTTGTTAACCAATGTCACCATAATAAATTCAATTTAAAGAAAAAGTGGTTAGATCTTATACCAACTGGTCCCACAATAGGAAAATAAAACAAAGAAACATGAAGAAACTTTTAGAGGTGATAACTGTATCTATTATTTTGATTGTGGTGATGACTTCACAGGTGTATGAATTTGTTTGTATTCATCAAATTCTATGTATTAAATAGGTGCAGGGTGTTTTGCATATTAATTATATTTAATAAAGCTGTTTTTAAAAACCAAAAGAAATAGTATTCTGTGAAAATAATTTCCACAAAAGCTGAAAATAAGAATGTAAAAGAAGAAATTAGAGCATATTAGACAAAGCATAAAACAGGATTAATAATCTCAAACATAAGCCAATATAAATTATATAAACTGAAGTACAGACAAAAATATATTAAAAGATAAAACAGCACGTATTATTCAGAAAAAGAGAGAGTAGATACAATAAATATTTTAAGATAAAGGGACTATTTATTTTTCAAAACTGGAAAATCTTCAACAGACATATTCAAGAAGGGCAGAATATTCAAAGTAGAAAGTGCCCTGGCTGGTTGGCTCAGTGCTAGAGCTTCGGCCTGGCTTGTAGATGTCCCACGTATGTCTCCCAGTCAGGACACACAGGAGAATTGACCATCTGCTTTCTACTCCTCCCCTTCCACTTCTCTCTCTCTATCTCTCTCTCTCTTGCCCTCCCACATGCATGACTCCATTGGTTTAAGTGCATTGGTCACTGAAGTGAGAAGGGCTCTGTGGTACCTCCACCTCAGGTGCTAAAAATAGCTCAGTTGCAGCATGCTCTCAATGGACAGAGCATCTGCCCCAGATGGGGGTTGCCAGGTGGATCCTGGTCGGGCTGTGTGTAGGAGTCTGTCTCTCTATCTCCCTGCCTCTGACTTGGAAAAAGAATAATAAAAAATGAAAAAAGTCAAAAAATCCTGAAAACCCACACATGGACACTTCGTGGTCAAAGAAACAACAGTAAGAAACAGGGTCAACTTTATAAAGACATTATAAAATAGAGAGCAAATGAGTTGGTATTTTAAAAGTATGAAAACAAAAAAAAAAAAAAAAAAAAAAAAAAAGAAACAAAAAAAACAACAAACAAAAAAAATTATGAAAACAAAAGAAAGTAAATATCTGAAATTCAATCCCCAGGGGAAAAGTCTTAAAAAAAATAGACAGGAAAGAGAAAGATATTCTCTATAAGCAAAAGCTGAGAGAGTCTTTCAGACTATATGACAGAAATGCCAAAAAAAAGTTATGCATGAAGAAGTTATCCCAAAGTAAATACAGAACATAATGAAGAAAAACATCCACAGGGTAAATGTGCAGAAAAATATTAAAGGATATTGAATGATTAAGAGATACAAACTTAGATATAAAATCAGTTGTGGGATATAAAGTTACAGCATATGGAATAGAGTCAGTGATATCATAATAACTATGTATGTTGACAGATGGGTATTAGATTTATTGAGGTCCATCAGTATCGAATCACTATGTTGTAAACTTAACACTAATATGATACAGTGTGTCAACTATAATTAAAAATAAATTTAAAAATATTTACTGATGAAAGCCATACCAAAACGATTTTCTAAGGGAATTTTAACATGGAGAAGCAAGACGTAGGATGAAAATGACATAAATGATAGAAAAAATAAATAAACTGTTGATAGTTTTCTCCAATGTGAGGTGTGGTAAGTTACCAATTTTACAGATTCTTTTCAGCTAGACTTCTGTTGGTTATTCAGGGTGACTGTTCTATATTTCGGTTGTTACCCACTTTTGTCCTCAGACGTGAAGGTCATTTCCATTCACTCTACCACCGACTCGAATCTCCTTTTTAAAAATTCTAATAAGAAAAAGATATATTAAAATTTATCTTGCAAACAATTAAATGTTTATTTAAAGTACCTGGGTAAAAGACTAATAAACAAGGCAAAATTCAACAGTGAAATCTTGATTAATTTAATATTACACTACAAGGAAGGAATAAAAGTTAGCAGAAAAAACATAAATCTAGTAGTGAGATACTCCATGAAAAATTGTCTATGCCAATTATCACACATAAAAACAAAAATTGGCAAACTAAGTCAGGGTTTTTAACCTTGGTATTATTGCCAGTGTGGACTCATGGAATTTTTGTTGTGGAGGCACCTGTTCATGATAAGTAACACTAGATGTCAGCAGCATCACTCCTCCCCATGTAAGACAACCAAAAATGTATGTAGACATTGTCACAAAAGGTAAGATTTCTTTTTCTTTTCTTTTTTTTTTTATGGCCGCATAATAGCCTATTGTGTAAATGTGCCACAGCTTTTTTATTCACTCATCAACTGATGGGCACTTGGGTTGTTTCCAGATTTTAGCTATTACAAATAATGGTGCAATGAACACAGGGGTGCATATATTCTTTCAAACCTGTGATTTAGGTTTCTTCTGCTACATTCCCAGAAGTGGGATTGCTGATTCAAAAGGTAGTTCCACTTTTAATTAAAGAATTTTATTTAAGTTGATCTGTGAGAGGGAGGAAGAAAGAGAGAGTGAGAAAGGAACATCAGTCTGTTCCTGTATGTGCACTGACTGGGGATCAAACCGGCAACGCCTGAGCTGTGGGATGATGCTCTAACCAACCAAGCTATCCATCCAGGGCCATTTTTAATTTTTTGAGGAAGCTCCATACTGTTTTCCACAGTGGCAGCACCCGTCTGCATTTCTACCAGAAACAGATACCCAGAAAAGACTGACAGCCATCAGAGGGGAGGCAGTTTCTGGGACTGGATGAAAAAAAGTGAAGAGATTTAAGCTATATACACACACACACACACACACACACACACACACACACACACACACACACACACACACAGAAGCACAGATACAATATGGCGATGGGCTGAGGGCAAAGGGGGTGCGGACAAGAGGAAGTGTGCAAAGGGAAAGACAAGTGTGGAGAGAAAGAGACTTTGCTTGAGGTGATAAGCACATGATGCAGATGTCTTATTGATTGTCCACTTGAGACCTATGTCACCCTAATCAATTTAATTTTAAAAGGAGAAATATTTGAGTTAAAAATATTGAATATTTTTATATTTCCTTGTTGGTATTTTGAATTTCTCTTATTATAAAGTCTCTTTTCTCATTTCTTTTGCATTTAATTGTCTTACTTGTCAATTTCTTATCGATTGGCAGTATTTTGAAATGTATTGTGAATATAAGTGCCTTGTCAGATACACAAACTACGAAATGTCGTTCCATATTCTGTTGCTCTTTATATTTAGTACATATATTTCTTATATAATTCTTCATATATAGACTGGGAATGAACGATATGTTTTAAAGGAAATAGAAAATATCAGATACTTGAAATATTCTAGGTCTTCTAAAATAATAGATCATCTTTTGGCCTAACTTATGCTTAGAATATCATCTAATTCTTAACCCTACCACCTGCTGTATTAGCTTTTAATTTAGAGATTTAGGAAATTTGCATTTTAGAAGGAAACTTTAATTGTCTTTAGAACAAAGAACAAAGGATATTTCTTATTTCATCCATATGTATGAAATATGGCTACCAGAAACACTCATAATTCTTTTAAAGGTAAAGGCAAAAAACCCCCAAATTTTCTATTAGCGAAAGCATGCTAGACTGAAGATATCTGTGAGTCTGTTTCCATCTTGTTTCTTAGTTCACTTTATTCATTAGGTTCCACATATAAGTGAGATCATATGATAGTTGTCTTTCTCTGCCTGGTTTATTTCACTTCACATAATGCTCTCCAGCTCTGTCCATATTTTTGCAAAAGGTAAAATCTTTTTTTTTTATAGCTCAGTAGTATTCCATTGTGCAAATGTATGATGGCATTTCTATTCACTTAGAAGTGATGGGAATGAGGGGATGAGTAAAAAAGGTGAAGAGGCCCTTGCCAGTTGGCTCAGTGGTAGAGTGTCAGTCTGGTGTGCAGGAGTCCCAGGTTTGATTCCTGGCCAGGTCACACAGGAGAAGTGCCCATCTGCTTTTCCACCCCTCCCTCTCTCCTTCCTCTCTGTCTCTCTCTTCCCCTCCCGCAGCCATGGCTCCATTGGAACAAAGTTGGCCCGGGCACTGAGGATGGCTCTGCCTCAGGTGCTAGAATGGCCCTGGTTGCAACAAAGCAATGCCCTAGATGGGCAGAGCATTGCCCCCTGGTGGGCATGTGGGTGGATCCCGGTCAGGTGCATGCAGGAGTCTGTCTGACTGCCTCCCCGTTTCCAACTTCAGAAAAATACAAAAAAAATGGTGAAGGAATTTAGCAAAGGAAAAAACCATAGTCACCCCAATATATTTAGTTCAAATTAAAAAAATAAGGGATGAGCAGTCAAATTCATTTTAAGGTAGCCTTTGAAGAAACAATAGTTTTTTAATTTGCTTTGGCAGCATTCTATAACTCAAGTTAATAAAGGAATACATTGTTTTTGATCAGGTCTTACTCTACTACCTGAAATCCTACTTAAGTGTGAATTTTGACTTTGTGTGCACACATCTATGTGTGTGTGTTACTTATAGCCGAGGCCCAGCTTACATGTTCTGAAAAGCTTCCCTTGCCAAAGCACCAAGCAGACATCACTATCGATTTTCTTGCATTTTTTCATAGATCATATATTCTGGATTTTTTGTTTGTTTGTTTTTACTTATTCTTGCCTCATATTTTCTTCATTTTATTGGAACTTTCAAAAAGTTAAATGCCTTAAGGGAGTCATTAAGTTCTTGAGAGTTTCCTAAATCCCTCATGCAACACAGAAGGACTTTAAATAATATATTCAATAGATCCTTTTAATCAGAAGATTAACTCCAGGGACCCTATTCCCATTTGAACTAAGGCAAATATAAAACCTGTCTTCTGAAACAAGGGTGTTTTGATCAACTACCTCTTGTTCTCACACCCTGGAGGTTGTGTCTTAGTTTCTTCTCTATTCAAGAAGAAGCTGGAATTTCAATCCTTCTACCTGTAACTTCTGTCATTTACCTAATTTATGAATGAATTTAGACGTCAGATAGATTGAACGATTGTTTTTGTTTTTGTTTGTGGTGGTAATATAGAGAAATAAACCATGGGAATGAGTGATCATGAGGTTCCTACATGAGCTAAGGTGTTGGCCATTTTCCCTTCCATTGGTAAGTAAAATTCACTTTTTTTTTTACATCCCATCTACATACATCCTAGAAATCGATTAAAAATACAAAAAGGAAAAAAAAAGGATGGAAAAGAAGAAAAAATGATGTTCAGATTTTAATCTGATAAACACTACAAATTACAGGGGTGGGGCAATTTGTAATTTGTGCATTTATTCTTACTCCTTATCTTACACTTAAATTTTATTTTCTACATAAATATCAAAGTTGTTATGCAGCTAGCTCCTAATGGAACAATAAAAATCAATGATTTAATTCACTTTTAAGTATTCTTGCCTAAAGGATTAATTGTAACCCATCATAACTACATATTTCCATAGGTATTACCCCCCTCTCAGTAACTAGATCTAACAGAGTTATTTTTTTTCTTATTATTGCCATAATCTGGCAACACTGATTCTGAGTTTTACCTACTGTTCTAAGAAATAGTGTCTCTGTCTCATAAATGAAAGAATGAGGCCACCAAAACAGCATCGTTTACACTTTGGATGTAAAGATACAGTATTGTGAACTGTTTAAAATACTATTCTTATATTTTATATAAATAAAAAAATATAATTAAGTTTTTCGTATAAAATGTAGTAGTGATCAACAAAAATGCATTAAGTGGAAAAGACACTAAATATTCTAAGTAATGTGTCACAACATAAAAAACGTTTGTGAATAATGTCTGTGTGTTTTATAGTTTGTTTTATCTTAGGTTTGCTCTGCTTTTTCTCAGAAAAAGTAAAGATTCTATTTCCTGAGTTTTCTGAGGAAGATATTTCTATTTGTTGGCACAGCCCAATTATAAACTGTTGTTCACTGTGTTTCACATCTCACCTCAGTGAGAGAGCCCTCTCTCCCAGCCCCATTCCCAGTGGGCATCCTTCTCTGAAGCCAGTGCCTCTGGCTGTTTTCTAAGGATGGTTCCAGAGACTGTGGATGTTAAAATATAATCACATCCAAGTTAAAAAATAATGTGAAGTGCCAACAAGACACAAAGGCCTAGGTGGACTCTCTTGTTTCAAATGCCACAGTGCAGTTTATTCTTACACTTTGACATAGCTACTATGAAGTCCAAAATGAGAGGTTTATGAGTTTCATGGTACCATAGGTTAAATTTTCAACTTTGATTATTAAGCTTTATCAACTGGATTTCTTTGCATATTTTAGAATGAAATTCACTCAATTTTTTTTCCCCTTCACTCTAAGACCAGCATTTTGAATGCATCCTGAGTCTAAAATGCTAGTGTTTTCATTTTCAGCATGAAATTTCCTTATGGAACAAATAGTACTGAAAAGACAAGAGACTTTCTAGTTAAAAATTTCTAATTTATAAATAAAATGACCAAAGCAGAAAAACCAATAATACAAGCCACACAGCTAGTTAGGGATTTTAAGTAGTCTGGATAGTGCAGAAAGATTCTTCTCAACTGATTTGAGTCTTCTTATCATTAACAGGTCCCAAGAAAATCAAACACATGGCTGATGTTAATTTTACATTGCTTACTGAATTCATCCTTGTGGGGCTAACAGAGCGTGCTGAGCTGAAAGTGTTCCTCTTCATGTTGTTTCTGCTCATCTATATAATTTCTTTGGTGGGCAATTTAGGAATGCTCTTTCTAATCCAAGTAACTCCCAAACTCCAAACACCCATGTATCATTTCCTTAGCTGCCTGTCATTTGTGGATGCCTGCTATTCTTCAGTCTTTGCACCCAAAATGCTGCTGAACTTCTTTGTGGAACAGGAAACAATCTCATTTCCTGCATGCATAGTGCAATATTTTTTATTTGTATCACTTCTTACCACTGAGGGCTTCTTGCTGGCGGTAATGGCGTATGACCGCTACATGGCCATTGTGAACCCTTTGCTTTATACAGTGGCTATGACTAAAACAGTGTGTGTTGCCCTGGTCATTGGATCATGCATAGGAGGTTTAATCAACTCACTGACACACACAATTGGCTTGATGAAACTGTCTTTCTGCGGGCCCAATGTCATCAGTCACTTCTTCTGCGACCTTCCCCCACTGTTGAAGCTGTCATGCTCTGACACATCCATGAATGAATTGTTGCTTTTAATCTTCTCTGGCGTTATCGCCATCATCACGTTCTTGACTGTGATGATCTCCTATGTCTTCATTGTCGCTGCTATCCTGAAGATCCGCTCAGCAGCAGGCAGACGCAAAGCCTTCTCCACATGTGCTTCCCATCTCACAGCTGTGACTTTATTCTATGGCTCCATTAGCTTTAGTTATATTCAACCGAGCTCCCAATATTCCTTAGAACAAGAAAAGGTGGTATCTGTGCTTTATACCCTTGTGATTCCTATGTTAAACCCACTGATTTATAGCCTAAGAAACAAGGAGGTAAAAGAAGCTGTGAAAAGGGCTATAGCAATGAAATACTTTCCTTGTTAATTGTATACCATATGAACCATGAAATAGAATACCAACAAGTGTTTTGAATGATGATACCTGTATGAATTTATTAAAACTTTGGTCCCAAAGGAATATTAGAGTTTATTTCATTGGAACCCTCTGTTTTACAGTGGAAGAAAAAGCCTCCCCCCCCCAATCACATGTTATAGTACATGTGTTTGGTTATTGCGTTAATCTAACCTAACAACTATATGAAGATCTGGGTTCTTTATCTCTGGACAATTGTTGACATTTTAATACTTTTATATAGGTAGAAATAAATATATGCATATAGATTTATAGATGTAAAAACACAAATAGAGAGATACAAACATAAGATTCATGAATAATAAAATACCTCTTACTTTGGTCTCTTTGGTGCACAGAAAAAATAAAATACTTTTCAAGCAAAAGATATCGGTACATGACTTGTCCAATAAAACTGACAGTACATGTCCCTGAAATTAACCTGGACTATTTGTAGTCAGATATTATTCAAAAGAAATCTAAATAGTCAGAATGAGAAATTAGTTCTAGATTGCCTTTCTAATCCCAGTGGTTAGTCCTAAATCATTTCCTTATTCCTGCATCCAGCTGACTACACATGAAACTGAACAAGATGGAATGTCACAGTTTTATGACCACTTCACATGAAAGAGCCACTAATACTCAGAGAAAACCTGCCCTGAAAAATTTTAGAAAAGCTGTCTTCATGATAATTATGGAATTGTAAAAATCAGATTTATTTCTTCCATTTTCTTTAAGGATCTTCCAATATATTCTTTAGACATTAAACAGAAAATTTCTTGAAGGAATTCTAGATAGGAAAAGTATGCGAAGCCAATTATTTTCCCTTTGATTCAAATTATATGTACAGGTATATAATGGTAAAATCAGCCCATTATTACTAATTATTCCATAGTAATCAATTTTTTCCTAATTGCCTATAAAATGTCCTTGTTTTAAAAGTAAAACAGTATTCTAGAAACTATCTTCATTTACAAATATAATTAAGTTAAATTTTTGGAGTTTGTTTAAATACTGATATAACTACATTCAAATAGGCTAAGCAGCATGATGAGATAGCGGAATGCTTTATATATTAACTCATGTTTTTACATAGCAGGCTAAACAAGAATTTTCCTCTCAGTGACAGTCAAAATCATAGAAGTGAATGGTTCCAATATCTGTAACAGTAATAAACTGAAGTGCTTATTATATTAGAAAATTATGCAAAGAAATTTATATAAAAATTTACCTGTTAGAATGAGAAAAATAATAACACCACCACCAACAACACTGAGAACATCATATAACATTTAGATAGCACTTCATGATTCTCTAAGATTATTTAATCTTTTATTTGGAATTATGTTCTGTAAAGCTATATAGAGGTGATATTTGTGCATGAAACATTTGTGTGAATGCATTTTTATGAAAGTTTTAATTTTCAGAATTAAATAAAATAACATGATAATAACAATAAGTAAACTGAATTACATATCGGTCTTCACAATTTTCAAAAGCATTCAACATCTTATATGCTAGAGTATGAAACACAAGGAATTATAAACAGGCAAGATAATGGAAACTCAGAAAAATAAATCAGACTATTTATACTATTAATAAATTCTGTTACAATATACATCCTATGAAAGAAGGGTCTGACCCTCAGGATACAAATAAAATAATACAGGTTAAGTATGTATGTGTGGGAGGGGGATTATTTTATGAAAAAAAGTGTTATTTTTTTCTTTTTGAATACTGACCTTTAACTCATGCTAACAAATAGCTTTTACAACTTGATATTGAAATGAGAATAAAAATTCTCTCTCCTAGAATTCTGAGGAAAAATGGAGGGTGTGGCAGATTTGTAGGCTGGATATTGAAAAATGAGTAATATACTGTACCTGCATATTCTCTATGTAAATAAAACTCAATCAAGCAGATTCTAAATGTCCTTAAATGATAGGTATAATTAGTTGATAGAAAATAAATGAAGACTTTGTCTATGAAAAATATGATGCTATTTCATCAATTATCATGTGAAATATCATGGAAAATATTGAGAATGACACTTGTAGCTCCAATTTCTTCACCTCTTTCATAAAGCTGATTACTGTTCAACACTTGGAGAAATTGGGACTTAGCAAATGTCTATCACACATAATTTTCCCCTTAGCCCTCAGAGAATCTCTATCAAATATGCGTTAATTTTTTATTTTGTGTATGTAGCCTTAGAGATGATGATTTGAAAATTGGCCTTGCCATCAGGAAAATATATTGCTCGTACCATTTAGACAGGACATGGCTACATGTGCATATGTGCGTGATGCTCGTGTTTAACACTTATTGAGAAGAAATCCTCGAACCAAAGCATTGAACTCATGTTCCTAAAATTTGAGATTTGGTTTTGTACTATGAGCACATAGTGATCATACAAACCCCAGCATTGATGACAATTTTCAGTTGTCCTTGGTCAAATGTGGCCTGTGAACAAATTCAAACTCTGAGAATTATGGATATCTAAGGATCCATCTAACCCTAATCTGAATAGAATACTCTCTAAAAATGCTCTCATGGTTGTCTACCTTCCTCTACAAAACCAGAACTTAATAAACTTTGCCAATTAATGACTTTTTAAAAATTTAAGCAAGACATATATCTCTCTTTAGAGCTTATATCAGCTCTATATTCTTATGAAGTCTTAGAATTTATATATTCTCACTCTCCATTCTTAGGCTCCTCACATGTTCAGTTTTTGCAAGAATACCATCCTGAGTCTAATTTTCACACACTGGATATTTCTATTATCCTTCATGCAATATGGTTTCACATTCTACCATCATTATGTTCACCTTTACTTTGTCAATATTAAAAGGCTGCATGAAATTGTATGTTCAGCCAATATAATGACAAAAATATTAAAACTGATATTTATCAGTTTCATAATTGATTGTTAACACTCATAACTGATTGAACCATAATCAAATGTTACCCTAGTATTAAAGGTAATTTAATTTATGAAAATACACTCATAAATTCTATGTAGTAATTGCTTCCACATCTTCTTGGTTGTCTCACATTGAAATATGTGTATATTTTTCATAATTACTACCCATAATAATTATTTAGAAGCACATGTTCATCAATAAGTAGAAATGAAACTTTGCATTGTTTTTTTGTTTTTGTTTTTGTTTTTTGTATTTTTCTGAAGCTGGAAATGGGGAGAGACAGTCAGACAGACTCCCGCATGCGCCCGACAGGGATCCAGCCGGCACGCCCACCAGGGGCGATGCTCTGCCCACCAGAGGGCGATGCTCTGCCCCTCTGGGGCGTCGCTCTGCCGCGACCAGAGCCACTCTAGCGCCTGGGGCAGAGGCCAAGGAGCCATCCCCAGTGCCCGGGCCATCTTTGCTCAAATGGAGCCTTGGCTGCGGTAGGGGAAGAGAGAGACAGAGAGGAAGGAGGGGGGGGTGGAGAAGCAAATGGGTACTTCTCCTATGTGCCCTGGCCGGGAATCGAACCCGAGTCCCCCTCACGCCAGGCCAACGCTCTACCGCTGAGCCAACCGGCCAGGGCCGAAACTTTGCATTGTTTAAATTATAAAATTATGTATTGTAGATAATATGTATGTATAATTAAATTATATAAATCATAATTATAAACACTAGAAGAGTTTGTTTATAATAGCTCAGTTTTTCCTCGTAACAGCCTCATATAAGTAAAACAGGAACATTGACAATTTTCTCTAAAACTGAGAAAAGGACAAATACATGAATCACAACAATTTGGAAAGTTAGTGCGGGGCCTTACTTTTGCCCCAGGCTTCTCTTTGGCTGTTTAGTGCTCACAGAATCACTGGGGATTCCATCCTCCAAACGCCCTGAGCCAAATATAAGCACGAATCAGGAAACTGAAAGGGCCAGGTTTCCTCTCAATACCAGGTAGGTGTTATATTTAGTTTTCGAACAGAAGAATTATAAATGCTGTCTCTGACTGCTTTACAAAAACAGCAACTCTCAATACCTGCTGTGAAAACAATGTGAAAGAAATAATAATTTGCCAATTTGCCTCAGATACATTCCAATTATTATGAGAGAAAATAGAATTAGACCACTATGAAGTCCACTGGCTCTCTTAAAAGAATTAGTGAGTTTATTCCATATTTCCTCAGGTCTCTATATTTAAAGCATCACATAATTCTCAACGTATAGTGATGTCAATTGTAAGAGCTGAATGTATGTAAAGCAATTCTTTAAAATCTAAGATTGATTCTCACAAACTCTTAAATTTTGTTAAATCTGAAGAAAAGAGCAATGATTTATTTGGGCCCATTAGTAGAACTAATTTTGAGATTTAAAGATTAATTAATTATATATAACTGACTTTACAGCAGAAGGAAGTGCCATGTAAATAGCAGTCAGATGAAAATTATTATTTATTAAATTAAAATTTAGTACACAAATATGAAATCAATGAAGTAGGAAGAAAATCATCATCGAAGTAACAAAATGGTTTGTTTAAAAAGAAAGTTGATCAAGGCAAAACTAACTAAATGCAGCTAAAGCAAAAAAGCAAAAATACCAAAAAACTATTTAAGTCAAAAGCCATTTATTCAGTAGGTGAACAGATAATCTGGTCTCTATTTTCTTTATTTGTTTTACTTTGAATATATAACTTAGAGACTATTTATGGTGAAGTAGACAGTTCCTATGTATTTTCCTATTTATTTCTCACAACTACCTCTTGAGGAAGGCTGATAAATCCAACTAAATTAAGCCAGGAAATTAAGCATTAGACATGAAAAGACAGTTTAATGTGGTGGAAAGTAACTAGTCATTCTTTGTAACCTCTGGCTTTCAGTAAAAGGGATATAATCCAAGCTGTTTTGTAGTATGGTTTGCAGTGTTTGAATTGTTATTAAATGGCTTTCTTTACATCAATCACAGTGGTTGTGAAGGGTAGAAATCCAAGTATATATCTTTCTCATTCTTTATTCAATATTAGGGAACTCTTATTTCTAAAGCATGGATTGCCATATTTATACATGTTCAGTGAAGATAGGTTCAATCATCAGGCTAATATGAAACATACTCTATATTATTTCTTTCTCCTGTTGGAAACTTCCGAAGCATAGTACTGTATTATGCTACCTAGAAATCCTGCAGTAAAGAAAGCTTTCCTTAAAAATAATTTAATCGAGCCTTCCTCAAATATATGAGACATCAGAACCTTACTCTTCATGTATTTTTGTTATAGATAAAGTCTGAATAAAATTAATATAATTATCTATCTTTTCCTGCATAAAAAGCTAGATCACTACGTGATCTCATGTGCCCAAAACATATGCGGGGCCCTGAAAATTAGGTTTGAGACCTTTTGACTGAAAGAATTCAAAAATATTGAAAAAGTTTCATGATTAAATCTTAATAAAAAAATATCTGATGTGTACTAATATAAGCCATTGGAAAATACCTGCTACAAGAAATCAGATGAAATGATAAATATCTGTTGGAGCAGCAAAGAATGACTTCCTGGAACAAGTGAATTTTAACAAACAAGTCATGTTATTATCGGAGAAAATGTTTAATTTTTTTCACTCTCCTTTTTAGACACACTTGATTTTCATTTTTATAAGTAATCTATTATGTTTTATTACCTATTATATATACATATATACATACACATAACAGGCACAATATAAATATAAGGTCTACCGGAAAGTTCTGTCCATTTTTGGAATAAAACAAAATACAAATTTTTCTTACTGTAAATAAACTTTATTAAATAATATAATTGCCATTATTATTAATGATTTCTTGCCAGCATGAGGGCAACTTGTATATCCCATTTTTGAAAAATGTTTTATCTTTTGATGCAAAAAATTGAACCAGTGCTTGTTTGATATCTTCTTCATTTTTGAATTTTTTGCCCTTCAAAAAATTTTGTAAGGACAAAAACAAGTGATAGTCTGATGGTGCTAAGTCCGGGGAATATGGTGGATGCAACAGACATGCTTCTGTAGCATTTCTTCCTTGTTGAAATTCATAAAAATTACAGTGGCGTAAATGAACTTTATCAGTAGCCATGGGTATACTATCGCTTCACACATAAGACTAATGTGAATCAATTTTGTTTTAGTTAATTTGCTACATCAGTATGTATACATTAAGTGATAAAAATAGAGAGGCACACATGCACCAAATAAACATGTGCTTATATATTGAAACTTATTGTGATAGAAACGAACAGAACTTTCCGGTAGACCATATATATATATATATATGTATATATATATATATACATATATATATGCATGTAGTATGTTTATATGATGTTTTATTGTTTAATGTATTTGTCATATGCATTAGTTGTCAAAGTTATAAAGATGTCAAGAAGAAAATTTTTACAGCTATCTCAAAAATTTACCTATTGAATAATGACTGCACCTGCTCTTTATTAAAGGATTCTGTTTTTATATCATAAACATATTATTAAAACACTGAAAAGTAATATACCATCCAAAAAACGAGATTCTTGTCTTATGTTTTAGAATCTGAACTATGCTGTTATCAAGGATCTATCTCTTCACCTCTCTTTGTTAAAAAAAAAAAACATTTCTATTAGGGCTCTCCAAGGGTATTTTAATTTCTCCTAGGGTTCTTATGTAGGGTACTGCCATTGATATCACCCACTGTAACTTTGAGCCAACTAAAATTTTGAGTTGGGCTAATGTTTCATTCTTATGAGAACTGGATTTACTGTGGATTATTATTATTGATGACGTAAAGCCATGCAATTTTCTGAAGAAGGTAGTGACTTGAATTCATTCATCCAAGCTGTATGTTTGGTTATTTTCTTTTCCTGCTTGACCCCTGCAGATCCTTCATAGAGCAGCCACATCAATGGCTGGCAGAAATGCCAGTGTGATCACCGAATTCATCCTCCTGGGGCTGACTGACAATCCTGAACTGAATACTGTCCTTTTTGTGTTGTTTCTCTTGATCTATCTCAGTACTGTGGTGGGCAATGTTTGGGTTATTGCAATAATCCTGGCTAGTACCCAGGTCCATTCTCCCAAGTATTTTTTCCTTTGCCAATTGGCTTTCTTGGATTTCTGCTATTCTTCAGTCTTTATTCCTAAAATGTTGGTGAACTACATAGCAGGACAGAAGGTCATCTCCTATCATGGCTGCCTCCTTCAGTATTCCTTTGTCAGCATGTTCCTGACCACTGAATGCTTCCTCCTGGCTGCAATGGCGTATGACCGCTATCTTGCCATTTGCCACCCACTTCACTACAAAGGTCTCATGACTCCCACGTTGTGCATCCACCTGGTGACTGCTTCCTACCTACTAGGTTGTGCTAACTCATTCACCCACCTGAGTGGCTTGCTCAGACTGTCTTTCTGTGGGCCCAATGTCATTAACCATTATTTCTGTGATATCTCATTGCTCTTTCAACTTTCTTGTTCTGACACCCAATACAGCGAGGTTTTGTTTACTGTCCTCTCTGGAGTGACATCAGTGACTACCTTTCTGATAGTGGTTAGTTCCTATTTCAGAATACTTCTCACCATCCTGAAGACACACTCTGCAAGGAGCAGACATAAAGCTTTCTCCACCTGTGCTTCCCACTTAACAGTAGTGACTCTCTTCTACGGAACAGTGATATTTACTTCTCTGGGAACCAGCTCTAGTTACCAACAGGAGAGAGCTAAAATCCTGTCTGTGTTTTATACCCTTCTGTTGCCAATACTAAATCTTCTTATATACAATGTGAGAAACACAGAGGCCAAAGTAGCAATGACAAGAATTATGATGAGAAAAATATTTGCTCAGTGTCCATGAATTTTCAGCAGAAAACATTTAAGAAATATGTCTTGATGCTCCCGGCAGGTACACTGTTAAATACTGGAGAGATTTGTTGGAGAGAGAAAGGATGGTATTTTAAGGATTTGTGTTGTAGTAATATAGGGTTATAGTAATTAAATATATAGAAATATAAAAATATGGAAGATATATAAAAGTAATTAAAAGGATATTAAAAATAATTATTAAAATTAAGCTAATTGGGTAGGAATTAATATAGTGGCTTAGTGCCATAACTCTGTAATGTGATAAACAGACTCTGACTTACAAGCAGAGCCCAGTTAGTATGTGTGTGAAGTTATACATAGATAAGAAGTGGCTTGGTGTTATTTACATTAATTTTGTAAATTAATGAAAATAAGAACATCTTTAAAAGTGGTTTAATGTAAACATTTCAGTAGATTGACATAAAGCAAGTTCCCTGCAAGGAACTCCCAAAAAGGTAGTTTGAGGTGATAATCCTGTAGAAGGCGTTGGCCAGAAAGGGTACTAAAGCTGAGGGGCCCCCTGCTGTAGTAGTCGCCCAGACTCCAACGTTGACGGGGACTGTCTCCACGCCGCTCTGAGCTCTGACCAAAGCCAGCCTAGAGAGAGGAGCACGCCGACGGGGCCCCCTTAAGCTGTACACAGGCACATCAAAAGGATTTGTGAGTAATAAATTGCCTGTGTGATTATTGCAACTAATTTGTGTGTTGGTCGTGTCTTTCCTCCAGTGGCATTTAACAGTAGCATCCTCATAGCTGCCTCAAGAGTAGTCTCGAAGAGGCTGCCAGCCCTGCTAATAAGCAGGAGTGTCCCACTGCACGGGGAAGTCGAATCAGGGATGCCTGATTGACGTAGAGCTTGGGCTCTACTGGGACAATTTGAGAACATGATCACTGGACCAAAATCAAGAAAACAGAAGCATATATTAAATTAAATAGAAGGGGTGAAATTAAAGGAAATAGGCAATCTGAAATATTGTAAGATTAAAGATAAAGGTATTATTTAGGGATACCATGGAAAAGACAGGAGGAACTCAGATGCTTCAAATATTTCTTACTTAAGCTGCACATTGGCAGGGTGAATTCTTTCAATAATTTTAGGCTGTAATATAAAAGGACAACAAAAATGAACCTCTCAGATTTAGCAAGATCTAATATATTTACAAAGATAATTTTTCCAGCAATCACTAAAGGACCATATAACCAAGCAAATATCTCCCTCAAATTTGTTTCATCTGCTTCTGCACTTCACGGTGACCTTGTTTCCGACAAGTCTTTTTACTTTTTTACATTAAGCCAGTAATTAAATGTAATTTTATAGCATGTTAATGAATGTGGTCTCTTTGTTTAGATCTATAAACTGGCCTGATTTTGTTGTTATTAAAAGCCTCTGTTAGCAGTCAAGGCTGATAATAGTATATATCAATATATAGCTATATTTGTATATCACTGTCTCTATATCTCTCTACACATAATTTATATAATAAGATTAAGGTATTACAGTGTTGGAATCTGCTTTAACTCATAGTTGTCAAACAACATTCAATTAATATCATATATGTAGGTATGAATATTATATATTTAAATGTCCCAGTTCTTTTGCAAGGTTAAGCAAAAGGGTTTAAAAACATATTAGGTAAAGAAACATGGGATTGAAAGGGTCAAGGCACATGTTATATTTGATTCTTGTTATTGATTATATGTCATGAAAAGAAGGGAAATGAGTAATTATATTTATTTTATAGAGTCTGAAGAAATAAAATTGTAAGAACTTTAAAGGTTTTGCACTAATGTATTTGAAAATCAAGTAAGTGTGTTTTTAGCAATATTTTTACTACTTAGAAACTATATGAAACACATTTTGACTCAGTGTAATGAAGTTTCGCAAGATATAAGATACTAAGATTAAGTGAGATGCATAGAAAATAAAGATGATTTGGAAAATTCAAGCCAAAGATGGATGACATTTTGGTGAGACTTTGTAGGGTGCTGTTTGAGTATAATATGGATGGTTACGTGTGTTGGCCTCCAGGTATCTTTCCTAAAATTAGGCATTCTACTGATGGCTGTTAAATAGACTGTAAGTTACGAATTTCAAAGAGGTGATAAGGCCTCTTTTGGGCACTGTGTTCTTTTTTTAGAATAATAAAAATTTATAATCAAATAGGGCCTTATAATTCATTCAGAAAACAAAGTCCCAAAGAGAGAGAGAGAAAAAAAAAACAACCAAAAAAAAAAAAAGCTGCATATATTCTGAATTTCAGTCCAGTTTGCTTTTTACTACACTGGTGTTACAAAATAATTTTTTTCACACGCTAAGATATCTATGAAAGTCCGAGTGAGAGATACATTCATACTTCTATTTGACATCCAATTATATTAAATCTCACTCAAGAAAAATAATTTTTTTTTTCTGAATGTCACTCAAATTTCTCAAACTCAACACTTAAAGCTATTCTCACTGCTGTTCCAGTACACAATTTCTATTTTTATATTATTTTTTTCTGGATAAAGGTGTTTTGTTATACTGGATCATACAAAAAAATACCTAGCAAGTGAGCTTAGGTTTATCTTCTACTCTACGCAAATATTTATTGGATTAGTTATTGCTGATTCTGTTTCTTAAATAACTTTCCTCTTCTTTTCTATTCATCATTGCTGCTGTCTCAGTTCAAGTCAGCGTGTTTTCTGAACTTAACTCTTTTTTTTTTTTGCATTTTTCTGAAGCTGGAAACAGGGAGAAACAGTCAGACAGACTCCCGCATGCGCCCGACCGGGATCCACCTGGCACGCCCACCAGGGGCGACGCTCTACCCACCAGGGGGCGATGCTCTGTCCACCAGGGGGCGATGCTCTGCCCATCCTGGGCGTCGCCATGTTGCGACCAGAGCCACTCTAGCGCCTGAGGCAGAGGCCACAGAGCCATCCCCAGCGCCCGGGCCATCTTTGCTCCAATGGAGCCTTGGCTGCGGGAGGGGAAGAGAGAGACAGAGAGGAAAGCGCAGCGGAGGGGTGGAGAAGCAAATGGGAGCTTCTTCTGTGTGCCCTGGCTGGGAATCGAACCCGGGTCCTCCGCACGCTTGAACTTAACTCTTGATATAGCCTTCTAACTTCTTCCAAGGCAACCTTCTTAGTTCCCCTTTAATTCATCTCCACTTTTTTCTATTATAACTCTTCTTCCTTTGTGCCACATATTTTCTGTTCTTTTAATAAGAGGTCCAAATTCTTTGAGCTGATTACAGCTAGTGCTTGACTTACGACCACGATTGGTTCCGACAGACCGATTGTAACACGATTTGGTAGTAAGTTGAGTAGGCTATATGTACAGTACTGTGAAATGATGTTATAAAAATCTTTAAGTCATATTTTATCATAATATTCTTTCATTATTGTTATATATCATAATTTTTTTGTTCATTTTATGCCATCTCTACACCATTTTGTTTCTTATTTTTACATTCGTCAGGTTTAAGTAAAACACTGCATTATCAGTACAACTGGTTTAATATTTGCAAAGACAATTTCCTCTTGGTAGACATCTTGGGAAAGGTTTGATGAAAAATAGCCAAGACACAAATTGCTGTACCGAGTCTGGGATAACAGTTGAAATGGTGCACACAGAGATGGTAGTGCTGCTGGAAGTTGGTCCACACTGTCGTATGCCCACCTGGGCAACGCTTGCACTGCCAGATGCGGAGCAGTCGTGGCTAACGTTGTGGTTGTAAAGTCGAATGGTCGTAAGTTGCATAGGTCGTAAGTCAATCAATATTTGTATATTAATCTGCAGGTTTTAAATCTGCTTCTCTTGCCTCTCCATTCTCCAACCACGTACTATGAATTCTGTATGTAGTAATTGGCTTACTTTCTTCAATTTACCAGGTTATAAATTCTTTTCTCCTTGCCCTTGCATACGTCTTTATATATAATTTATCCCAATACAATACAGTAACCATTCTTAAAGACCAAGAAGAAGAAATTGAATCCCTTTAAAGATTTTCTTGAAAATTTCCTTCAGAATATTAGATTTCTTCCTGCATTGCTCTGTCATTGAACATTGTAGTGTAAAAATGGATTGTAAATTTTTGTTTTTACTTCTAACTCCTCTTCTGAGCTATTTATTCTCATGAGGATAAGACTGCATCTTATTCATCTTCACACTTTTAGGATTACTAGAAAAGTATCAAATTGTGGGAGATCAATACTTATTGGTTTAATTAATTGATTATTAATTATTTCAAGTGATATTTTTGCCTATCATGTACTAGCATATTTGATACTGAAATGTAAATAAATAAAGAAAAATAATTTTTAAAATGAGTTTTTCCATCTAGTACAGTTTAAAAATTAGCCACTGATTGGAATTAGGTTTTCAATAATATTTAAAGTGATGAGTATATAAATAGTAAACAAACATACGAGGAAGTGTTCCTCATTTGTAGTAATGAAGTAAATACTGAACAAGATAACTTTTGATTTATCAATCTTTATTAAATATAGAATTTGAGAAGATGGAAGTGGTCAATGTAAAAAAAGGTTTTGATGAAACTGATAGTCATGGGAAATGTTCATAGAAAGAAAAATTTGCCAGAATATTCTAGAATGTCTCACAGTGGTAGGTAGAGGAATGTAATTGTGGCCCCAGAATACCACTTCTGATTATTTATCTAAAGAAAACAAATCAATGTGTGTTCTGTATTACATTTTTTTAAAAGAAACAAAAAATTATGATTCATGCAGTTGCTCAAGAGTAAAAAATAGCTTAATGAATGTGAATGTATAGATATAATAAATTATTATAAAGTCATTTATGTTAAGAACTCAAAAATTATTGATTGGTTGCCTATCATATTTTCAATAAAACATGCAAGATATTTTGAATCTATATAGTTTAACGTTATCTTCACAAACACATGAGACAGGTATTATTATTGTCACTTTCTAGACATGGACACAGATTTAAAGAGATTAAGAAATTTTCACTTGGCCAGAATGCTAGTAAATATTTCTGGACACAAATTCATAATTATAGCTCCCCAAATCAAACATTTTTACTTACATCATAGAGCCTTCATTTGAAAAGTTATAATAACAATGATTTGGAAATTTAAAAGCATTTAAAGTATGTGAGAAATACTTTACATTAAATTTATTGGAGTGACATTGGTTAATTAGACTATATAGATTTCAAGTGTATTGTTATGGGAAAAATGTAAGTGCACATGTGAAAATAGAATATGTGGACCAGATCCTGGTTTCCAAATGCCATCATCCTTGGAGAAATGGTTGTTTCTAGAGCTGTGTACATAAAAATGTAACATATGCCTAGAGGATATTGTACTATCAGAATGTAAGACGTGAAGACAAACAAACAGAAGATAAGAATATGTCCAAAGAGCGAAGTAGACAAATTTAAAATCTCTGATCAGACTTTGGTTTCTGCCATAACAATAAATGACACAATAGCCCAGCAATCATCAATAACTGGAATAAGTTTCAAATTGGGAAAACATTAAGCAAGAAAAACTTGTTCATGTTAATTTTGCAATCGCCCTGCTTATTAAGGTGGCAATGACATTGAGAATTACCATTAGTTTCTCCTTTGCCTTCAATCCCAGGGTTACCTACATCAAATAGATTGGTGCTGGCTTTTTAATTTCCAAATAATCATGTCTTAGCAGCACTAGTTTTTGTGAATAGAAGAATTGCCTTCCAAAAGTTCATCAAAGATGTAATACATACAAAACCAACAAATTATTGTAATCAATACCAACAAATTATTTTCTGAAATTCTGGAGTATGAACACTCTTTCCTATAAGACTCACATTTAAATCAACATTGAAATTGATTTAATTATCATAAATTAATGCAAGACTCACAAGAATATTTTAATCTTACTCTCAGTTTATCCATTTTCAGATTATTCCTTTCCTTCTTTATCTTGGTTAAATAATTTTCTAAAATATTTCAGTTTCTTTTCATATTTTAATTTCATATTTAAGAAAATACTTAATCCTAAATTAGTAAGAAAATTGCAGAAGATTACTCCGTAGATGAATTAGGTGATTGCCAAGCCAGATGGAGAACCTACACCATGTTTTCCTTGTGATGCCTTAAAATATTCATCAGCTGATGAACACATTTAGAGGGAAGTTAGTTATGGGGCACAATCATAAAAGAATAAATTATGGGTTTATCAAAGGCTAACATAACATTGGTCATAGTATATTATGAAATTTTGGTCATAAAATGAGTATTGGATGCTAAATATACAGTATGAGAATATTCTGAAAATATATAAATATGCAGATAAGCATTAATAAATGCAAGAAAATAATTGGGAGAAATTCATCAAATGTTATAACATTTTACTTCTCATTTTGCTCTTTAAATTTTGTTGCATTTTAATTTTTTTCTAATGAATATAATTTATTACTACAATAGTATCACATTTTTAAACATAAAAATATTTCATTATGGCCTGACCAGTGGTGGCAGAGTGGATAAATATTGACCTGAGACGCTGAGGTCCCAGGTTCAAAAAACCTGAGGTTGCTGACTTGTGCATGGGCTCAAGTAGCTTGAGTGCTGGTTCACCAGCCTGAGCACAAAGGCTCCAGCTGGAGCGTGGGATCATCAACATGATCCCATTGTTGCTGGCTTGAGCCCAAACGTTGCTGACTTAAAGCCCAAGGTCACTGCTTGAGCCCAAGGTTGCTGGTTTAAGCAAGGGATCACGGGCTCTGTTTGAGCCCTGTGGGTAAGGCATATAAGAGAAGCAATCAGTGAACAACTAACGTGCCACAACTACCAGTTGATGCTTCTCATCTCTCTGTCTCTCTCTCCCTTTTGCAAAAAGAAATACATAAAGGCCCTGGCCGATTGGCTCAGTCATAGAGCGTGGGCCTGGCATGCAGGAGTCCCGAGTTTGATTCCCAGCCAGGGCACACAGGAGAGGCGCCCATCTGCTTCTCCACCCCTCCCCCTCTCTTTCCTCTCTGTCTCTCTCTTCCCCTCCCGCAGCCGAGGCTCCATTGGAGCAAAGATGGCCCGGGCACTGAGGATGGCTCTGTGGCCTCTGCCTCAGGCTCTAGAATGGTTCTGGATGCAACAAAGCAACGCCCCAGAGAGGCAGAGCATCGCCCCCTGGTGGGCATGCCGGGTAGATCCCGGTCGGGCACATGCGGGAATCTGACTGCCTCCCTGTTTCCAGCTTCGGAAAAATGCAAAAAAAAAAAAAAAAAAAAAAAAAAAAAATACATAAAGAAAATTAAAAAAACATTGTTTCATTGTGAAAAACAAATTCTTTCATCCTTGATGCTTCCTGTCATGGAGTATTCAAGCATGTCTCTAGAAATGGCTTCTTCATCAGCAGTTTAAAATTTAGAGGATCACAAAAGAATACCAAACCAGGCGCCTCGTTGTGTGAAATCTGAGGAAACAGGCAATTATTTCCTCGAAACAACATAACTGCATTTAGTCCCTGAGCATTGATTGGTCCTTGGAAACATGCCAAGCAATCGTGTTTGGAAACTGGTCTCCAGGGGTGTTTAAATGTTGCGTTATCCTCAATCCCCAGTATATCAGATGCCCTGGAGTTATCAGGATGAGACAAGACATGCCCTGCTCTGCTTATTCTCACAGCTAGCTCCTTGATATTCCTTTTCGACATAATTCCTGGCAAATTTTCCATTTGACTAGGACCTGCACAAAATTTCTAAGTTGATTTTTTTTTAACTCAGAATTAAACAGGATGAGTGTACAAAAATTTACAAGAAGCTTATCACAAAGAAAAGAATATATTACCGAAATCTTTGACTCAAGTAGTTTTCCTATTTTATTTGTGATAAAAACTTGAGGTCGACCAATTTCTGATAGGTAATATTGGAACAAGTTGGTTTTTTTCCACTTATTTTGGATCTTGGTAAGTATTACTCTCAAAATTAGAAAGTTTTAATTAAGATGAGAGCCAATGGGGGCATTTTCAGAAAAGTGCACACACATATAACACTTAGACCTTACCCTAAGTAAGACCAGGTTCTGTGAAACCAGAAATATAGAGTTGATGGAATTATAGCCTACAAACAATGTACATGTTTTAGAGTTATAATTTATTAAGGAGCACACAATACAGTGTACAGAGATATGTTGTAGAATTGGGCGCCTGAAACTGGTATAATTGTGTTAGCTAGTGTCACTCTAATACATCTAATAAATTCAATTACAAATGTTATTTGAAATAGTTAACTTCGGAAAACATATCTTTTGAAAATTAATGTTAATATGTGGTCTATAATTTTAATACCCTAGGTTTGAAACTTTTTTGTGTTACTATTAAATGCTTTTCTAAACAAAAGGACAGTAAGTAATGCATAAGAATTGCTTTTTTCTATCATTGTTATTATATATCTAGCATTTTTCCTCAGGTTTGTTCAAATCATAAAAAGGAATATAGTATAATGAGCGTGTTCTTTTGACTCAATTATTCTTTGTAGAATGCCAGAGACAACATTTGCTAGTTCTAATTTTGAATAAGTTACTTAAACTCTCTGTGCGGCCCTTTATCATTTAAAAAGTTAGTTTATACTAGCACTTGTGGACTACTAGGTAGAAAGTAGGCTGACAGCTGTTGGGAAGAGGGGGTGGGATGAGCTATTAAGAAAATAAAAGAGAGACAAAACTCATGGACACAGATAAGAGTGTGGTGATTGCGGGGAGAGGGGGAGTGAGAAGAGGTGGAGGAGGGTACAGGGTGCATAAATGGTGATGGAAGGAGACTTCACTTGGGGTGGGACACTCACAGTATGGAAAACAGATGAATTCTAGAGTTGTGCATCTATCTGAAAACTGTGTAATTTTGTTAGCCAGGGTGACTCCAGTAGATTCAATATAAAGGGAAAAAATGTTTAAATACAAAAATATTTCAGATGAAGCAAACATATTAATAAAGGGAAGAATTTAAAACAGTGTCAGGCTCACTCTAATTATGCAACATGATGGTTTCTGTCATATCATGCCCAAGGGTCAGTTTAAGCCTTCTTCAGACAGGGCGTCAGGGAGAGGTAGAAGAGGGGATAGACGGGATAAATGGTGATGGAAGGAGACTTGACTTGGGGTGGTGAATACACAACACCATATACGGGTGGCATATTATAGAATTGTATACCTAGAACCTACGGAACTTTATTAGCCAGTGTCACCCCAACAGATTTAGTTAAAAAATACACTGGGTACAGAACAAGTGAAGCAAAGAAAAACACAATAACCAGCTGCATGAATGTTACATTAAATCACCGTGGAGTAAGCTTTCTAACTGTCAGCTAAAAATTTTTTTAAATTTTCTTTCAGATTTTATTTATTCATTGTTAGAGAGAGAGAAAGAAAGGGAGAGAGAAAGGAGGAGGAGCAGGAAGCATCAACTCCCATATGTGCCTTGACTGTCTGTGCAAGCCCAGGGTTTTGAACTGGCAAACTCAGCATTCCGGGTCAACGCTTCATCCACTGTGCCAGCACAGGTCAGGCTCAGCCAGAAAAGTATAATGGCCCAAAATGCCCTTCAGAAAGGATGATATATTACAAATCAGTAGACAGTATTCTGAGAGCAGTTTCAGGTTCACAGCAGTATTGAGCACTGTTTCCCCACACACATACTTAGACTCTCCCTCCAACATTCACATCAGTGTGGTTCATTTACTGCAGTCTGGAACTAACACTGGTGCATTATTATTAACTAAGTTTGTAGTTTCTGTTAGAGTTTACTCTTTGTGTTGTACTTTCTGTGGCTTGGGACAAATGGATAATGTCATGTGTCCACCATTATAGTTTTATACAAAATAGTTTCACTGCTCTAAAAATCCTGCACTTTACCTACTTACCAACGCCACAGTTTTGCCATTTCTGAAATATCATATAGCTGCAATCACACCATATCTAGTCTTTTTTTTTCAGAGACAGAGAGAGAGATAGATAGGAACAGACAGACAGGAATTGAGAGAGATGAGAAGCAGCAATCATCAGTTTTTCGTCGCGACACCTTAGTTGTTCATTGATTGCTTTCTCATATGTGCCTTGACCATGGGGCTACAACAGACTGAATAACTCCTTGCTCGAGCCAGCGACCTTGGGTCCAAGCTGGTGAGCCTTGCTCAAACCAGATGAGCCCTCACTCAAGCTGGTGACCTTGGGGTCTCTAACCTGGGTCCACTGCATCCCAGTCTGACACTCTATCCACTGCATCAAAGCCTGGTCAGGCCATATGTACTCTTTTTAGATTGGCTTCTTTCACTTAGAAATTTCATAGCTTGATATCTCATTTGTTTGTAACTCGGCACCATACTCCATTGTTTGCCCGTATCCTATGGAATATTTTGGTTACTTCTAATTTGGGGCAATTATGCATGAAGTTGTTATAAACATCAAAAAAATTAGACATATTTCTATATTAGTCCCTTAAATTTAATTTTTCCCATTATATTCTGTAAACCACTCATTACCAATTTTTAGAAATACTGGACTAATATAAATAAACCTTTTTGAACTCATTCTGCCTAAGCATCACCTTTGTTTCTCAACAGTTTGACGCAGTTGAACACAATGGATAGAAGGAATAACACAAACATGTCTGAGTTTGTTCTGATGGGGTTAACAGATTCTCAAGAGCTCCAGCTGGTTCTCTTCACACTATTTCTCCTGGTGTACCTGATTAGCATTCTGGGAAATGCAGGGATGATTTTGATAATTCATCTGGATATCCAGCTTCACACCCCCATGTATTTTTTTCTCAGTAACCTGTCACTTCTTGACATTAGTTACTCAAATGTCATTACACCTAAAACCTTAGAGAACTTATTGATTTCCTCCAAGTCCATTTCATACATGAGCTGCTTCACCCAGATGTACTTTTTTGTCCTCTTGGGTGTCACTGAATGTCTTCTTCTCTCCGCAATGGCCTATGACCGCTATGTAGCTATCTGCAATCCTCTATACTACCCAGTTGTTATGTCCAAAAGACTCTGTTGTTGCCTCGTCTTTGGGTCCTATTTGATTGGCTTGATGAACTCCACTATCAATGTGCTTTTCATGAACAGACTGCATTTCTGTGACTCCAATGTAATCCATCACTTTTTCTGTGACACTTCTCCACTTCTAGCCCTGTCCTGCACTGACACACATGGCACCGAGTTAATGATATTCATATTGGCTGGCTCCACCCTAATGGTATCTCTTACCACAATATCTGTGTCTTACCTGTCCATTCTGTCCACTGTTGTGAAAATGGCTTCCACTTCAGGAAAACAAAAAGCCTTCACTACCTGTGCCTCCCATTTGCTAGGAGTCACCATCTTTTATGGCACTATGATTTTTACTTACTTGAAACCACGGAAGTCCTACTCCTTGGGAAAGGATCAAGTGGCTTCTGTTTTTTACACTATTGTGATCCCCATGCTGAATCCACTCATTTATAGTCTTAGGAATAAGGAGGTGAAAAATGCTGTTCTTAGAGCCATGCAGAAGAGAAAGGGCACCAGGCAGTTAAAGTAACAATGATTTTAAACAGTTAACTTTTTTTCCTTCTTCCATGTTGTGTATTTCCTTGGCCTTTCCAAAACCAATTAAGTCCTTTCATTTGTTTGCATTTCTGTTGAACCATTCTTTACTTAATCAAATATAACCTTGCACATTTCCCGGAATATGTCTTTTGAAACGTACATTGTAATTGCAAACCATAAAATACGTGTTAAACTCATGGTCCTTGTGATGTGTCAGTAAGCCTCAGTAAAATGCTTTCTGTTTTGAAATTCTGTGTATGTTAAAATACCATTGACTTCTTGATATCGATAGACTTATGGTCGTTAAAAATAAATTCATAAATTAAATGCTTCATACATTTATTCTAATTTTATAAGACACATTGAAAATCTAAGAATTGATAGATATTGTGGGAACCCAGAAAATTTCAGAGTGCTAAAATTTCCTTTATATAAAAAAATTTTTTTTATAAAATCTGGAATTTCTGTTTTAATTTTCTCTATTACTTAAAGGTCATTTCAAAACTTCTTTTTCATTTTCTAAGTATTTGGGTTATTTTAAAAAAACAATTTTTTGAGTATTCCTGACATGTAAAATCTGTACATAGTTAATGTGTACAGTTCATTGAGTTTGCCAATAAGTATCCATCAGTATATATTAGATATTGTCAAATTGCCTCCCCAAAAGGCTGTAGCATGGTACCAGAGGACACTTTCTCTGCATCTCCACCAGCATAGGATATTATCACTTCTTAATTTTGCCAACAGGATGACTGTAAATTTTCAAGAATAATGAAGAGTCTGGTTTTTTACCCAACTTAAAAACTAGTCAAGTAATATGGATTTAACTATGTTGATAGTTTAACTATTGATTCTTCCAATTTTTGAATACAGAAGGTCTTTCCATTTCATTGTATCTTTTTCAATCTCTTTTAATACTGCTTTGTAGTTTTTAGTATATAGATAAGTCCTTCACATCCTTTGTTAAATATATTCCTAGGTACTTTATTGTTTTTATTGCAATTGCAAAAGGAATTTTTAGAAAAAAACTGAAAGCAACAAATGAACAAATAAGACAAACACAATGTATGGTCATTACCAGGTGAAAGGGGGTGGGGAAGGTAATGGGATAAGAGGATCAAATATATGGTGATGGAATGTTTGACTTTGATTGGTGGGTAAACAATACAATATGCAAATGATATATCATAGAATTGTACACTTGAAACCTATTTAATCATATTAGGCATTGTCACCCTAATACACCTAATTTTTAAAATAATTATAAAAATACTTTTAGGAAAAAAAGACTAGCCAGGTAGCCTACTGTTGTTGGAGGGATGATGGCAGAAGACACAAAACTTCTAGTCCAGTAACAAAGGACATTATTACTCAGAGCAAAAACAATAGCCACAGTTCATATTTACATCAGCACCTCATAGCCCCCAAGTTCCATGAGTGAGATGCAGATGGGACCAGCTGGATGAAGGCACACACAGTGAGCTGCATTATAGAAGAGGATCTCTGAGTTTGGGGGACTCATTAAATTTATGGCAAGAAGATTCATGTCTATTCTTTGTCTACAGGAACATTACCTTATTGCTCACAGTAGTTCACTGAAAAAACAACATTGATAAACAGCCCAAGTAGAGAGCAGTCAGGGCTTTGAATTTCTTGTATACCCTGGAAGATCAATGGGTGTTCAGGCCTCATGATAGATTGCCAATCCCAATGGAATAAAGTGTGTTAGCTGCTAAACCCTCTCTTTTTTTGTGTGTGGTGTGTCTTTCAGTTATTGTGTTTTAGCTCCTCCCATCAATGGTTTATTCTTTTTTAATTAAATTTATAGGGGTGACATTGGTTAATTAGACTATATAGATTTCAAGTGTATTCTTATGGGAAAAATGTAAGTGCACATGTGAAAATAGAATCTGTAGACCAGATTCTGGTTTCCAAATGCGATCATCCTTGGAGAAATGGTTGTTTCTAGAGTTGTGTACAGAAAAATATAACATATGCTTAGAGGATATTGTGCTATCAGAATGTAAGATGTGAAAGCAAACAAACATAGAAGACAAGAATATATCCAAAGAGCGAAGTAGACAGATTTAAAATCTGATCAGACTTTGGTTTCTGCCATAACAATAAATGACACAATAGCCCTGCAATCATCAATAACTGGAATGAGTTTCAAATTGAGAAAACATTAAGCAAGAAAAACTTGTTCCTGTTAATTTTGCAATCACTGTGCTTATTATGGTGGCACTGACATTGAGAATTACCATTAGTTTCCTCTTTGCCTTCAATCCCAAGTTTACCTACATCAAGTATATTAGTATTGGCTTTTTAATTTCCAAATTATCATGTCTTAACAGCATTAAGTTTTTGTGAATAGAAGAATTGCCTTCCAAAAGTTCATCAAAGATGTAATACATACAAAAGTAGCTCCTTTATCAACACCAACAAATTATTTTCTGAAAATTTGAAGTATGAACAGTTTCCTATAATAGTCATTTTTGAGTGACGTCAGAGAAATGGCACCATAAGCGGTGCTCCCAATACCTCTCCCTAAAACTTCAACAAATTAAACATCTAGAGAAAGAAAAACAATCTCAGGAGCATCTGAAATACACATACATCAAACAAATATATGATTGGGAAACTGGTGGCTGAATATATAATCCACTTTGAAGGAAATAAGACAGAGAATGGAGTATTCCGCCTTTCTCACTGACCTGAGCAAGGGCTGCTTTCATTTGGAACTGAGAGAAAGTGAGGGCTGGGGGTGCGGAAAAAGCTGGGCTATGGCAGAGACATTCAAGCTGAGATAAGAGTGTGCCCACAGCTCAGCCCACACAGACCTAATGCCAGCTGCAAACCCTGGCAGAGGTGAGTGAACAGTTGCCTTGTTTACTCCAGGTATCCTGGTCGGCAATCACGGGCAGTGTGCAAGTGGATCCACCTGGTTCTTCGGGCGTGGGTGCCTGCGTTTCCAGACAGAGGGGCTGGGTCGGAGACTGTCAGGTGTAACCCTCTGTGTGGACTGTGACCAGAGTTTCTGAATAATCCCAGCTTCCCAAACAATAGCACATGGGAAGTGCATGAAAGCCAGCTTCCCTACACCCAGACCTGTCTGGGCATGGCACCTGTGCCAGACATTCAGGCTAACAAAGTGCACTCCTGGGGAAGAGAACTGTGAAAGTGGTATGGGGAAGGGCGCCAGCAGCTTGCAGACAGCCCGTGGAGAGCAGACCTGTGGAGTGTGGAGAGCAGACCTGTGGAGTGCTGAGGCATACTAAACATGCCTGGAAGCTCATAGAAAGACACCTGAAAGGCAATCGGCTCCCAACCCTGCCTGATTATGCTGGTAGCTCTGGCTAGCAAAGCCTTACCCAGAACTCTGCATTATGTGGAAAAATGAGGAGGATTTGGCAGCTCTTAGAGCATCTTGCTTTTAGGCAGTGGCTGGGGCAACTTCACAGCTGGGTCACAGGCTGCTGGTTCAGGAAAAAGAGATTTGGGAGAGGCTTCAGGAAAATGGACTCTCCCATTGTCAGAGCCTGCAAACTCTAAAAAGCCCCACCTACCAGCGACTGAGGCCTTGTTTATGTCATCACCATAGTGATACAACAGCAAATTTCTGCCTAAGAGTGCCACAGAGGCAGAACCTGGGGTACAGAGCCACCAGCCCAAAAGAAGAGAAGAAATAAAAAGAAAGAAGATAATTTCTCAAAACCAGAAAAAATCCACAGTCTATAACTTTTTCTATTTTTCTTTTTGTATTTTTAAATCTTTTTATTTTTTTTTAAATATTTTATTTATTGATTTTTTAGAGAGAGAGGAGTGAGAGAGAGAGACAGAGAGAGAGAGAGAAAGGGGAGGAGCAGGAAGCATCAACTCCCATATGTGCCTTGACCAGGCAAGCCCAAGGTTTCGAACCGGCGACCTCTCTTTTTATTTTTTTCCATCCCTCTTGGTCATTTTATCCTCTTTCCACTTTATTCTTTTTTTTCATCTTGAACATTATTACCCATAGGTGTTACATTTTCCATTCTTTTTTTTCCTATGAGTGTTACATTCCAAAAAACTTAACTCAGTTATTTTTCTTTCTCTCTTTTTCTTTCTTCTTTTTTCTTTCACTTTTTCTCTCATTAGACTCTAACCCACAAATAAATTATTTTATTCTGGATTCAAAATTTTTTGTGGCATTTTGTGTGCTTTTTACTTCCCTTTTTATCTCTTCAGCATTTCCCCCAACTCTGGCTCTCCATTCTACAGCTTTTGTGCTACTTAATACAATAGAATTTTCATTTATCACTGTACTTTCTTCTTTTTTCTTCTTTTATACACTTTCTCTCATTCAACCATCATTTACAAACAAATTATTTTATTCTTGATCCAAATTTTTTCTTTGTCGCATTTTGTGGGTTCTTGCCTCATTTTTGCCTCTTTGTCACTCCCAAAAAACCCAGGTTTTGTGTTCTAAGTATATTCTTTCCACTTAGCACAATAGAATTTTTAGTTTTTCACTGCATTTTCTCAAAAATTTTTTTATTAACTCTTATTAGTGTTATTAACAATACCATTCTCAAATGCCACTAAAGAAAAAGAAATTGAATATCATGAATACAAAAGACAGTGATGTAGCTCAGATAGATGAGAAAATGTTTATAAAAACAATTTCAATAGCTTAGAAACCTTGGAGTTAAATGACAGATAATTTAAAATTGAATGCCTAAAAATACACTGGGAAATACAGGAAAGCACAGAAAGGCAATTTAGGGGGCTCAAAAAATAATTCAATGAACAGAAAGAATACTTTACGAAGAAAAATGGAACTATGAAAATGAATCAAACAGAAGAAAAACTCAATTCATGAACTGAGAAATGAGGTAACAAGCTTAGCCAATAGAACAGGCCAGATAGAGGAAAGAATTAGTGACACAGAAGACGGGTAACTAGAGGTACTACAGAGAGAAGAGGAGAGAGACTCATGAATTTAAAAAAATGAGATAGCGCTACAAGAATTGTCTGACTCCATCAGAAAGAGCAACATAAGAATAATGGGTATATCAGAAGGAGAAGAGAGATAAAATGGAATGGAGAACATATTCAAACAAATAATAGAGGAGAACTTCCCAAACCTGTGGAAAGAACTAAAGCCTTGTATTCAAGAAGCAAACAGAACACCAAGTTATCTTAACCCTAACAAAACCTACTCCAAGGCACATCATATTGAAATTGACACAAGCCAATAACAACAACAAAAAATTCTCAAGGAAACCATGGAAAAGAATAATCCAACATATAAAGGAAGGCCCATTAGATTATCAACAGATTTCTAAGCAGAATCTCTTCAAGCTAGAAGAGAGAAGACCCCAATGTTTAAAGTTCTGAAAGAGTGGAACTTCCAGCCAAGAATACTATACCCATCAAAGCTATCCTTCAAATACAAAGGAGAAATAAAAACATTCACAGATATAGAAAAGATAAAGGAATTTATCACCAGAAAGCCCACACTTCAGGAAATACTAAACGGTGTTTTCCAACCAGACACAAAGAATAAAATAAAACAAAACTACAAGTAAAAGCTCAGTGGTAGAGTGTCGGCCTGGTGTGCAGGAGTCCCGGGTTCAATTCCCAGCCAAGGCAAACAGGTGAAGCGCTCATCTGCTTCTCCACCCCTCCCCCTCTCCTTTCACTCTGTCTCTCTCTTCCCCTCCCGCAACCAAGGCTCCATTGGAGCAAAGTTGGCCTGGGCGCTGAGGATGGCTCAATGGCCTCCGCCTCAGGCACTAGAATGGCCCTGGTTGCAAAAGAGCAATGCCCTAGATGGGCAGAGCATTGCCTCCTGGTGGGCATGTCGGGTGGATTCCGGTCAGGCGCATGCGGAGTCTGTCTGACTGCCTCCCTGTTTCCAACTTCAGAAAAATACACACACAAAAAAAGATTGCAATAAAAACAAGATTAATCTGTGACAAAGAAACAAAAAAGGGGAGAGGACAAAGATTAACAGTAGCAAAGGAGGATGGAGTGCAGAAGCACTCATGAATAATGTACTACAATTAACATGATATGTATGCTTTCCATTACTAAATGGTAACCACTCCTGAAAAAACCAACACAGAAGTACATGGCTTGAAAAAAGAAGTTACAGGGAAAAGAAGTATGGATTACACCCAAACATAAACAAATGATAGAAAAATAAAGGAGAAGAACCAAACAAGATACAAAACTATCAGAAAGCAATATATAAAATGGTAATAGGAAACCCTCAACTGTCAATAATTACACTAAATGTAAATGGATTGAACTCACCAATAAAAAGACACAGAGTAGCAGAATGGATTTAAAAAGAAAATCCAACTGTATGCTGCCTACAAGAAACACATCTAAGCTACAAGGATAAAAACAAATTCAAAGTGAAATGTTGGAAAACAAAACTCCAAGCAAATAACATCCCAAAAAAGCAGGTGTAGCAATATTCATATCTAACAGTGCTGAATACAAGACAGCAAAGGTAATCAGATACTAAAACAGTCATTTCATAATGATAAAGGAGACATTGAATCAAGAAGGCATAACACTTTTTTTTTATAACACTTTCTTAATATATATGCACCAAACCAAGGAGAACCAAAACATATAAGACAGTTAGTTACTGACTGACCTAAAAACAAAAACCAACAGAAATACAATCAAACTTGGAGACCTCTACACTGCTGATGGCTCTAGATCAGGGGTCCCCAAACTTTTTATACAGGGGGCCAGTTTACTGTCCCTCTGACCATTGGAGGACCAGACTATAAAAAAACTATGAACAAATCTCTATGCACACTGCACATATCTTATTTTAAAGTAAAAAAACAAAACAGGAACAAATACAATATTTAAAATAAAGAACAAGTAAATTTAAATCAACATACTGACCAGCATTTTATTGGTAACTATGGGCCAGCTTTTGGCTAATGAGATGGTCAATGTCTACCAATGAAAGAGGTGTCCCCTCTGGAAGTGCGGCGGGGACCGGATAAATGGCCTCAGGGGGCAGCAGTTTGGAGAGCCCTGCTCTAGATCATTCATCCAAACAGAAAATCAATAAAGAAATATTGGCCTTAAGCAAAACACTAGAGCAATTGGATATGATAGATATCTACAGGATATTTGTCTCAAAGTGCCAGAATATACATTTTTCTCTAGTGTACATGGAACATTCTCAAGAATTGACCATATGTTGGGCCACAAAAATGACATCAACAAATTCAGGAAGGTTGAAATTATACCAAAAATATTTTCTGATCATAAAACCTTGAAACTAGAATTCAACTGCAAAAAAGAGGTAAACAAACCCACAAAAATGTGGAAACTAAACAACATACTTTTAAAAAATGAGTGGGTCAAAGAAGAAATAAAAGCAGAGATTAAAAGATTCATACAAGCAAACAAAAATAACAATACAACGTATCAGAATATCTGGGATACAACAAAAGCAGTAGTAAGAGGGAAGTTCATATCACTACAGGCCTATATGAACAAACTAGAGAGAGCTCAAGTTAACTACTTAATTTCATATCTTAAGGAACTAGAAAAAGAAGAACAAAGACAACCAATAACCAGCAGAAGAAGGAAATAATAAAAATCAGAGCAGAAATAAACAAATAGAGAATAGAAAAACTATAGAAAAAATAACAAAACAAGGAGCTTGTGCTATGAAAAGATCAACAAAATTGACAAACCCTTGGCAAGACTCATGAAGGAAAAAAGAGAAAGGACTCATATAAACAAAATTCAAACTGAAAGAGGAGAAATCACCACAGATATCATAGATATACAAAGAATTATTGTAGAATACTATGAAAAACTATATGCCACCAAATACAACAATATAGAATAAATGGATAAATTCCTAGAACAATACAATCTTCCTAGACTGAGTCATGAAGAAGCGGAAAGCCTAAACAGACCCATAAGCAGGGAGAAAATAGAAACAACTATTAAAAACCTCCCCAAAAATGAAAGTCCAGGGCCAGACGGCTATACTAGTGAATTCTATCAAACATTCAAAGAAGACTTGGTTTGTATTCTACTCAAAGTCTTCCAAAAATTTGAAGAAGAAGCAATATTGCCAAACACATTTTATGAGGCCAACATAACCCTCATACCAAATCCTGGCAAGGACAACACAAAAATGATCACTATAGACCAATATCTCTAATGAATACAGATACTAAAATACTAAACAAAATACTAGCAAATAGAATACAACAACACATTAAAAAAAATCATCATGATCAAGTGGAATTCATTCCAGAATCACAAGGATGGTTCAACATAAGTAAAACAATTAACGTAATACACCGTATCAACAAAACAAAGAACAAAAACCATATGATCTTATCAATAGATGCAGAAAAGACATTTGATAAAATACATCATTTTATGTTTAAAACACTTGTCAAAATGAGTATAGAAGGAAAATATCTAAACATAATAAAGGCCATCTATGATAAACCATCAGCTAACATATTAAATGGCATTAAACTGAGAACTTTCCCCCTAAAATCAGGAACAAGACAAGGTTGTCCACTCTCTTCACTCTTATTCAACATAGTACTGGAAGTTCTAGCTAGATCAATCAGAAAAGAGAAAGAAATAAAAGGCATTCATATTGGGAAAGAAGAAGTAAAAGTTTCACTTTTTGCAGATGATATGATCCTGTACATCGAATACCCCAAAGACTCCACAAACACAATAAAAAGACTACAAACACAAAGACTACGGTAAGGTCACAGGATACAAAATTAATATACAAAAGTCCATTGCCTTCCTATATGCGAACAATGAAATATCAGAAAACAAACTAAAAAAAAATCCCTTTCATGGTTGCAACAACAAAAAATAATATACCTAGAAATAAACAGAACAAAGAATGTAAAGGACCTATATAATGAAAACTACAAAGCATTGTTAAGGGGAATCAAAAGATATAATAGCCTGACCAGGAGGAGGAGCAGTGGATAGAGCATCGGACTGGGATGCAGAGGACCCAGGTTCGAGACCCAAAGGTCCCCAGCTTGAGTGTGGACTCCTCTGGTTTGAGCAAAGCTCACCAGCTTGGACCCAATGTTGCTGGCTCGAGGAAGGGGTTACTCGGTCTGCTGAAGGCCCATGGTCAAGGCACATATGAGAAAGCAATCAATGAATAACTAAGGTGTCACAACAACAACAAAAAACTAATGATTGATGCTTCTCATCTCTCTCCATTCCTGTCTGTCTGACCCTATCTTGTTCTTGGATAGAAAGAATAAATATAATTAAAATGCCTATATTACTCAAAACAATTTATAAATTTAATGTAATTCCCATCAAAATTTTAATGTCATTTTTTAAAGAAATGGAACAAAAAATCATCAGGTTTATATGGAACTATAAAAAACCCTGAATAGCCAGAGCAATCCTAAGGAAAAAGAACAAAGCTGGAGGCAGTATAATACCTGATTTCAAATTATATTATAGAGCCAGGATAATCAAAACAGCATGGAATTGGCAGAAAAATAGACGCTCAGAACAATGGAACAGAATGGAAAAACTAGAAGTAAAACCACATGTATATGATCAAATTTTTTTTTTCTTACAGTGACAAAGAGAGAGTCAGAGAGAGGGATAGACAGGAACAGACAGACAGGAACAGAAAGATATGAGAAGCATCAATCATTAGTTTTTCATTGTGCATTGCAACAATTAGTTGTTCATTGATTGCTTTCTCATATGTGCCTTGACCGTGGGCCTTCAGCAGACTGAATAACAGCTTGCTCGAGCCAGTGACCTTGGGACTAGGCTGGTGAGCTTTTGCTCAAACCAGATCAGCCCGTGCTCAAGCTCAGTGGTCCCCAACCTTTTTTGGGCCACTGACCGGTTTAATGTCAGAAAATATTTTCACAGACCAGCCTTTAGGGTGGGATGGATAAATGTATCACGTGACCGAGACAAGAGTCAAGAGTGAGTCTTAGCTGGATGTAACAGGGAATCTGGTCATTTAAAAATAATAAAACATCATTCAGACTTAAATATAAATAAAACGGAAATAATGTAAGTTATTTATTCTTTCTCTGCGGACCAGTACCAAATGGCCCATGGACCAGTACCGGTCTGCAGCCTGGGGATTGGGGACCACTGCTCAAACTGGCGACCTTGGGGTCTTGAACCTGGGTCCTTGGCATCCCAGTTCGATGCTCTATCCACTGCACCACCACCTGGTCAGGCTCAAATAATTTTTGATAAAGGGGACAACAACACACAATGGAGAAAAGAAAGCCTCTTCAACAAATGGTGCTGGGAAAACTGGAAAACCACATGCAAAAGAATGAAACTCGACTACAGTTTGTCCCCTTGTACTAAAATTAATTCAAAATGGATCAAAGATCTAAATATAAGACCTGAAACAATAAATCACATAGAAGAAAACATAGGCACTAAACTCATGGACCTTTGTTACAAAGAGAACTTTATGAATTTGACTCCAAAGGCAAGGGAAGTGAAGGCAAAGATAAATGAATGGGACCACATCAGACTAAGAAGATTTGCACAGTAAAAGAAATAGACAACAAAACTAACAGAAAGCCAACTAAATGGGAGATAATATTTTCAAACAACAGCTCAGATAAGGGCCTAATACCCAAAAATATACAAAGAACTCATGAAACTCAACAACAAACAGGCAAAAAAATCCAATAAAAAAGTGGGAAGAGGACATGAACAGACACTTCTCCCAGGAAGAAATACAAATGGCCAACATATATATGAAAAGATGCTCATCTTCACTAGCTATTAGAGAAATGCAAATCAAAACTACAACGAGATACCACCTCACACCTGTTAGATTAGCTATTATCAACAAGGCAGGTAATAGCAAATGTTGGAGAGGCTGTGGAGAAAAAGGAACCCTCAGCCTCTGTTGGTGGGAATGTAAGGTAGTACAACCACTATGAAAAAAAAGTATGGTGATTCCTCAAAAAATTAAAAATAGAACTACCTTATGATCCAGCAATTCCTCTACTGAAAATATACCCCCAAAACTCAGAAACATTGATACGTAAAGACACATGCAGCCCCATGTTCACTGCAGCATTGTTCACAGTGGTCAAGACATGGAAACAACCAAAAAGCCCTTCAATAGATGACTGGATAAGGAAGATGTGGTACATATATACTATGGAATACTACTCAGCCATAAGAAATGACATCAGATCATTTACAACAACATGAATGGACCTTGATAACATTATACTGAGTGAAATAAGTAAATCAGAAAAAAACTAAAAACTATATAATTCCATACATAGGTGGGACATAAAAAATGAGACTCAGGGACATGGAAAAGACTGTGGTGGTTACCACCGGAGGTGAGTGGGGAGGGGAAAGGAGACGGTGCGAGGAGAGGAGGGGCACAAAGAAAACCAGATAGAAGGTGACGGAAGACTATATGACTTTGAGTGATGGGTATGCAACATAATCAAATGTCAAAATAACCTTGAGATGTTTTCTCTGAACCTATGTACCCTGATTGATTAATGTCACCCCATTAAAATAAAAAACACTCATTTTTAGATCTACATGGATATTGATTTCATTATCATGAATTAATACAAGACTCACAAGAATATTTTAATCTTACTCTCAGTTTATCCATTTTCAGATTATTTTTTTCCTTCTTTATCTTGATAAATAATTTTCTAAGATATTTCAGTTCCTTTTCTTATTTTAATTTCTCATTCGTATTTAAGAAAATACTTGATCCTAAAATAGTAAAAAAAATTGCAAAAGATTACTGTGTAGATGAACTAGGTGATTGCCAAACCAGATGGAGAACCTGCACCATGTTTTCCTTGTGATGCCTTAAAATATTCATCAGCTGATGAACACATTTAGAGGCAAATTTGTTATGGGGCACAATCATAAATGAATAAATTATGGGTTTATCAAAGGCTAACATAACATTGGTCATAGTGTATTATGAAATTTTGGTCATAAAATGAGGATTTGGATGCTGAATATACAGAATGAGAATAATTCTGAAAATATATAAATATGCAGATAAGCATTAATAAATGCAAGAAAATAATTGGGAGAAATTCATCAAAATGTTATAACATTTTACTTCTCATTTTGCTCTTTAAATGTAGTTGCATTTTAATTATTTTTTAATGAGTATAATTTATTCCTATGATAGTATCACACTTTTAAACATAAAAATGTTTCATTATGGCCTGACTGGTGGTGGCACAGTGGCTAAAGCATTGACATGAGACGCTGAGGTCCCAGGTTCAAAACCCTGAGGTTGCTGGCTTATGCATGGATTTATCCAGCTTGAGTGCAGCTCACCAGCTTGAGCACAGAGGCTCCAGCCTGAGCGTGGGATCATCAACATGATCCCATGGTTGCTTGCTTAAGCCTAAAGGTTGCTGACTTGAAGCCCAAGGTCACTGCTTAAGCCCAAGGTTGCTGGTTTAAGCAAGGGATCACCGGCTGTGTTGGAGCCCTGTGGGTAAGGCACATGTGAGAAGCAATCAGTGAACAACTAACGTGCCACAACTACCAATTGATGCTTATCTCTCTGTCTCTCTCTCTCTCTCTTTTGTAAAAAGGAATACATAAATAAAAAAACAACAACATTGTTTCATTGTGAAAAATGAATTCTTTCATCCTTGATGCTTCCTGTTATGGAGTAGTCAAGTGTGTCTCTAGAAATGGCTTCCTCCACCAGCAGTTTAAAATTTAGAGGATCACAAATGAATACCAAACCAGGCGCCTCGTTGTGTGACATCTAAGGAAACAGGCAATTATTTCCTCGAAACAACTGAACTGCATTTAGTCCCTGAGCATTGGTCCTTGGAAACATGCCAAGCAATCGTGTTTGGAAACTGGTCTCTAGGGGTGATTAGATGTTGCGTTATCCTCAATCCCCAGTATATCAGATGCCCTGGAGTTATCAGGATGAGACAAGACATGCCCTGCTCTGCTTATGCTCACAGTTAGCTCCTTGATATTCCTTTTCGACATAATTCCTTGCAAATTTTCCATTTGACTAGGACCTGCACAAAATTTCTAAGTTGATTTTTTTTAACCTCAGAATTAAACAAGATGAGTGTACAAAAATTTACAAGAAACCTATCTCAATGAAAAGAATATATTACCGAAATCTTTGACTCAAGTAGTTTTCCTATTTAATTTGTGATAAAAACTTGAGGTCGACCAATTTCTGATAGGTAATATTGGAACAAGTTGTTTTTTTTTTCCACTTATTTTGGATCTTGGTAAGTATTACTCTCAAAATTAGAAAATTTTAATTAAGACCAGAGCCAATGGGGGCATTTCCAGAAAAGTGCACACACATAACACTTAGACCTTACCCTAAGTAATGCCAAGTTTTGTGAAACCAGAAATATAGAGTTGATGGAATTATGGCCTACAAACAATGTAAATGTTTTAGAATCTTTAAAGAGCACACAATACAGTGTACAGAGATATGTTGTAGAATTGGGCTCCTGAAACTGGTATAATTGTGTTAACAAGTGTCACCCTAATACGTCTAATAAGTTCAATTACAAATGTGATTTTAAATGGTTAACTTCAGAAAACATATCTTTTGAAAGTTAATGCTAATATGTGGTCTATAATATTAATACCCTAAGTTTGAAACTTTTTTGTGTTACTATTAAATTATTTTCAAAACAAAAGGACAGTAAGTAATGCTTAAGAATTGCTTTTTCTATCATTGTTATTATATATCTAACATTTTTCCTCAGGTTTGTTCAAATCATAAAAAGGAATATAGTATAATGAGCATGTTCTTTTTTAAAGAATTTTAAACTGTTTTTATTAATTTTAATGGGGTGACTGATTAATTAGGGTACATAGATTCAGAGAAAAAAATCTCCAGGTTATTTTTATATTTGATTATGTTGTATACCCATCACCCAAAGTCAAACTGTCTTCCATCACCTTGTATTGGGTTTTTTTTTGCCCCTCTCCTCCTCCTGTCCCCTCCATCTCCTCCCTTCTCCTCCCCCTGGTAACCACCACACTCTTGTTCATGTCGCAGAGTCTAATTTTTGTGTCCCACCTATGTATGGAATCATATAATTTTCAGTTTTTTTCTGATTTACTTATTTTACTCAGTATATTGTTATCAAGGTCCATCCATATTGCTGTAAATGATCCGATGTCATCGTTTCTTATGGCTGAGTAGTATTCCATAGTATAAATGTACCACATCTTCTTTATTCAATCATCTATTGAAAGGGCTTTTTGGTAGTTTCCTTGTCTTGGCCACCGTGAACAAGAGCCTTTTCTTTGGACTCAATTATTCTTTGTAGAACGCCAGAGCCAACATTTGATAGTTCTAGTTTTGAATAAATTACTTAACTCTCTGTGCAGCTCTTTATCATTTAAAAAAATTAGGGTAATACTAGCTCCTGTGGACTAATAGATAGAAAGTAGGCTGACAGCTGTTGGGAGGAGTAGGTGGGATGAGCGATTAAGAAATCAAAGAGAGACAAAACTCATGGACACAGATAAGAGTATGGTGATTGCGAGGATAGGGGGAGTGAGGAGAGGTGGAGGAGGGTACAGGGTGCATAAATGGTGATGGAAGGAGACTTGACTTGGGATGGGACACTCACAGTATGGAACACAGATGGACTGTATCTATCTGAAAACTGTATAATTTTGTTAGCCAGGGTGACTCCAGTAGATTCATTAAAAAGAATAAAGTGTTTAAACACAAACATATTTCAGGTGAAGTAAATATATTAATAAAGGGAAGCATTTAAAACAGTGTCAGGCTCATTCTAATTATGCAACATGATGGTTTCTGTTATATCATGCCAAAGGTCAATTTATGCCTACTTCAGACAGGGCGTCAGGGGGAGGTAGAAGAGGGGATAGATGGAATAAATGGTGATGGAAGGAGACTTGGTGTGATGAATACACAACACAATATACAGGTGGCATATTAAAGAATTGTATACCTAGAACCTATGGAATTTTATTAGCCAGTGTCACCCCAACAGATTTAGTTTAAAAAAATAAAGCACTGGGTACAGAACAAGTGAAGCAAAGGAAAGCACAAAACCAGAACTGCATGAATGTTACATTAAATCATTGTGGAGTATGTTTTCCAACTCTCAGCCAGAAATTATTTAAAACAATTTTTTTCAGATTTTATTTATTCATCTCAGAGAGAGAGAGAGAGAAAGGAGAGAGAAGGGGAGAGGAGCAGGAAGCATCAACTCCCATATGGGCCTTGACCAGGGCAGCCCAGGGTTTCGAACTGGCAACCTCAGCATTCCAGGTCGATACTTTTATCCACTACAGCACTACAGATCAGGTTGAGCCAGAAAATTTTTTAAATTAATTTTAATGGAGTGACATTAATCAATCAGGATACATAGGTTCAGAGATAACATCTTCAGGTTATTTTGACATTTGATTATGTTGCACAGCCATCACCCAAGTCATATAGTCTTCTGTCACCTTCTATCTGGTTTTCTTTGTGACCCTCCCCTCCCCCCACTCTCTCCCTTACCCTCCCCACCCCAGGTAACTACCACACTATTGTCCATGTCCCTGAGTCTCATTTTTATGACCCACCTATGTATGGAATCATATAATTCTTAGTTTTTCTGATTTACTTATTTTGCTCACTATAATATTATGAAGGTCCATCGATGTTGTTGTAAATGATTTGATGTCATCATTTCTTATGGCTGAGTAGTATTCTGTACCACATCTTCTTTATCCAGTCATCTATTGAAGGGCTTTTTGGTTGTTTCCCTGTCTTGGCCACTGTGAACAATTCAGCCAGATATTTTTAATGGCCCAAAATGCCCTTCAGAAAGGATTATATATTACAAATCAGTAGACAGTATTCTGAGAGCAGTTTCAGGTTCACAGCAGTATTGAGCAGTGTTTCCTCACACACATACTTGGACTCTCCCTCCAACATCTGTATCAGTGTGGTCCATTTAGTGCAGTCTGGAACTAACACTGGTACATCATTATTACATTATTAACCTAACTTTGTAGTTTATTTTAGAGTTTACTCTTTGTGTTGTACTTTCTGTGGGTTTGGACAAATGGATAATGTCACATGTCCACCCTTATAGTTTTATACAAAATAGTTTCACTGCCCTATAATTTCTGCACTTCATGTACTAATTGTCACCATAGCTTTGCCATTTCTGGAATATCATATGGTTGCAATCATACCATATGTAGTCTTTTTAGATTGGCTTCTTTCACTTAGTATTCTGCATTTAAATCGTCTCTCTTTTCATAGCTTGATACCATATTTGTTTGTAGTTCTGCGCCATACTGCATTGTTTACCCATATCCTGTGGGATATTTTGGTTACATTCAATTTGGGGCAATTATGAATAAAGTTGTTATAAACATAAAAAAATTAGACCTATTTCTACATCTGCCAATCAAATTTAATTTTTCACATTATATTTTGTAAATCACTCATTATTACCAATTTTTACAAATACTGAACTAATAGAAATAAAACTTTTTTAACTCATTCTGGCTAAGCATCACCTTTGATTCTCAACAGTTTGATGCAGTTGAACACAATGGATAGAAGGAATAACACAAATTTGTCTGACTTTGTTCTGACGGGGTTAACAGATTCTCAAGAGCTCCAGCTGGTTCTCTTCACACTATTTCTCCTGGTGTACCTGATTAGCATTCTGGGAAATGCGGGGATGATTTTGATAATTCATCTGGATATCCAGCTTCACACCCCTATGTACTTTTTTCTCAGTAACCTGTCACTTCTTGACATCAGTTACACAAATGTCATCACACCTAAAACCTTAGAGAACTTATTGATTTCCTCCAAGTCCATTTCATACATGAGCTGCTTCACCCAGATGTACTTTTTTGTCCTCTTGGGTGTCACTGAATGTCTTCTTCTCTCCACAATGGCCTATGACCGCTATGTAGCTATCTGCAATCCTCTATACTACCCAGTTGTTATGTCCAAAAGACTCTGTTGTTGCCTCGTCTTTGGGTCCTATTTGATTGGCTTGATGAACTCCACTATCAATGTGCTTTTCATGAACAGACTGCATTTCTGTGACTCCAATGTAATCCATCACTTTTTCTGTGACACTTCCCCACTTCTAGCCCTGTCCTGCACTGATACACATGGCACCGAGTTAATGATATTTATTTTGGTTGGCTCCATTCTAATGGTGTCTCTTATCACAATATCTGTGTCTTATCTGTCTATTCTGTCCACTATCCTGAAAATAGCTTCTACTTCAGGAAAGCAAAAAGCCTTCTCTACCTGTGCCTCCCATTTGCTGGGAGTCATCATTTTTTATGGCAGTGTAATTTTTACTTATTTGAAACCACGGAAGTCCTACTCCTTGGGAAAGGATCAAGTGGCTTCTGTTTTTTACACTATTGTGATCCCCATGCTGAATCCACTCATTTATAGCCTTAGGAATAAGGAGGTGAAAAATGCTGTCCTTAGAGCCATGCAGAAGAGAAGGGGCACCAGGCCGTTAAAATAACAATGATCTTAAACAGTTAACTTTTTTTCCTTCTTCCATGTTGGGTATTTCCTTGGCCTTTCCAAAACTAATTAAGTCCTTTCATTTGTTTGCATTTCTGTTGAACCATTCTTTACTTAATCAAATATAATCTTGCACATTTCCAGGAATATGTCTTTTGAAACATACATTGTAATTGCAAACCATAAAATATGTGTTAAACTCATTATCCTTGTAATGTGTCAGTAAGCCTCAGTAAAATGCTTTTTGTTTTGAAATTCTGTGTATATTAAAATACTATTGACTTCTTCTTGATATCGATAGACTTATGGTCGTTAAAAATAAATTCATAAATTAAATGCTTCACACATTTATTCTAATTTTATAAGACACATTGAAAAACTAAGAATTGATAGATATTTTGGCAACCCAGAAACTTTCAAAGTGCTAAAATTTCCTTTATTTAAAAATTTTTTCTTTATATAATCTGGAATTTCTGTTTTCATTTTCTCTGTTACTTAAAGGTCATTTTAAAACACTATTTTCATTTTCCAAGTATTTGGGTTATTTAAAAAAAAAACTCTTTGTGTATGCCTGACATGTAAAATCTGTACATAGTTGATATATACAATTTATTGAGTTTGCCAATAAGTGTACATCAGTATATACTAGATATTGTCAAATTGCTTCCCCAAAAGGCTGTATAATGGTACCAGAGGACACTTTTCTCTGCATCTCCACAAGGATAGGATATTATCACTTCTTAATTTTGCCAATAGGATGAATGTAAATTTTCAAGAATAACTAAGAGTCTGGTATATTACCCAACTTAAAAACTAGCCAAGTAATATGGATTTAACTATATTGATAGTTTAACTATGTCGATTCTTCCAATCATTGAATATAGAAGGTCTTTCCATTTCATTGTATCTTTTTCAATCTCTTTTAATACTGCTTTGTAGTTTTTAGTATATAGATAGGTCCTTCATATCCTTTGTTAAATGTATTCCTAGGTATTTTATTGTTTTTGTTGCAATTGCAAAAGGAATTTTTCTTTAAAACTGAAAGCAACAAATGTACAAACAAGACAAATAAACACAAAATCTCAGACACAGACAACAGTATGGTGAATACCAGGTAGAAGGGAGTGGGGAAGGTAATGGGATAAGAGGATCAAATATATGGTGATGGAAGGTTTGACTTTGATTGGTGGGTAAACAATACAATATGCAGATGATGTATCATAGAATTGTACACTTGATACCTAAATAATCTTATTAGGCATTTTCACCCTAATACACTTAATTTTTAAAAATAATTATAAAAATACTTTCAGGGGAAAAAACTAGCCAGGTAGTCTACTGTTGGAGGGATAATGGCAGAAGACACAGAACTTCTAGTCCAGTAACAAAAGACATTATTACTCAGAGCAGAAACAATAGCCACAGTTCATATTTACTTATGAGTTCCGCTCCTCATACCCCCCCCCAGGTCCCATGAATGAGATGCAGGTGGGACCGGATGGATGAAGGCACACACGGTGAGCTGGGTTATAGGAGAGGATCTCTGAGTTTGGAGGACTCACTACATTTATGATAAGCAGATTAATGTCTCTTCTTTGTCCACAGGAACATTACCTTGTTGTTCACAGTAGCTCACTGAAAAATACAATCCTGGTAAACAGCCCAAATAAAGAGCAGTCAGGGCTTTGCATTTCTTGTATAACTAGGAAGATCTAGGGATGTTCAGGCCTCATGACAGATTGCCAATCCCAATAGAATAAAGTGTGTTAGCTGCTAAACCCTCTCTTTTTGTGTGTGTGGTGTGTCTTCCAGTTATTGTCTTTTAGCTCCTCCCCTCAATGCTTTATTCTTTTATAATTAAATTTATTGGGGTGACATTGGTTAATTAGATTATATAGGGTTTTAACGGTACAGATGATACTTTATCTGTATGTGGCATTGTGTGTTTACTACCCAATGTCGAATTTTCTCCAATCATTATATTTGACGCTCTTGTTAAACTTTTGCAACTAAATATATTGATTTCATTCAAGCAAAAATGAGTATAAAATTTTTACTTTTTTGAAATGTTTTGTTTTATTTGTAAAATTATATTTGATCATTGTTTCTAAATACTTTTTAAATATTTAAAATAAAGTGCCACCTCCTTGTTAGGAGTTAGAAGTTTAAAATTTTTTCACTAATTCAAAACAGTCAGCCAAGTTATTTAATCTTTTAATTATGCATTCTTTTTCTCTATTTATTTAAAAATTCCCTGATATATCAATGCTATTTTAAAGTATGACTTATTTTTGCTTTAAATTCTGTTTGTTCTAGACTCTATATTTACAGCAATTGTTATTTGTTTTTGTTTGCAATTAGAAACAGGTATGTGATGAGCATTTATCATTTAATAATATGCTTTTATGGCTCATTTCTCATCTTGGCTAAGCATTATGTCTTTTCATATACTTATAGGCTCTGTTCATTTTCCAGGTATTTTTTTATAAACTATATTTTAACCTTTCATGTATGCCTATTTCTATGTATGTGTATTAGGAAACATCTTTTTGGACTGTGCGGGCAAAGATGGTCAACAAGTTCTGTGAGTTGTAGATAATACTTAAGTTGAGAAAATGTTAGTTAAATTTAAATTATAATTAAATTAACACCATTTTGTCCTCTTTACAATATAGTTTATAAAGCTTATTTATTTACTATTTCTTATTTATTTATTACTTATGTGTAATATAATTTATAGGCGACATGAAAGATTTAGACTACTTTCATTTGCCCTGTAATTTCCTTATTATATTAGTGCACATCATAATTTATGTTAAATGTAGTCTGAAATAATTTAAGATATAACCTTTCAGTTTATGATGTTATGCTAAAATTCTATTTAATTACATATGATAAAGATAATAATCAAGATCAAAGGATGCCAAAAATATGGACAGCTCTTTTTTCCCAAATAACTAATAGATAATTGTAATAATATATTCATGTGCCAGACAATATTCAAGGGACTTTAGATATATAATTGACCTAGTTTATGATCACAATATAACTTTCACTTAGGTGTTAGCAATATCCATATGTTTATCTCACATAATGGAGAGCCATCTTTCTACTTGTTCAGGCAAAGACTTAAGAATGTTCCTGTACTTTTCTCTTTATCACATACACCTTATATCTAAGCTATCAACATATTATGTTGATTTTATACAGAGAATACGTTGGGAGTCTGACTCCTTTTTCACACTTTCTCTGCTACTGATGTGTCCAGTCCCCATGAGGGACCATCTTCTGAGTGTTAGATTATTGCTGCAGCCTCCTAGCTTGTCTCTGTGTTTTGGCCTTTCCCTCTGGCATCTATTCTCATAAGAGCAAGAGTGATACTGTTCAACAGTAAGTTGGTTCATATTACTTTCTTCTACAAGAAGATTTCAAGAGTTCAAATCCTATAAAACTTCTCATCACACTAAGAGTAAAAACCAAAACCTTTACAAGAATCCACTGGTCAAAAATTATATTATCCCCACTGCTTATCTCTGAAAACTCATTATTATTCTATTCTTCATGTTCATGTTATTATAATCACATGACCTCCTAAGTCTTCCTGTATATACTAGTCCTGTTACTTCCTGGAATTTTTCCATTCTCTTCTCTTTGTCTTGAAAATTCTCTTTCACAGACAACTGCATAACATTTTCCTTAGACTCTTCTTCACAGGAATTTCCTATACCATTTTATTTAAACTTGTACTTGTTGCTATCCCTCTTTCCTACTTCATTTGTTTTTCATAACAGTTATCTCCATCTAACATTTCACATAGGTAACTTGTGCCTTTTGTTTCTTCTCTGTTACCGAACCCCAACTATCTCATAGTGATGGGGGAATACATTGTGGTAAGAGATGCTCTGTGTTTGTACTGCTGAGTGTCATTTAAATTTAATAATCCCACCCCACCGTAGAAGAATATTCTTAGTACTCTATGTTCTAAGGAGATTTTTGGGTGGTTGAAATTAAAAGGGTTTTTAAAAAGTGATACCAATAATAATAAATAATAGAAGGAATGAAAGAAGGAAGGGTTATTGCCACTTAAAATTATTTTGAAGGACACATGTACTTGCAATGAAAATGAGATCTGTTGGAAGCAGAGGTAAATGTAAGCCTAGTCAGTATGTTTTTCTGTACCTCACTTAGGGGCTGATCTATGATAGCATCTACCAGGGCATCACAGAGTGGTAAGGGTCAAAATAAAACAGAAACAAGGTTGAGTCAGGACCAGGCCTCTGGGGAAAAGCATAAAGGTGAGCTGGGGCTGGGCTGGGGGAAGAGTCCAATGGGCCAGCCAGCTGTACCTTACTCTCCAGATTGTGCTTGTATTCATAGTTCAAAATGAATATGAAGCAAAAAAATATCCCCTAATTTTTGTGAGCAGTGTATAATATACCCATGTTCATGTTCAAATCCAAACACCTGTATACTGCATCTTGTGACTGTATTTAAAATAAGGTCTTTTGGATGGCCCTAATCTAATATGACTGGTATCTTTCTAGAAGGAGGATATTAGGCCTGATCTATAATGGGACAATGGATAAAGCATCGCTCTGGAATGCTGAAGTCACTGGTTCGAAACCCCGGGCTTGCCTGGTCAAGGCACATATGAGAGGTAGCTATGAGTTGATGCTTTTCACACTTCTCCCCTAGCCTTTCACACTCTCTCTCTATCTCTCTCCCTCTCTCTGTAAAATCCATAAATTAAACCTTAAAAAGAAGAAGAGGAGGAGGAGGATATTAGGACACAGACTCTCAAATAGAAAAGATCATGTGGGCCCTGGCCGGTTGGCTCAGCAGTAGAGCGTAGGCCTGGCGTGCGGGGGACCCGGGTTCGATTCCCGGCCAGGGCACATAGAAGAAGCGCCCATTTGCTTCTCCACACCCCCCCTCCTTCCTCTCTGTCTCTCTCTTCCCCTTCTGCAGCCAAGGCTCCATTGGAGCAAAGATGGCCCGGGAGCTGGAGATGGCTCCTTGGCCTCTGCCCCAGGCGCTAGAGTGGCTCTGGTCGCGGCAGAGCGATGCCCCGGAGAGGCAGAGCATTGCCCCCTGGTGGGCAGAGCGTCGCCCCTGGTGGGCATTCCGGGTGGATCCCGGTCGGGCGCATGCGGGAGTCTGTCTGACTGTCTCTCCCCGTTTCCAGCTTCAGAAAAATACAAAAAAAAAAAAAAAAAAAAGATCATGTGAAGACAGAGGGGGAAGACTGCTATCTACAAGCCAAGGGGAGAAGCCTCAAAAGAAACCAACCCTGCCTTTACCTTGACCTCAGACTTCTAGATTATAGAACACTTTGGAATAAATTACTGTTTTATAAGCCACCAGCTAGTCTATTGTACTTTATTGTGGCAACCCTGACAAACTAATAGAACCACTATCAGCATATATGTAAATATGTGTGTGTCTGTGCATCTTAAGAATGAATTGCATAAAAAGCAATTGAATGCCACACAGTTTATGTGTATGTGTGCAAATTGCTCAAATGGAGTTATGACCATGATCTTTATACAACTCAGTTTAAGAAAAGAAAGACACTAGTAATACACTACAACAAAACTTTTTATTATAACTTTTTGATATGGAAACAAGCACTAGTCTTAATTTATTTAAATTTCATGGTTAGTGTGAAAATATACTTTATTTATACACACCTTTTCCCTAAACACTCTTTTCATTGCCTCTTTCACATCTCTGTTCCTCAAACTGTAGATGATGGGGTTCAGCATGGGAATCACAATGGTGTAAAATGTCGACACTATCATGTCATGGTCCAAGGCGTAGCTGGAAGTCGGCCTCACATACATGAAGAGGATGGTCCCATGATAAATTGACACTCCAGTTAGGTGAGAGCCGCAGGTGGAAAAGACTTTTCTCCTCCCTTCAGCAGAATGCATGCTCAGAATGGCCAACAGAATGAACCCGTAGGAGATCAGGACAATCAGGATAGTGACCACCTCAATAGAGCCCACAAAGAGAAAGAGAAGAAGCTGGTTTGTGTGCGTATCAGAACAAGAAATAGCAAGGAGAGGAGGGATATCACAAAAGACATGTCTGATTTCATTGGATGCACAGAAGGATAAGCTAAAAGTAGCCACGGTGTGTATAGAAGCATGCAAAATGCCACCGACATAGGAAGCAAGGATGAGTGACAGATAGACTCTGGGTGACATGCTAACTGAATACAGGAGAGGGTTGTAGATGGCCACATAGCGATCATATGCCATTGCGGCCAAGAGGAAGCATTCTGTGGTCCCAAAAGTAACAGCAAGAAACATCTGTGTTGCACATCCAAGGAAAGAGATGACTTTATTTCTTGACAGAAAATCTGCTAACATATTAGGTAGAATTACTGAGGAAAAGCAGGCGTCCACAGATGATAACACACTCAGAAAACAGTACATGGGGTTGTGGAGCTGGGAATCCCTAATGACCAATACAACTAACCCTAAATTTCCCATCAGCGTAAACAGATAAATTGCTAGAAACAGGAAAAATAAGATAATTTGCAGTTCAAGATTGTCCGTAAAGCCCTTCAGTACAAACTTAGTAACTTCAGTGACATTCTTCATGTTGAAATTTCATGAAACAAACTTGAAGCTATTTATAAAATTATAATTCATATTGCTCTGACCAAAAATGAGCAATATTGTAACTCAGTTAAAGTAAACTGTCTTCATATTTATTTGTTTTCAGTGAATAACTTCTCAGCTGCAATTCAGGAGCCAGGAACATGACCATGGGCCAAACATTGATGCCATTCACTACAGAATCAGATGGAAAATTTGGGTTTTAACTCACAGGCTCAACTCATGTTATTTACAAAACCCTGAAGTCAAGTGGTTGATTTACCACTGAATTCTTTTAATTGTTTTCCTATAAAGTCACCATGAAATACAAACAAACAGCTAAAAAACTTTTCTATTATAAAATGACATTAATTTTATTTTAAAATAAGATAAATATTAAGGGGAAAACATTAATAAAATTAAATCTTTAAAATAACTTTAAATAAATGTATTGAATCAAGTTTGTTTGAAAGACTAACATCCTAATAAATTGTAATATTTTATGAATTAATCTATCTAAAAATGTTTCAGCTCCATTAGGTTATTGAAAAAACTAATCAAGATTTTTAAGAACATGAATTATGATTTAATATAAAATTGAGTAATAGTGTATGCTTCATTCAATTTTTAGAAAATACTCAGCATTATATCATCCTTAATGGGCAAATATTTGGTCATTTGTAGTATTTTTGGAAATTTAAATTCTTCATAGTATGTTTTTTTACTCTCTCAAAATTCTGTTGTGAAAATGGGAGAATAATAAGAAAAACAAAAAATGTAATTTTTCTTTCAGAATACTGCATATTGTTAATTTTGGATTCAGTGAAATAACAACTAGGTAGCTATTATCTAAAAGTAATAATACAATAAGTTCATAAAGATCAGCAATTAAAAATATAACAAAAGCAGGAAATAACCATTGCACCTAGATGCCAAATTTAATATTTCAGAGTAGATAAACAGCAAGAAATCAGTTAGAAATTATAGGAAAAAAATCTCTTCTGCTGTGTCCCACAGTTATTTAAATTAGAAGTCAAAGTAATACTTTCACCTGAATTCAAAATTTCTTTATTAGCCCATAATATAACACTAGTTGGAAGAATAGATTTTATTCAAGTTAGTTATCACAGTCATTTATTTGATTTTTTAATATATCTTCCTATACAAAATTTGAGTTAGTCTTAAGAGCACATAGTCTGCTGCAAGTAATGTTTTGTACTTTATTTAAATTCAGAGTACAAGTCAAGCTCCAGCTTCAATACATTGACATGATCCCATCAGTGAGAGAAAGAACCATTTGAATTAGAATGAGAGAATAAAGCACATGCTAACAATCTTCTCGGAAAGACAAAGTCAGAATTACTTAGAAGAATAGTCAATATCAGGAGAAAACATTTTCATAGAATTATTGGGAAGATTAAAGGCACAGAAAACAAGAACAACTCATATAACACACACAAATCACCACAACCCCGCTTGCCACACTGCAGTGGGCATAATTTTGCTTTGAGTGTATATGAAAATGAAAAATTACCATGTTAAACATTTGGGTTAAATTTTTCTTAAAACCATCATTTTTGTTAGATGGAAATGACTAAAATTTATTAAAACATATTAAAAGATCTCAGAGGCATAAAGAGAAAATGACTGTGTCTTAAGAATTTAGTAATGTAGAATCAACTTTTATAATTAATACAAACCCACTTCCAAAAATATAAAGTTAATAGTGAGTAGAATACTCCAAAAATCTCGGGTTCAATATTGAAATACTGAGTATGCAAAGAAGGAGAGAAATAACAGTAGCCACTTACTGAGGTGTGGGAATGGACTTTGGCACACATTCCTGCTATTCAACTTTATAGCAATGCTCACAACGTGTAAATGCCAGAATCAAGATTCAATCCTGGGTCTCCTTCATGGTGCAAGCACTTTCCATTGCTTCTTCTTCTGCCATGGCTTCATTATGCAACTAACTTCCCCGCTCACCAGCCCGCAGAAATAAGCAAAACATGATCTCTGATGTATTTAGATTTTTAAAAAGCTATTACAATTAGTGAAACATTATAAAATAAGTAATAATCTTAAATGGCTTTTACATTACTTAGCTAACAAAATAAATCTCAAAAATTATCATTTTCCTCATTCTATGAAAGGAGTCCCAGATAGTTGAATAAGTCAAATGCTTTCTTGTCCTCTATTGATAAATTTCCTGATTGTTTTGGCCTATCTTTCTCCATCAAGAAAAAGAAAACATAAACTCTATTTGGAGCTTTCTCATTTTGCCTTAAAACATAAATTCAATATTTTCTACATTTTGGGTTTTTTTTTAGGAAGTATTATCTTAGACTCTGCATAAATCAGACTGATGAAAGCAATAGGCGACAATTGTGGAGTTTAGTATGGGAGACTTCATAGCGTATATATGACCTTGATATTTTAGGTCTCACCTATTAAAATATTCTTCTGCAAATTATCTGAAAATGTCTCTTACCTGTACAACAGCAAAGGCATGTTTAGAAACATCACAAATATGATTCATTTAAATTGTTTATATCAAGTTATTTAATTTTGATAAAAAACCCACAGGAGATGCTCCAAAGGGAATATGACAAAATTACCTCCCGGTTTAAAATAGAAACATGATGATTTACTCACTAACAAAAAAGTAAGTGGTTTTGGAATAATGTATTACACATTGATATTTATGAAATGGATAAAGCTTTTTGGTCTCTGGTTTAAAATGAAGCCTCAAGAAAAACGGACTTAAAAATTTTATTGATTTTATTGGGGTAGCATGAGTTTATAAAGTTGTATAGGTTTCAAGTGTGCAATTCTATAATGCATCATCTGTATATTGTATTGTGTGTCCCCATCTAAAGTCAAGTCTCTTTCAACCCTCATTTATTCCCCCTTTACCTTCTTCTACCTGGTCGCAACCCCCTGTGGTACATTTACACAATGGAATACTACTCTGCCATAAAAAAAACAAGAAATCTAACCTTTTGCGACAGCATGGATGGACCCGAAGAGTATTATGCTAAGTGAAATAATCCAGTCAGAGAAAGACAAATACTATATGATTTTTACTTTTATGTGAAATCTAATGAAAAATTAATTTTAAAACCCAAAATAGAAACAGAATCACAAATACAGAAAATGGACTGTTTAAATGAATAAAGTGTGTATTTGAGCTTATTGGAAGATTATTATTCAAATTAATAAGAAAACCCCCCAAAATGACAGGAATGTGAAGAAAACATTAAAAGTGTAAACTCTGTAAGACTGTATAAATCATGTTATTTTGTGAATCCTAAATACTATCTTTAGTTTACTCGAATTAAATAAAAACGTCTACTGATTAATCAATAGACACACAAACAACAAACATATGCACAGTGCATCTAGGACAAAACAGGTCTTTTGTGTTTCCACCCAAATCTGATCACTTTTTCTTTGGTTTTACTTCTTTAAAAAATGCCGCATCTAGAAAAATTTAACAGTGGTAGACTGGGAGGCTCAGTCAAATGTTATTTTTCTTCAGTTTTTCAGAAGCTTCCCAGCCTTATCCAGGCTCAACAGGAGTGTCAGAAAAGGACAGTGAGAGACTAATGTAGTATTATAGTCCACAGAGGATCTCAGAAGTATGCAACACATACTCCCTTCAGAAAGGATAGGGCTTCACCAGGAGGGAAAAAATGCTGAGAAGAATATCCATTGAGTAGGCAGGTACACTGAGAAGGTAAGGTTTCAACAGGGAAGAAGCTTCTGAAAGATGTAGGACTCAGAAAGTACTGTCTTCTTGGGAGAGGTATCTGCTCAGGTCCTCTGTCCATTTTTAATTGGATTTTTTGTTTGGTGTTGAGTTGTATGAGTTCTTTATATATTTTGGATATTATATATTTTGGTTGAAGCTGTCATTTGCAAATGTATTCTCCCATTTAGCTGGTTGCCTTTTTGCGTGTTGGCATTTTCTTTTGCTGTTCAGAAAGAAGCTTTTCAGTTTGATGTAATCCCATTTATTTATTTTTGTCTTTACTTCCCTTGCCTTTGGGGTCATATTAATAAAGTTGTTTTTAAGACCAAGATTCATAAGTTTAGTACCAATGTTTTCACTTATGTCATTTATTTTCAGGTCCTATATATTTAGGTCTTTGATATATTTTGAGTTAATTTTTGTAAACAAGGACAAACTACAGCCTAGTTTCACTCTTTTGCATGAGGCTTTTCAATATTTCCAGCACCATTTATTGGAGAGTCTTTCTTTTCTCTGTTGTATGTTTTAGGATCCATTGTCAAAAATTATTTGCCTGTATACATTTAGGTTTATATCTGAGTTCTCCATTCTGTTCCACTGGTCTCTGTGCCTATTTTTCTGTCAATACAATTCTGTTTTAATTATTGTTGCTTTGTAGTATAATTTAAAGTCAGGGAGTGTGATACCTCTGGCTTTGTTCTTTTTTTCTCAAGATTGTTTTGGCTCTTTGGGGTCTTTTGTGGTTCCACAGAAATCTGATAAATTTTTTGTTTTACTTTTTAAAACATACCTCTGGGATTTTGATGGATATTGTGTTCTGTTACATATAATGTTATCATTATGTGTACACTGTCCCATCTCTGCTGTTGTTATTCCTGTTCATGTTTTCATATCTTATCTCCTCTATTAAATATGTAATGAGTTTATCTGTAGCTCTCATACCAATTAGAAGTGTGCTATATTAAAATTTAAATAAGGATAGTAATCTTTGTTAAATTTCTATAAATTTTATCATAGATTATACTTTTAGATTATTTCATTATGTATATGGTGACAAGATTTTAAGAGAAGGAAGCAGGAAAAAGGAAACTGGATTTCAGAGAATTTAAGTTAGCAAGCCATTGCACATAGCTATTTGGTGTCAGAGTGAGGTTTATGCTCTGAATCATTAAATTTCTTTTCAAGTCTTGCTCAAATTCATTTTCCATTGAAGTATAATTTTATGCCAGAGGCCAAAATACATTCAGGTAATCATTTTTATCATATTGTTTATTGCTCCAGAATCATTTTCTTATTTACTACAAAAAAAAAATAAGTCATCTAGTTACTTAGTGAGTCCCATAAGAGAATTAGTGATTTTTTTTTTTAGTATCCCTGTGGACTTCAAGAAGAGATTGAGAACTTGGTATAAAAGTCCAAATGGTTAGTATTCAGAACATATCTTAATTGAGTGAGGACTACATTTTCACAGGTAAAAGGAAAGGTTTTTCATCACTTTAAGAAATATTAGATGTTGCAATCTTGAATCTCAAACTAGATTATATACTTTAATATTTAAATATGAAATATAAATTTCTAGTTAAGTAGAGTTAAATTAAAAATTGAATAAGAGAATTCCAAGGAAATGGCAGAGATAACGAGAAAGACTCAATGTAATTTGGTCAATATATTTGTAAATTATAAACTTCATTTAATTTCCTGGATTGAAGATAACAGAATAAAGGTAGTAGAAAAGGGCCTATATTTCAAATTTTAGAAAATTATTAAATGAAGAGAAAAGTAACTGACCGTAGGTTATATGCCATTTTGAAATCATATTTTTTTCTCATGAATGCCTATCAAAGAATTTTAAATGTGTTTTACTAAGCAGCTAGTTGATCTAGAAGCTACTTTATTATTTTTTTTTAGTATATAATGGTCTACTTAAGTTCGTGGCTTCGTAAATGAATTCAGATACATGAGGATGTTATTTTGTGTTGTTTCTAGGAGATGACATTTCCAAATTTATGGCATATCAGAATGAGTCTGTGATATGGTCAAGTGCAAAGAGCTTAGTTTAGAGACAGAGAAACCTGGAATGAATCCTGGCTCTGTTAGTTACTATGTGACCTTAGTCAAGTTATGTGTCAGGCTGGTTCTCAGTTCTCCCATCTATAAAAGGACACTGAATTAGTTTGCAGGTTGCCATATAGATTACATAAAATAATGTACACAAAATTTCTAACACCAGTAGCTACTTAATAATATGTTGTAGCTGCTATCATAGCTCTCCTTTGTTTCAAGCTTAGTGTTTGTGTTACTATTCTCAGGGGTGGTGCTTTATGTTTTCTGATTGTAACGAGGATGGAGGAACTCATTTGATTTTAATGTTCCAGAATGAGCGTGTTTTGTTAAATTTTGAAATCTAATATTTGTCTTTTAACTCCTGTCTCTTAAAGTGAAATTAGTTCCATATAATCACAATTAGTTACAGTGTCCTATATTAGTTGACTGAAATGCCTGTTTGAAGAGCATCTTCAGTGAAATAGATAAACCCCATACATTTGTTCCATCATCCCTCCAGTTCCCCAGAGTGAAGCAGATAATTGATTCAATGGGACACAGTTTGAATTCAAATATGCCTTCATTCTAAAACCACCTAATTGAACTACGAATAAAGTCAGAGAAATCGAAAGTTATAAGAAAATTACGTCAAAAATATCAGAAGAATTTAAGAAAACACGTTATAATTTTACTGTAACAGCCTCTCAAAATGCAATGACAGAAATGCATTTTTAAAGTTCTTTTTTTAAGGTTCTTGATACCGTAGAATATTGGGATTCACTGGGTATAATCTCATGAGGAGAGTATTTAAAGATATCTTAATTGTCATAGTCATGTAACAAACATACATATAACTAAAAGAAGAATAGTTTGGTGCACATTTATTGCTCATTACTTTGTAGAAAAACTCATTTCATACCTTTTTATTTATATTTTGTAGTTAAATCAAAATTGAAAGTCATATTTCATATGAATGTATCCTTTATACATAATTCAAACACCTTAATAAGTATTTTAATACATGTCATAAATAAGCACTTTAAAATTACTCCATGTTCATGTTGTTGAACAATATATGCCTAAAAATTTGGTGATGCTTAGTTACTCTTTGTTTTGGAAAGCTAAAGTGACTTTTTCAAGGTTACACTGTCTCTAGGTGCTCAAGCTCAGATTTTAATACAGGGTTTTAGAGTAAAAATTTAATGTTCTCAACCTTCCACAAGTGTATTATCTCAGACACATTATTAAGTAAATGTTAGAATTGTAACATTGCTGAAAATTTCTTCTGAATAGAACAGACAGCATGTATTTTGTAAGGGATACCTTTAGTAGATTACACATTGGTATATTTTTCTAAAGTTGCTTGCGTATTTTTTGTTGTTTTCAATGTGATTCTTTTGATCAGCTTAATTCCTGTTTTGTTCCTGAATCTCTTTCATAACTATTTTTTGCATATAAGCCATAAATGAGAGAGAGACAGAGACAGAGACTGACAGAGACAGAGAATAGTGGGACAGAGAGAAGAATGAGAAAATTTTTAAACAGAAATAAATTCATCATGGTGCCAAAATAAAATATTAATTAATATGTATATTATTAATTGCTTGCTTTGTTTTTTTTATTAATGTCACCATTCAAACTAAACTGAAAATTATTGTAGGACATTTTTATGTGTGTGTTCTAAAGAGTACTGTGAGTTACCTGTATTTGCACAGAAGTTGAAATTAGCTTAAATTCTTTACTTTAGCATTCTTTTTTTTTTTTTTTTTTTTTTACAGAGACAGAGAGAGAATCAGAGAGAGGGATAGACAGGGACAGACAGACAGGAACAGAGAAAGACGAGAAGCATCAATCATCAGTTTTTCATTGCACGTTGCAACACCTTAGTTGTTCATTGGTTGCTTTCTTATATATGCCTGGACCACGGCCTTCAGCAGACTGAGTAACCCTTTGCTGGAGCCAGCGACCTTGGGTTCAAGCTGGTGGGTTTTTTACTCAAACCAGATGAGCTGGCGCTCAAGCTGGCGACCTCGGAGTCTCGAACCTGGGTCCTCTGCATCCCAGTCTGACGCTCTATCCACTGCGCCACCGCCTGGTCAGGCTACTTTAGCATTCTTTAAGAATTAAATGAGCACTTTATGGGGAGGATTGTTGGAATTCTCATATTTAAAAAGCTATTTATTCTCTTTATTTAAAGCCTTCCACATGAATCGGGACAGACCTTTCTTGAGAAATAGAGACATGTAGCTTTTTCCCTTTTTCTAGAAGAGTTTTAGGCTAATGTTCTCATTTCTATTTGGTGTGTAGACATCTCAATATGACAAACATGCCGTGTGTTTCATGTCACAAATATAAATCATTGGCATGTCCCTTTTCTTATGCATTGCAAATTTTTCACTCCTTCAGTCTCTGACCTTGAAGGAAAATCAAGAACCACAGTCCTGAAACCCTGTTCCTAAGTATGGTAGATGCAATGTTTCTTTTCGTTTAAACCTTGAAGACTTTCAGGCGAAATACAGATGACTCTTCAACTGTTTTTTATATGGTTTCCTGTTTTTCCTACTTCACTAAATGAGAAACAGTCTGAAGTTGTAGGGAAATATATCAGAAATAAAACAATGCTCTGTGGCTCCTAATGTAATTTTACTCTTTTAACAATAGCTTCTATAAATTTTATATTCTATTATCGGGTAATTTTCTTTTATAATCATTTTAGTGACCCTTCAGAAATTATATATGTTAAAGAAATTACCATGACTTATATTTGACATATGTGTGTTAAAAAAAACACCCACATACTTTGCAAGGATAATGAGTATGTTTAAAAACAAAAGAAATTCTTACATTGGCATTAAATTAGATATGGAAAAACATTAACAGTATAATAAATGCTGCAGGCCGAACTGAACAATTGGTGACGGGGTATCTGAAAAGAACACTGGAAAGCAAAGTGAAATGAATGCTTTATTATAGTTTGCATATAAGATGCATCCACCTGGGGAATAATATCTGCTGTTTGTTCACCAGTGTTCTAGAAGCAGTAGTGGAAAGAGATACTAGCTACAAATCATACACATATACATGATATGTGCAAACACACACACACAATGGTTTGGTTGAAAAAAGTTACTCCATACAAAAAGTTGAGACATAAGTCTAACTTATCCTATTTAATAGTTATCTGGGATCAATTTAAAAATAAATATAGTTTTTCTCATTTAAATGCAGTTCTCCTGTATACACAATCTTGTGATATAAGTGTGTTTGCTTTCATTTTAACAATTGTAGACATTAAGAAAAGGCATTTCATGACCACTGTAAAAAATCTAGAATTAGTATTCAGTTGTGTGTGTGTGTGTGTATGTATGTATATATATATATATAATGTTTATATATAATGTTTTGGGGCTAAAATTCCTATATTCATTTATCTCTGTGAATTTTAAGATGATGGGACATGAAACCGATTAATAGTATATTTAACATAAAATAAATTGGAAATTATTTGACATGAATTGACTTTTTTTAACATGATAAATTTAGCCAATCATTCGATGCACGTTTCTTTAATCTAACAGGGGAATGCAGTCACTGGGCCCAGCTTCTTCATCATTGCCTATTGCCTCACTGCCAAGGATTTTAATATTTCCTTCTAAGGAACAAAAAACAGGATGTAATAGGGTAGATATTATTTACAAAACTAATGCTTTAAAACCTGTAAATAAAATTAAAAATGTCACACTTGACATCAGACTTAGATTTACACAGGATTCAGGTGAAAAATGTGACTGAAGTCACTGTGTTTATATTAGTGGGCTTCACAGATAATTTTAAGGTGCAAGTCTTTCTATTTTTACTGTTTCTATCAATCTATCTTTTTACTCTGATAGGGAATTTGGGAATGCTTTTATTAATCACTAGAGATTCTCGGCTCCACAACCCTATGTACTATTTTCTTAGTGTGCTATCATTCTTGGATGCCTGTTATTCTTCAGTTGTCACTCCTAAGATGTTGGTCAATTTCCTGAACGAGAATAAAACTATTTCTTATCTTGGCTGTATAGCACAAATGTTTCTCTTTGTTACTTTTGGGACCACAGAATGCTTCCTCTTGGCCGCAATGGCATATGATCGCTATGTGGCAATCTACAACCCTCTCCTGTATTCAGTTAGCATGTCACCCAGAGTCTATCTGTCACTCATCCTTGCTTCCTATGTCGGTGGCATTTTGCATGCTTCTATACACACCGTGGCTACTTTTAGCTTATCCTTCTGTGCGTCCAATGAAATCAGACATGTCTTTTGTGACATCCCTCCTCTCCTTGCTATTTCTTGTTCTGACACGCACGCAAACCAGCTTCTGCTCTTCTACTTTGTGGGCTCTATTGAGGTGGTCACTATCCTGATTGTCCTGATCTCCTACGGGTTCATTCTGTTGGCCATTCTGAGCATGCATTCTGCTGAAGGGAGGAGAAAAGTCTTTTCCACCTGCGGCTCTCACCTAACTGGAGTGTCGATTTATCATGGGACCATCCTCTTCATGTATGTGAGGCCGACTTCCAGCTACGCCTTGGACCATGACATGATAGTGTCGACATTTTACACCATCGTGATTCCCATGCTGAACCCCATCATCTACAGTTTGAGGAACAGGGATGTGAAAGAGGCAATGAAAAGAATGTTTGAGAAAATGGGTGTATGAATAAAGTATATTTTTACACTATGCATTACATTTTTAAAAATTTAAGAAGGATGTTTGTTGTTGTCTCCATATCAAGAAGTCATAATAAAAATGTTTTGTCTTAGTGTATTTGTGTCTTTGTATTTGTCTTAGATATTGTTATATGAGGATTATAGGCATACTTCTACCTGTGCAATTTGCACACATGCAGGAAAACAGTGTCATGCATTTGTGTCACTCATTTTGTTCTCAGATACACACACGCACGCATGCATGCTGTTATCTGTTGCATTTGTTTGTCAGGGTCGCCATAGCAAAGCACCACATCCTGTTGGCTCAAGCAACAGCTATTAATTTTTCACTATTCCAGAATCTAGAAATCTTAGGTCAAGTTAAAGGCAAGGCTGATTTCTTCTGAGGCCTTATTTTCTTCTCTTGTAGATAGCCATCTTCAACCTCTATCTTCACATTTTCATTTCTCTGAGTATTTCTGTGTCTTATCTCTTTCTATAAAGACAGCAGTCGTATTGGATTAAGGGCCAAACTAAAGACCTCATTTTAATTCAATTATTTTTACAAAGACTCTATCACCAGATATAGTCACATTCTGAGGTCAGAATATCCACATTTGAATATTGGTATATAATACATATGTTTTTACACACAGTCATTGATGCACTTAATCTTTGCTTTAAAATGTATAGTATAGACTTTCATATCATATTACTCAAATCAGATAAGTTCTAACATTCACAATTATTAGTGACTTTATAACCATTCCTGACTGCCTTCAACAAGTAACCCAATTGGTTAGCGAAATCATAGCCCACACCACGTTTCATGCAATCATTGGTTTAGATTTCAGTTCAAAGCACTGAGCTTCATCCTCAGATCTATAACTTGGCAGTAATGTGTAGTTCGGAGGCCACAGATGTGTTTAAATTTCTGGTGTCGATACTATGCTGATTTGGGAGGGTACTTTTCTCTCTGTTTTATTATTTTATCCAGAGTGTGAATAAAATCCCATTCTTTAATTCCTTACATAATACAGAGACTATGCACTAGCATTCACAAAGATTATTCTTACACTCAACAAATGTAAAAAGACAAACACAAGTCTGAGAGCCGGTACTTTGGCTGGCAGATTGGGCTCCTCTCACACCCGAGCTCCAACCCATCTTTACGAATTAAAAACAAAAAAAACACACAAAATACAGACTTGTACAGACTATTTGCTAAATTGCTATTAAATAAAGAACTTGTATATAGAATATATGAAGAACTCTAACACAAAATATTAAAAGGGACAATAATAAATGGGCATAAACTTGAACAAACATTTCACCACAGAAGATACACAGATGGTTAATACATCCATAAAAATAGCGTTAAATGTTATGTTAGGGAAAGAAACGCCACTTAAAACAACACCGTGATTCCATATACCTATTATAATGAGTAAAGTTTAAAAATATGATAATAACTGAAAATATAAAGTGGTCATTGAGGATACAGAACAACTGGAACTCTCACACATTTCTGGTGGAAATTCAAGTGGTGCAGTTACTTTAGCAAATCTGACAGTTTCTTTTGAAGTAAAACATACACTTACCACATGACTCTGCCATGTCATTCTGCCATTTACCCAAGAAAAATGAAAACATAGATGAACACAAAGATCTTGGCTCCAATTTTTAGAATGGCTATCTTCACTGTATTTCAAAGCTAAAAGCAACCCAACTATCCATCAAACAGAGAATGAATAACGAATTGTAATACATCCATAAAATGGGATACTACTTAACCATCTAATAGGGATAATACCGTTGATACATTCTAGTACATGGAGGAACCCAGATATCTTGTGTTGAGTGAAAGAAGGCAAATTCATTCATGCTGAAGTCAAGAGCTGCTCCCTTATTAAATACCTATTACTATAAAAACAAACATATTAAATGAGGTTAGACCCAGATTATAATAATTTTATTAAACAGAAGTCAGACAAATATTGATGTGTATGTAGTAAATGAATGTATTTTCAGAACATACAGTTGAGTGAAACTTTAGGTACAAAATGAGTTCTATAACAACATATGAGCACATTAAAGCAGCCGTCATATTTATTTTAGAACACTAATTCTTCTTAAGGACATGAATCAACTAATGTAGAGGCAGGTCCTGGTGGGGGAGGGAAGTTGAACACAGGAAATAATAAATGAGAATGGTTATAAGTGTGGAATTAGGGTATTATTAACTCAATGTAGTCAATTAATATAAAAAATAAGAGTTACACACATATTTTTAATTTTTTTAATAAATCTTTTAAAACACCATAGGACATGTGTAAAGAGTGCTGTCTTCATCCTCAGACATAAAACTTGAGGAGAATGCATTGTGGAAAATGCTGAATGTTGAAGTAGTTTATAATATATTTGCATCCAGATATTTGAGTGGATGCAGAATAAAGAAAAGATAATAACAAAGAAAAGCAGGTAAATTGTAAATAAAAAAACATTTCCTCAATAAAAAAAAAAAAAAGTTACCCTGGGTAATTAGCAAAGACCATGGCATAATTTCTCATTCTCCGATGCTTTGGGAATAACCAAAAAATTGCAATCAAGAACCCAGGGGAGTGACTCAAAGGGGAGAGACAATTATAAATTCTTCTGGCTTCGGTTAGGTTTATGATCACAAGGTTGAAGAACTCATTTCTTATTTTAGGTGAGTAGATGGCACTGATTGTCTGATTACTAGGTTAGCCCAGTGAAAATTTTTTATTCTTTAATTTAATTTTTGGATATGTTAATCACCAATGCCAGACTCATTACATTACACCACACATATCAATAACTTCTTGTTATGACTATGTTTTCTGGAGTAATGATATGTTTTCACCACTATACTATGTTCTTTGAGGGTAGTAAGTGTCCTCATTTCTATTTGTTATGATTTCTATATTTATACTGAAATTCTAAACCATAAATATATTTTCTGAACCAAAAAATGATTGCTTTTTTTCTGAAGAAAGAGCAAAATGTTTTGAAAGTTTCATCTCGAATGTTGTCTAAGCGAAGATGCTGATGGTCAGGTCAGAGTTATGGATGCTAAGTGAGTGTCTATGCCTCAAATCGAATACTTTAAATGTCTTGCTGTCAGGATTGGTGAAGTTAGTTCTCCTTAAACATTTCAGAGTGCTAGGCTTGGTTATTCCCTTTTCTCCCTCGTAATGTATTCCCTTACTATTATATGCATTAAGGAAAGTTTTCTTCTTCATCTGTTGTTCTATGTTATAAGTTACAATATCACAAGTTAATAAGGAGAATTATTTTTTGAAGACTAGAAAGAGGATAGGTGACCTTCTATACCTTTCCACAAGTCTCAGTTTTCTGTTGCAAGTACAACACACATCATGTTACTCAGTCCACAGAATTTTGTGAACACGTTTGACAATTTAGCATAATGAGATATAGCTCTACAAAGTGCAGTTTTTAAAATCTTCAACCACTATGGAAAGACACGAAATAGTGATTTGGGGATTGGCTTTGAATCCCATAGTTGGTACTTATAATACTGCGCATTCTAAATTACAAAATGTTGCTATTTGCTAAGTAAGATTAGTCAGGCAGCATATATTGTCAGATTTCAAAGGTGTAGTTAGGAAAGATTTACTTCACATCCTTCACAAATGCAAAATAATTGCAGAGTTAGTGCTCTCTTATTGAGGCAATGCAGTGTATTTTACACTATAAGAAAGAGAAAGATATATAAAAGCTGTAGCCTTATTAGCTGTGTTGGATGAGAGGAATATGGTGTTTGCCCTTTTTGATAATTGTAAAATAATATGTGTGCATATTGCTGCTGATGTTAACTTACCCAAGGACTGCTGAGCCTGAAATATTTTTAGAATTAACTCTTCAAGATTTTTTCTTTTTTGTAATCTTTCTTTTTTCTTTCTCTCTCTTTTTTGATTAGTAATACAACATTCTCAATTTGACCAACACATTTATCTTAGTAGAGGATATTTGCTCAATTTTATAGAAAACTTAGTTGAGATTGGTGTTTGCATTTGCAAAGAAGGAAATGCACCAGCATCAGCTCTAGTCCCCAAGTCTGGTGCAACTCAGAAAAAAGCTGTGCTTCCTTCGGAAAAAGGTCAGGCTTGTTGCTCAGTTTCCCTGTGTTTTTTCTAATGAGTGCTTGAGCAGGAGTGGTGGGGAGCAGGTCAGATAAAGATATCAACTCAGCGGAGCTTCAGGAAGCCTCCAGGGATTTGTAAAATAAGGCAAATGTTCACATGAAGAGGTTTGTCAAACCACACAGACTGCTGTGAAATCTTCTTTTCTTTAGTTAGAACTTGATAGCTATGGCATTATACTTTGCCATTTTTCTTGTTTGATTCTTTCTGAGTGATTATTTTTACATTTTGGTAAATATTTTGTTAATATTGTGAGTATATTTTTGAATAGAATAATTTTTGTGCAGCTGATTTAATCTGCCAAATACATTTTGAATGTCTATTCTGATTTTCTTGAAACTTATGTTTACTTAGTGGCATTCAGAACTTCTAGTTTTTAAGGCTGTAAGAGTTTAAATATTTTCTTCTGACATTAAGTTTGATCAGTGTAGGATTGATTTTTATTTGAAACTGAACATCTAGTTTCATCATCTTCTATGGAGGTGGTCATTTTCTCTAGCTCTATTTATTGAAAAGACGATTTTTGTCTCAACGTCCTGTCCTAAATGCCAATCCTGTCATACACCACACTTCGATACAATCTTTTTTATTGTTTTATTTTGAGTTCTCTATTTTGATTCATTAGAGTATTTTCCCATCACTGTCCAATTTACATAATTTTATAGTACATAAAACTGTACTTTCATATGGTTTAATATCAGATATGGAAGGTCTTTTCAAAATTATCCTGTTATTCTTTATAATACATATTTTATCTATACATTTTAAACCAATGTAAAATTCTACAAATCCCCTAATGAGCTTTTGATTGAAAAGCCCTTGAGTCAATCAAGTAACGTAAGCAGAATTGATAATTTTATAACACTGACTAGTGCAATCCAGGAACATATAGCATTTATACCAATTTATTTAGGACTTCCATAATGTTTCTCAATAAAGTTTTAATTTTTTTCCTTTTGAGAGCAAATTTAGTCTAGTTTTTATAAGATATTTTATCAATTTATAAATTTTATTTTAATTCTTAATTTTTTGTCTATCCTAAATAGTACTATTTATTCATCTAATGTTAATATTTTTTTCTAAGTCAATCTAATAATGTGGCAAATGATATTTATCCTAAACTGAAGCACTCAGCAAAATTTCTGATCAACCCTGCTTGATCATAGTGAATTGTATTTTTATACATTTTTTAGAATTGATATCAATGATATATTAATACTATTTAAGATGTTTACATCTATACAAATGAAATGGTAGTCATGGATATCGTGTCTGTGTGTGTGTGTTTGTGTAATTAAATCAGGATTCTGTTGGCCTCCTAGGATGAGATGCAGTGTAGAGCTCATTATTTTCACTCTGAAAGAGCTTGCACCAAATTTAGATGATTTTTTTTCATGAAAGTTTGGAAACACCTGCTTTAAAAACAATTGGAAGGGGAAATAAATTAGGAAATTATAGGTAGAGAAAATGTTATATTTAAATTAAAATGTGTTAATTCACTTGATAGAAGGTGGAATAAGACAGTAAGAGTAGTACTAAAACTAAAATATAGCAAATATACTCCATTTCTATCAATGTCATGTCCAGGTGGTTTTATCTGGATCAAATAATTAGTTGTCCTGTCCACATACATTTAAACAAGTAAAATTTAAATATTTTAAATAAATCAGGCAATATGTATTTCCCCTTATTTCCTGTTACATTTTTTTATCTTTCAACCCTTATACTCCATGTAATAATATTGTGTTCAGCCCTTGAGGCATTTGAGATGGCATTATCTGGAGTGATGTTCTTTTTGTGGATAATTATACTCATAGTATTTACCAGATAATTTTGGGAAGTATATCAGCAAATTAATGATTTTTTTACTTGTTTCAAAATAAGCTAGAAAAATACAACTAGAATATTAAATCCATAGTTTCAGAGATATTAGTCCTCAGGTCAAAAAGCTCATATGGGAATGCCAGCTAATTGTTTTTCCTCAAATTAAATAACTTAAGATTCAGGGCTAATTCAGTATGAAACAAGAAATGTCAAGAACTTCAAAAATCAGCACACTAGTGCCTACTTATTTTCTAGAGAAAATAAGTTATTTATGTGCATTCGGGTGAACATGTTAGGCACTTTTGCAAAGTAACTAAATTCTTTTCTGTCACTGTAAAAATTATTAAATACTGTTGAAACTCATAAAAGTTGTCCTGGCTCGATACCGGAGTTGGTTAGAGCCTCATCCCAAAGTGCAGAGGTTGCAGGTTTGATCCCTGGTCAGGGCACATATAGAAGCAGATCGATGTTCCTGTCTCTCTCTAAAATCAATACATTAAAAAATACAACATATAAGAGCATAGTAAAATAAAATTATAATTTTTAAAAAGTCACATGAATATTTTTTCTGTATCTTTGAAGTATGCTATTGGTATTTTAATAGGAATGGCATTGAATTTATTATAGGTTGCTTTGGGTAATATAGACATTTTACCAAAAAAGAACATAAATAGTTTCAGCAATCTTGAAAATGAAGAATAAAGTAGGAGGTATCACACTTCCTGATATCAAGTTATACTGCAAGGCAATTGTAATCAAAACAGCTTGGTACTGGCATAAGAACAGGAATACAGATCAATGGAACAGAACAGAAAACCCAGAAATAAACCCACATCTTTATGGTCAATTGATATTTGACAAAGGAGATAAAAGCATACAAGGAAGGACAGACATTAATAAATGGTGTTGGGAAAATTGGACAGGTACATGCAAAAAATGGAACTAGACCACCAACTTGCACCATTCACAAAAATAAACTCAAGATGGATAAAAGACTTAAATGTAAGTCATGAAACCATAAACATCTTGGAAGAAAACACAGGCAGTAAACTCTCCAATATATCTCATAGCAGTATTTTTGCCAATTTATCTCCATGGGCAAGTGAAATAAGGACAAAATAGACAAATGGGACTATATAAAACTGAAAGTATTTAGCACAGAAAAAGACACCATTAACAAAATAAAAAGACAACCCACACAGTGGGAGAACATATTAGCCAATACATCTGATAAAAGGTTAATAATCAAAATTTATAAAGAACTTCTAAAACTCAATACCAGGAAGTTAATCCAATTAAAAAATGGGCAAAAGAACTGAATAGACACTTCTCCAAAGAGGACATACAGATGGCCAATAGGCATATGAAGAAACCTTCAATGTCATTAATCATCAGAGAAATACAAATTAAAACCACAATGAGATACCCCCTAACACCTGTCAGAATGGTGCTCTTTAACAAAACAACACACAATAAGTGCTGACAAGACTGCAGAGAAAAAGGAACCCTCCTGCACTGCTGGTGAGAATGCAGACTTGTGCAGCCACTGTGGAAAACAGTATGGAGATTCCTCAAAAAATTAAAAGTGGAAGTGCCCTTTGACCCAGCTATCCCTCTTTTAGGAAGATATTCTATGAATACCAAATCTCTGATTCAAAAGAAGAAATGCACCCTCATGTTTATTACAGCATTGTTTACAATAGCCAAGATCTGGAAATAGCCCAAGTGACCATCAATAGACGAGCGAATAAAAATGTTGTGGTACATATAGACAAAGGAATACTATGTGGCCATGAAAGAGAAGGAAATCTTAACCTTTTGTGAGAACATGGATGTACCTGGAGACTATTATGCTAAGTGAGATAAGCCAGGCAGAGAAAGAAAAATATCATAGGACCTCACTTATATGTGGAATCTAATGAACACAGTGAACTGAGGAACGGAATAGAGACAGAGGCAGGGTCACAGGGAACAGAAGGACAGCTGTCAGAGGGAAGGAGGATGAAGGGATGGGATCAGAGAAGGTGAAGGAATTAGTGAAATTATATATACATAACACAGAGATACAGATAAAAGGACAGCTAATCCCAAAGTGAAGGGGGGAGAGAGTGAGGAGAAGGGGGACAAAGTGATGAGAATGGGGGACATGAGGGTGGGGGTGAGGGTGTTAAATTGAGTGGGACACTTGAATTCATGTTAACACAATAAATTAAAATTAATATAAATTTTTAAAAGAGAAAAAAAGGATAAAAAAGTTACATGAATTCTGGAATGAGAATATTATTATAATGAAGAGAAACAAATCAAAGTCTAGTAAATAAGTTAATAATGATTTCTTTGGGCCTGACCAAGTGGTGGCGCAGTGGATAGAGCATCAAACTGAGATGCAGTTGACCCAGATTCAAGACCCCGAGGTCGCCAGCTTGAGCGCAAGCTCATCTGGTTTGAGCAAGGCTCACCAGAGTAAACCCAAGGTCGCTGGCTCGAGCATGGGGTCACTCGGTCTGCTGTGGCCCCTGGTCAAGGCACATAGGAGAAATCAATCAATGAACAACTAAGGAACCACAATGAAAAATTGATGTTTCTCATTTCTCTCTCTTCCTGTCTGTCTGTCCCTCTCTCTGACTCTCTCTGTCTCTGCTACAAAAAAAAATAAAAATAGATTTCTTTGGATATTGACACTGAAGTATCATGGTCAAGAAGCAGAAGGTTATGTTACTTTTTATTATAATTTCTACTAAAATGTGATATATTTACCTAATTACATAAATTTTGAATTAAAAATGTTTGATTTTTTTTTTGCGAACAATATTCCCATTCTAGGCCAAACTTTTCTAACAATACATTGATGACAGGCCATAGATTGTATGCACCTTATAATAATAACCAGCATGTGACACAAAAATTAAGGCTACTATATGTTATGTTGTAATAGTTTATATATTTGATTCTAAGTTTAATGATGGGAGTGGTCCTTATTTTAAAGTACTGCATCTAAAAACCTTGAATTTGGGTTACACATAATGGCTTTGCATACTAAAAGTTTACCAGGTGATAGCTCCTGAAAACTAATGACTCTTCTGATGGTTCTTCCCACAGTAATCTTCCTTAATGGACAAGCAAAACCAAACAGTGCTAAAAGAATTTATTTTAATGGGAATTACAGACATCCAGGAATTGCAGGTGCCCTTTTTCGGGGTGTTCCTCCTCATTTATACGATCTCAGTGGTGAGCAACTTGGGCATGATCATCCTTTCGACGATAGACTCCATGCTTCAAACACCCATGTACTTCTTTCTCAGACACCTGGCTTTCATTGATGTTGGTTATTCAACAACTGTGGGACCCAAAATGTTGGCAAACATTGTAACTAAACAAAAAACCATCTCCTACAATTGGTGTGCAACCCAGCTAGCTTTCTTCATCTTGTTCATCATTAGTGAACTTTTCATTCTGTCGGCAATGGCTTATGACCGCTATGTGGCCATCTGTAACCCTCTACTGTACACAGTCATCATGTCACCAAGGGTATGCTGGGTGCTAGTAGCAGTTCCCTATCTCTACAGTGCCTTTCTCTCTCTGATAATCAGCATAAAGATTTTCATTTCGCCCTTCTGTGGCTATAATGTCATTAATCATTTCTATTGCGAAAATCTTCCTTTGTTGACTTTGCTGTGCTCAAGCACACGTGAAATTGAGTTGATAATACTGATCTTTTCAGTGTTGAATTTGGTGTCCTCTCTTCTGATAGTCCTTGTGTCCTATATACTGATCCTTCGGTCTATCCTCAGGATGAACTCTGCGGAGGGCAGGCAGAAGGCGTTCTCCACCTGTGGGTCTCATCTGACAGTGGTGGTTATATTGTATGCAACTCTATCCTACATGTATATGCAGCCCAAGTCTAGCCATTCCTTTGATAATGATAAAATGGCCTCTGTGTTCTACACTTTGATCATTCCCATGCTGAATCCATTGATCTACAGCTTGAGGAACAAAGAAGTGAAAGGTGCCCTGCATAGGATATGGAAAAATCTGAGCCAAACCCCCAGGTGAAGTTCAATATATTGTAGAATGTATATACAATGAATTAAGTTATAGAAACTGCTTATGATATAAGATAAGCCTTAGAAAGCAGTGATGTGGAAAAGGCATGATAAACTAGAAATATTTTTCTTGTTTTCAACTAATAGGTAGGTGTTCAAGTAGTGGTGATTATTCCGGTATCAACTTTGATTTGTCCTAAGGTTTTATTGTAAGAGGCCGAAGTTCCCATAAATGTTTTCATATTGCCAAATACTTATGTTACAATTAAAGGGAAGTTTTTTTAACATGCCCTCTATTAGATAATTTATTTTAAAGACATTTTGTGTCTTCTAATAAAATATATTGTGCCCATCATACTGGTATAATGATAAATCGAAGATGGTAGTTATTGTTCTTTGTGCAGGGAGTATATATAGCACTGAATAATACATAAAAAAAATTGCCTTTGTGACACTTTAACTCTGTCTTCCTTTATCTGGGTGGGATCTCAGCCTTATTTTGAGATATGACATGTGAACACATATATGCCTGGGGAAACAGAAATAATAGTGTCATTATTTATTTATTTATTTATTTTGTACTTTTCTGAAGCTGGAAACGGGGAGAGACAGTCAGACAGACTCTCGCATGCGCCCCACCAGGATCCACCTGGCACGCCCACCAGGGGCGAGGCTCTGCAAACCAGGGGGCGATGCTCTGCCCCTCTGGGGCGTCGCTCTGCCGTGACCAGAGCCACCCTAGCGCCTGGGGCAGAGGCCAAGGAGCCATCCCCAGCGCCCGGGCCATCTTTGCTCCAATGGAGCCTTGGCTGGGCGAGGGGAAGAGAGAGACAGAGAGGAAGAAAGGGGGGGTGGGATGGAGAAGCAAATGGGCGCTTCTCCTATGTGCCCTGGCCGGGAATCGAACCCGGGTCCCCCGCATGCCAGGCCAACACTCTACCGCTGAGCCAACCGGCCACGGCCATGTCATTATTTTTAAGTCACATAATTTTGTACTTTAAAAATCCAAAAGAATTTTCAAGCTAAAACAGAAACAATAAGTGAATTTTGCAAGTTGGTAGATATAAGGCTGCATATAAAAGATCAATTTCTTATATACTAGTAAGACCAGATAAAGAAATTTTTTTTTCTTTTTTTTTTGTATTTTTCTGAAGCTGGAAACGGGGAGAGACAGTCAGACAGACTCCCGCATGCGCCTGACCAGGATCCACCCGGCACGCCCATCAGGGGCAATGCTCTGCCCACCAGGGGGTGATGCTCTGCCCCTCCGGGGCGTCGCTCTACCACGACCAGAGCCACTCTAGCGCCTGGGGCAGAGGCCAAGGAGCCATCCCCAGCGCCCGGGCCATCTTTGCTCCAATGGAGCCTTGGCTGCAGGAGAGGAAGAGAGAGACAGAGAGGAAGGGGGGGGGGGGGGATGGAGAAGCAAATGGGCACTTCTCCTATGTGCCCTGGCCGGGAATTGAACCCGGGTCCCCCGCACGCCAGGCCGATGCTCTACCACTGAGCCAACCGGCCACAGCCCAGATAAAGAAATTTAACCCATTGATTATACAACAAAAAGTTCTGTAAAATACTTAAGGAAAATTCTAATGAATTCTTTGTAGAAACTACAAAAAATTTACTAAGTTGTTAAAGAAGACATAAATGTAACATTATAACATGTCCATTGGTTTGGAATAGCAAATGTTGTGATGGGATCAGTCCTCCTTAAAATTTTCTATAGCTTGTAATGAAGTAACAATTAAAATAACATTAATATTTTTTAATACCCAAGTTGATATCAGATTTGTGTGGAAATGCAAAGGATCTAGCCAGGCAACTTTAGAAGAAGGAAGAATATAAAGTCCTTTCAATTACACGTGTCAATACCTTTAATAAAACTAGATTTTTAATATATGTGTCATCAGTGCAAGTAGAGAGACTAATAAAATAAGTAAAACTAAATAGTCTAAAAGTTGACTCACATGTGTAATTTCACTTGATTTAAACAAAAGCTCCTCTGCCATGTAATGAGGAAATGAGGGATTTTAGTAAACTGACCTTATTCAGTTAGGTTTCCTATATAAAACATGAACTTTAGTCATTTACTTGTGTCAAATGTAAGATTAAATGAGATATATCATGAATATAAATGTGTAAGATAAAACCACAAAGTTTTCTTACAAAAGTAAAATATCTTCATGACTTAGGATAAGCAAAAATTTCTTCAAAAAAATACAGAAATTATAATAATAAAAGATAGGTAACTAGCACTCTATATAAAACAAAAACTTGTATTTATCAAAATATCAAACATACCACAGGAGAGATTTTTAAAAATCCTGAGAGAACACATTTGAAACACACACACTTCATGAAGTATTAATAGCTGTAATTTGTAAAAACAAAGGAAAACAACAAATTGCCTAACTGCTGAAATTAGTGTGTCTAGACAGTCAATGTACTAGGGGAAAAAGAAGAGAAAAGAGAGTAACACACCTGAAGAAATGCTTCACTAAGAAGGATGTCAAAACAGCCTAAACATTCACAGAGAATTGCAAAATACCATTAATCATTAGATAAATGTGTTAAGACAATACTATGATATCACTACACAGCCCATCCGGAAAGCTAAAATTCAAAAGTGAGTTTAAACAATAGTTCAAAATGCTGATGAGCATGTGGAAAACTAAAATTCTTTCACTTGCTTGAGGGAATGTAATTGTTATAACAACTTTGAAAAGCTTAGGGCAGAAATTAATAAATTTTAGTATTTATATTTTTTGTGAGGGAGCTGTTCCATTCCTGAGTAATTATGCCCACTGACAGATAAAAACAGAATGTGTTTCACAGATGCGGTCATCACAGATGTTGAATGCTATCAAAGGTAGAACGGGTGAATGTACAGGCTGGGGCTATGGTAGGTTTACAGTTGTTCGTATGGAAAATAATACAAGGGTTAATCATAAATAATAATACAAGAATCAGCTGTGTTTCACACAACTGCAAACCTACTTTTGCCCTACCCTGTGTTATGGCATGCTTATAAAATATATTCACACAACACTGCAAGAAGAAAATGCAGGAGGAAAAGCGAAGGAGAATGAGGAGGAAGAAAAGGAGAAGAAAGACGAGGTAGAGAAGAGGAAGAGAAAGAGGAGAAAACAGAGGAGAAGCAGGAATGACTATAATATTAACTGAAAACACCAGACTTTCTAAAAATTATACTGGTATTAGGACAACTATAAATGATACTGACTTGTACCATATGGATACTTTATACATATAAGACATTCATTTTGTTTAGAATGTGTGATAGAGTTAAAAAAAAAAAAGTACTGTGTGTAAGCAAGAATGCAAGATAGATTTCACAATGGAAAACCAATTACATAAATTAAATACCATTATTGTTAGTTAAAGGAAAATAACATAGATTTGTGTTAAAATTCAATACAAACATTGTAATACTCTGTCTAGCAGAGCAGAGTAGAAGCAAACAATGTTATAAATAATATCTCTAAAAATCCTATATGTGGGGAGAGGCATAATTGGTTGAGCACACAGGATTTCTAGGGTCATGAAAATATTCTGTGTGATATTATAATTCTGTATATATTTCATTACATTAAAAACCTACATAAAACTTGTACTGTAACTAAAACATTAAAAACTTTCTTTCTGAAATTAGCTCCAAAATTAGGAAACCCAGGGTCAGCTTTTATATTCAGTATGTATTGAACATTGTTGCTGGTTCATTATAGTAATGTAAAATAAAAAGTATAAAGATAAACAGAAAATCATGAACTGCCTTTTTTATTTTTGGTAAATGATATGAACAACTATTTAAAGGATTAATAAATTTAGGGAATTTACTATATTCAAAATAAATTTAGAAAAAACAACTTTATTTCTACATCCTACCCACAAATATTAGAAAATAAAATTGAAAAAAGATAACATGAAACTATTAAAAAAGAAATCTAATTTGGGAATAACTTTAATTTAAAAAATCTGAGATCTCAGTAATGATATAAATGAAAATTTAACACGGTATTTAAAAGTGATAAATCAGTGAAAATTTATAGCAAATATGTCCATGGAATGGGAAACAATACTGTAATAAAGTTCAATATCTTTAGATTGATCCATATGGGGAATATAATTCCAACATAAATCCTTCCTACCTGCCTTCTTCTCTTCTTCTCTTCCTCTCTCTTTCCCTCCTCTTCACCCTCTTTCTCTTTTCTTTCATGTTTCCTTCCTTCTTTCATTCCTTCCTCCTCCCCACCTTGCTTCCTTCCTTCCTTCTGTCCTTTTCTTCTTTCTCCTTTATATACATATTTTTTTACTTTTTTATTTTTTCTTTTAGAACTTGAAAAGCTAATTATAAAATTTATTCACACAGGCAAAAACACCAAAAAACAACAAAGATGATCTTGAAGAAAGAGAATAAAGTTGCTGGATTTACACAACCAGTTGTTGTAGCTAATAGTTATAGTAATTTAAGAAAACCATTTTCCTGAGAACAGACTGACTGATCAATGGAACATAACTGTGACTCCAAAAATAAATCCACACGTATACTGTGATTCAACTTATAATAGAGGCATAACTATTTTCCATAAGAGAAAGAATAATCTTTTCAATAAAGCTATTAGGTAATTTGTATATTTATTTTGAGGGGAATAACGTATCTAGACAACAACCTATACAGCTTTAACCTATACAACTCTGTACAGCTTCAATTCTACCTTATTAAAGGTCTAAATGTAAAATAAAAACAATAAACATTATAGAGGTAAACAGTGGAACATATTTGTCATACAAAATATGTACAAAATTTTAGACAGAGCACACGGGAATAATTACATAAGATTAAAATAGATTACTTGAACTAATGCAAGAAATCTGCTCAACAAAATTAATAGTGTGAAAAGTGAAACTCTCATAGTGGCATAAGACATTTTATCAGAACTACATAATCACACATACATATTTAACAGCGCACTCAGGTGGAAAATAAAGTAACTCTTTAACTCTTATAAATCAATAAATAGTTGACATGAAATACACTACAAAAATGACAAAAGACAGACATGACAATTTAAAAAAAATCAGAATATCATTGAATATATGAAAAGGTTCTCAATTACATTTGACATTAAGATAGTGCAAACTAAAATCATAATGATATCCATGTATATCATCCTGAATGGCAACAAAGAAAATAATGAAAATATTAAATTTCAACAAGATATTGAGCAATTATTACTATTTTTATTATTGGTGAAAATGCACGTTGGGAAAACCACTCTGGAAATCCATTTGGTAGTATTTACTAATGCTTAATATGCATATCTTCTGACTCAGCTATTTTAGTGCAGACTATATTAAAATGAAAATACATTCAGGATTAAGCCAGTGTAGATTGAATATTGGTGTGGACAAAAAGGATGTGAGAGCTATTGTTTTTGATTATCATTATCAGGGAATTTTGGGATATATCAGGGCAATATTTTTATAAACAATAGGTGACTATATTTAATAAATCCAAATTTTATTATTTTATAAATACCCAAAGAGGTGAAGAAAAGATTTATTTTCAAAGCATAGAATGTTGATAATATCGCTAATCACAAAATTTCCCAATTAAAACCAATTCTAATATTCAAAAATAGAATGGATAAATAATCTGTGATAGATTCATAAAATGGGATCTAGAAATACCTAAGACAATGTAGCAAGTGTAAGAAGCCAGACACACAAAACACACAGATATAGGATTTCTTTTATATAAAGTAAAAAAAATAAGTGAAAATAATTTATGCTGTTATAAGTCAGAACAGTTGTTATTTATTTGTGTGTGTGTGTGTATGTGTGTGTGTGTGTGTTTGTGTGTGTGTGTTAGGGGACAGTTCATAACAGAAAGGAGAATGAATACTTTTTTTTGAGTCCTGATAATATTTTTTATTTATTTTGGTAATTATAACTGCTGTTTAATCTGGATTCTGACTAGATAGATATGTTAATTTTGTATAAAAATTTATTTATGATGCACTTGTTAATATGTATATTAATATATATTAACTTCAATAATAAGTTAAAAATACCACAAATAAGGAGAAAGCAGCTACATCTATTTATTTTCCCTTGTAAATTTTAAAACATTGCAATAAGCATCATTCAAACATTTCGCCATTATGTTCTCAGTCACAAAATCATAAGACAATACTCCTTTTAAAGGAGATAATGAAGGCTTGCAAGAACAACTAAAATGCCTCTCCTCCAGAAATAATGTTTTGTCTCCAGATGTCTGGGTTGTACTAGAAAAGATTTAATCAAGAGGAACTGAGGAAAAGTACCCAAATAACTATTTGTATGGGAATATGTAGATGTCCTAATTAGCTGATATCCCATCGGCTTTGTTTGAAACTTTTAAATGCTTTAAGCATAATTAACAAACTATCTTTTCTCCTTAGAGAGGATCTCAAAGGGCCAAAGAAACCCATAAATTCTTTCTATTCTGTATGATAGGACCACATGGGGAGCACAGAGAGATTTCTTGGTAGAGGTGAGTAGACTGACCTTGTTTCTGGGACTCGTTCTGAATTCCAGAGACTCTTCATGGCCTCATCTCCCATTTTAACCATTAGTTTCTAATACCCCACCTCAGTGATTCAGCCATAGCTTTAACAACCTGCTCGAATAAGTGAAGTTTCAGGGCTACTCAATGTTCTAAACATCTTTATTATGATTTTTTTTATGAAAGCCAGACTTTTACGTATTTATAGTAAGTTTGTACTCTTCAAATAAGTAAAAAAAAATAGAGCCTCTGAAGAGAGAGATGGCATTAAAAAATTTCCCCCCTCCAGACCTTAAGATTTATTTTAACTTGAACCCTTGATCAACATGTCAAATATAATATTGTTATTTGTAGTTAATTGGATGTATTTCAGAATATTGAACCTCAAATAATAACATACTCATGTTTTCCAGTGTCCTCTAAATGAAAATAATTTTATCAATATTTTTATAAATCTCTTAACTTCTCTATTTAAAATTTTCCACGTGTATCCCAACTTTACAAATGCCATTGAAAGGGTTAATGTTATTTAAAAGTCACCACGTTTAGCTGGAGGGGAGGCCAGAAATCCTTAAGCATGGATTGTGCTACCTAGCACCTCCGTCCCCACCATGTCTGATTAGAGGTCTTCCCCTCCTCAGTACATGCAAGCCTTGGAAGAATCTTTGAAATGTTATCATGTTGTATATTGACTGACTAAATGCACATCTAATGAAGATTGGGAAACATATTAAAGTACACATAGATACAGATTTAAGTAAAAACAGTCACTACAAAAGTATAAATCAGAAATGTGTATTATGCCTAAAAAAATTAAGATTTCTTTTCCACTCTTTGTTTAATAACTCTTTCTAAAACTCTTTTGTACTCCTACTCAAAAATTACTGGGGTGTTTAAATATATATCTTGATGGATATTTTATTGATCTCTCATGGCAGAATTCATTTAACTATCATTTATTTTAGTGTTGAAGGCTGTATTTAGCGCAGGGAGGGAGACAAGGCCTCGGAATAATTTAGTGTCTCTGAACTCATAGGGAAGTTTTATATTGAAGGTTCAATGCTAAGCTCTTTCTATTGTATTTGTTACATATTTTGAGAATCTTGAGTAAAAACAAATTTAAGAGCTCAAAACCGGGTTACCTTTAATTTTCATATAAAATAATATAAACATAAATAAATCTATGTTAAAAAGAGTTTAGTGTTTCACTATCTCATATATATTCTCTCACATAAAGGACACTGGTATTTATTAGCATAGATTTTAAAAAGAGGACAGTTTTTTAAATTCTCATTCATTCCCTGAGAGTTATATTGTTTTTTATAGCTCCTAGCAAAATGCTCCTAAGTGTATATTGTCCCTTGAGAATTAAGTCAATGTTTCTGAACAAGCCCCACATATTCTGGTGTCTGTCTTTACAAATTTCCTTACTATGGATATTTCATAGAATTCAATTTTACAGTATGTGACCTTTTCACTTGGCATAA